>NC_132935.1:152647058-152954014 GCF_034638445.1 Ciconia boyciana
TAACTCCCAGCAATGACTACTTTGAACAGTTGCCACACTGTAAAACCTCCCCATAAACCACGATGTCATGCAGGAAACAAAAAAGGGTGTTCTAAGCATCAAAATTTGTGATGAAGTAATAAAAGATGTGCAATAAAAGAAGTTGCCGGTGAAGTGACTAGTTACAAAATCTGGAATTATCTAAGGAAACGCTGAACTGACTTCCTGTTTAACCTATTTTAATTTATCCTCTAGCCAAATATCTTAAACTAATGAAGACAACAGAAATTAAGAACAGTAATTTAGAAATGAAAATGGTTATTATATCTAAAGAATGTGACAAATACTTTTCTCAAATTCTGAGGTACACAAAACATAATACATCCTCTGAACTCTTCTGCAGTGTTCAAAATACAGAAACATCTTTGAATGCAGATGGACTAACTCTACTCTACATTCATTCCTGGCAGACTTACGTTTAAGGACAGACACACATTTAATTTTGTAATAGTTCAGCCTTCACGTAGAACGTAAGAACCAAAAACTGTACTCAACAATGGAGAATTTTTATATGGCATAGTACTAACAGATCATAAATTTCACTTTTGAGCTAACGCTTATTTTTGATCTGGTGGCTAGCAGAACATCCTGGAAAACCATCACTGTAAAAGCCTGTCTATTCCTGTATTCCTCCCCAAGTATCCTTTTTTGACCACCATTACACACAATGTTAATGTAAGCCAGCCTCATCTAAAACAATGGTTCTTATTTGCCATAAATATATTTATCAAGCAAAATAAAGACCGGAAAACATAAGCAGATATTAAAAAAACCTACCTTGGTACTGCATCCACAGAGGACGAAGCTGGAACCTTGGGCACCTGACAATTTGTTGCTGCAGCCAGCTTTAAGGCAGATGATGGAACAGCACTTAAAGTCCTAGGTATATGTCGTGCATTGAGTGTGGTAATAGAGTTTACAGTGGCAACTGATGAGGGTACAGTTAATCGAATGTTGTTCCCAATCAGAACCTGAGTTGTTGCAGAATTGGCAGCAGTTACTTGGTGACTCAGTGCACTGTGGGAACTCGAAGTCTGCGTTATATTTGAAGGCTGTAACAAGGCTGAACCTGCTGTTGATGATGAACTTGTATGGACAAGTGCTGTAGGTGTAGTACTACTGAGGTGTAAGCCCTTGTACACTCCTGCAAAAGAAAAACAAGAGTAAGCTCATTTTTCAGAAAGTACTCAACTCCGGACAGATGCATCTCCACTGTAAAAATCAAGATGCAATCAAATTCTGTCAAACTGCTGCATACCTGAGGCTTGAAGAATGCCATTCACCCCAATTCCAAGCACCACATCATCCTTCATTTTGAATCCCATCAGTTGTTCTGATGTAACCAAAGCTGAAGCAGCAAATTGAGCACTAACAGAATCCAGTGTCTTGGAAACAAAACCCTAAAAAGAACAATGGTGGCAAATATATGTGATTGAGGCTTCCAAGAGTCAGTACTCTCCCCATTTTAAAGCTACACACAAACTAGTAAAACAAAAATCAGTACATGTAAATCAGAACCGTGGCCCACTCATTCTCTCAGACCAAATTGTCAGCATTTGGTACAACTAGGTAAAATCTGAGCTGTGATATTTTTTTTCCATGCACTTCTAGCTCCATTGTAACAACAGAGAAGAAAATCCCCACAACTATTTAAAATACAAAGAAACTTATTTTCAAAGTTCTATGGAACAACATTGTTTCACAGGTCAACTTGTTTTCATGAAATTCCAAACCCAATTCAGAGACTCAGAGGTTCAGATTGCTAACAACTTCTGAACCTTTTTATGTATCCGTCACCACTGCAAATACTACACATTTATGAATATTAGACAATTCCACAGCTGTATGGAGGTCATATTCAGGAGTTAGCTTTAGTTATTAACTAAAAATCCTGCTCTGAAAATCCCCCACTATCAAGAGGATAATGACACGGCTGGACGTCTCTGCAATTCATATTTCTAAGGCTTTGAAAATTTCATTCATTGACTGACCCATCTTTTTTTTGTTAAGAGGGAGCAGAGGCAATGCCTGCCACACTCACCTGCAGTGTCCCTTCTAAACACTTTACAGAATGGCTATGATGTAGATTCAGGCGAAAGCCACTTTCCTGTTGGTTAGTTTCAAGGTTCTATGGCAACAGTTGACAATTAGAGATGAACCCTGGTGGGAAACAATGAGGGATAAATCATAGCACAGACAAATCCCTCACCTGTGATGTGTTGGCAGAGGAATTACTATTTGCTTGCTGTTGATGAATTTGTGCAAGCTGCTGTTTCTGCATTAGTGCCAGTTGCTGTTGATGTTGCTGGTATTGTTCGGCTGTAAATGCTGAACAAAATATAAAACGAGAAAATACTATATCAAAATACGTAGGTGTTGTGTATATAAACACATCTATTTTGTAATCCTAAAAAAAACAAAAACAAAAAAACCCCCAAAAACCCCACCAAAACCCAAAACAAAACAAAAAACACCACAGCAAGTTCCCACAAGCCTTAATGCACCTTTATGGCGAAAAGGCTATCATCCTCCTAGAAATTTTTGTTCAAATTAAGCCTTCCCTTTTTAAGCTGTTTTTTAGTATACAGGCTTTAATTGCTCTGCTGCATTTAGCTGAAGATACCAAAAAGGGAGGAGGAGAAGGGAACCAAAACACAATCAAAACCACCAAATACTCTCTAATAGCTGATTAAAAAGAAATTACAGGTAGAAATGGCATTGATGTTTTCACTTTGTGAAACTACAGTATCTACATTATTAGTAAAGTAGGTTTATACGCAAAACTTGGGAACTGCATGCTTTCAGCCCTCACAGACAGCATTTTGAAGGTAGCGAGTACCTACAATTAAGATTTATGTTTAAGCTTAGTTGAAAAAACATTAAATTGGGCATGCTTACAACTGTGCAGGTGGTATTATTGTTTTTAATCACACACGTACAAGCAACTCCATCAATACAGAATTTGACAGAACTACATCCTTCTCTCTAAAATCTGTGAAAGGTGACCCAGTAGTCAGTGTATCACAAGCCAACTAGAATTTTATCCAGCTAGCCCACAAGTATGAATTTGATAAAACCCAGCATTATTCGTAAAGATTCACAAGGGGATGCCCAATGGTGCAGGGGTGGGGAGTCATTAGTTCATTAAGTCATTAACTTAATGTTAGGACTTTTTGTTTGTTTAATTTACATTTCCAAAATGAAAGGAAGTCTCAGTTTTCAATTTAAAACTGAATCAAGGCTGGAATGCACATTCCCTTGCATAATTCAGTCTAGGATACACCTTTCAGATTTTTCCTTCAATTTTATCTTCAGATTGTAGAGGTGCTCCCAAGTAAGTGCTGTAAATAGTATTCATACTTCTAGAGTGCAGTGGAAGTCGCACTTGTGGGCAAGTTCACTACTGTTTGGCAACAAATCACCTCCACACTTGAATCCTGTTCACAAATTGCAATTTTAAAAATATTTTTGTTAATCTAATCCTTCAGGCTTGCTTGCCTGAAAAAAACACGTTTCTATCAAAACTATAATCATCTCCTGCTTCTTGATACAATGGACTTTTGAAGAGCAATTATACCTTACGTACAAACTTGAATAGCAAGTCAATACAAATGGCTAACCAAAATAAGAATTAATATTTGGAAACAAACAGAGCAAACACTGCTGAGCATGCATTTTTCCAGTGTATTTGTGATTTTTTTTTTTTTTTTTTTTTTTTTGGTAAAACATTGTTCCAAATCCTTCTATTACGTACTGGAAATAGCACTAAATTATTACCAGCACTTTGCTATCTGAGCACTTGAAGTTATCAATTTTTATTCAGCTGTTACATTCAAGTTACTAATTTTTTTTTTAAAGTAACATTCTTCAGCAAGTAGGGATGTAGCACTTGTTTATATTGCCGTAAGTGACAAATTACTTCCCAATACTCTTACAGTTAAGTCTCACTTCAACTTGCTTCATTTCTTCCATGTTTTAAAGTTATTCCTAGGGGAATAGCTTAGTAGTAACACCATTGTAAATGCCCTTACTAAAAAAACCAAACTAGAATTCACAGACCAAATATTTAGGAATTGGCTGTTGAAATTTCAATTCTACTTTATATAAACTAAAAGCCCTTTAGATTTTTTTTTTTTAAACTGTCAAGAAACACAGGAGTTAGAGCAAGAAAGCTTTAGCACACAAAGATTAGCATGTAGAAAGATGAGTAGCAGTAGGAGAGGGAGAAAAATAGATGTACTCTTCTGGTACTGACAGATATTTCATTTATATTTATCAGTTAGTAGTGACTTATTAATGAAATGTTTTTTTTAAAAAAACCTAAAATTTAGAATTGGTATGGTTTAGCCAACATAGTGCCAATGATATTGAAGATTCCATGTATTAGCAAGGTATTTTATTCTGCAGTATGACACTGTAAATACATTGCTTAGGAATAGGTTGCATAAGTGATGTAAATAAAGACAACTCGCAGACTGACAAAGAGGAAAAGGGGCAAAAAAGGATATGGTATACCACCATCTTTGACTGAATTAAGATTAAAATCTCCACCGTCATAACCATCTCACTTTTGTCCATTTAAGTAAAATTTATTAACAGTTTCAGTTTTCAAGCCTTAAGTATATTTTAGATTTTAGCTACAAAATAGAGTTGTAGTAAGCAGTCACCTATGTTGGTTTAACCAACTCCAAAATATTGTTTTCTTTTTGAAAAACAGTAAATAAAGTTTGAGACAACCTGTGTTTGTTTAGGATAGCCATTATTTAGTACAGTCTTTAAGTGCTCCCCCTTCTGGAAGCAACATTTAGAAGAACTATATTTTTCAAATTGTGCATCAGTGTATTTATTTTTAAGTAGTCCGTCACCCTTACAGCTGTAAGTTTCCCACCACTACGAAAACAGTTATACAGCTGTCAAAGTAAACAAGTGACAGAAGCACCCCACTATGACCACCACCCTCATCTACATTCAAACTGCTTCTCTTACTTCTGCTCAAATACCCAAACACACTTACAAATACTGCCTCAAAAATGCAATGGAAATGGCTATTTATTTACCTGTCATATCTGAAAATATGCTCAAGAACAGTTTATTTCAGGTTTTTTGATTTAGGTTAAAACATTCAGCAATATTTTTGCTTCCCTTATTAAAGGTAAAAGCCTACTAGACATATCAAAATACTATTTACAACACTATCAAATATTTACTGAGATTCTGAATTAATCAGTTGCATCCAGTTTAGAAACACAACACTGCCCATAAAGGACTGCTGCAAGCTACAGCCTCCTAAAATAATCTGACTGATATTCCTTTTCCATTCCACAGCATATCCAGATATGCCCATGCACCAGAAGAAGTTACACAGCATAGATAAGCTAGCTCTTCCCCTCTCCATGCTAAAGCAGCACTACATTGAAGGCTTTATTGAAAATATTACTACTACTGAGAACTATCCAAACCAAAATTAATCACTATTTCTTTTGAAGACCTGCAAACTATGATAGCATACTTTATTCCTCTTCTGTTAAAAGCCATAATATATTTTGCTCACTAACACCGTCACTAGGTTTCTTCCCCTCCTGCTCTCAGAGAACAGTCTATATTACACTTCAATTGAAAAAATAAGCCTACTGATTATGAGATATGTTGCTTCTGAAAACTATCATTCCTGTGCACAAAAAATGTTTGTATACACTTTACATGAAAGTATTTTAATCTATTTAACCCTACCTATTAATTTTCTGTGGCACACAACTGTGACTGGAACTGGGGAAGGCTTTCTGGGGAAATCACACATAGCACAGTGAAATCACGAGTGTACTGACTGTGCCTCTACATCTGCAGGCACAGTCCTAAACTTCTCAAAGAGCTAGTCTTAAGTCCAACTGTCTTTTTTTCAAAAGCAACTCAAGTAAATGCATTGCAGACCACAGAAACGTAGCTGTTACTAATGGGTTAATTATATGGCTTTCAGAGAATATTTTTTTCTTGCCTGCAAAGCTAGCATAGATGCAATTGCATAGGTGCCAAACTTAGTATCTTACCATCACTTTCTCTAGAAAAACAGTAACAGTGTCCCTAAGAACTTTCTTCCAGATATTTTATTACCTCTTCTCATTTTTATTCTAAAGAAGAGAAAGGGCACAGATGAAAATCCTTCATCTATGTCAGAGAAAAATGGTAAATGTAGAAGTAGCAAAAATGACTGTCACTTTCTTGTGTGTCACACACTGGTCTTTATCTGCCTAGAAAAAAAACAGCAGGCAAGAAGGAAGCCCAGAGCTTTTCTGTACACTTAAATCAACAACCATGTTTCTGGTAATTCAGAAGAGTATTGCTACACAAAGCTACGTATTTCTGGTATTAATGGAGACCTTCAAGGCTTTAAAAATATTAGTAAAGCAATAGACAAGTGAACAACAGCTTCAAATTAAAAAAGGGACAAAACATAACATTCAATGCTTAAAGACAACACATGAGAATTTAAAACAGATTCTTGCTAAAGCAGCCCTAGACAGGAGTGCAGTGTTTATAGACTCTTCTCAAACAGCATGCTAGGGCCACAGCAGTCATGGTTCCATCATACAGTAATGACTATTTAATACTACAGAATTTACTGAATTGGACACTGACAGGCCATCCAGTTTCATTCGCTACACAGAATCCAGTGAGGAGTGGAGGTGGGAATATCTCAATCACTACTACTGATACAATATAAATAAGAACATTATAATTTCATAATATCTCAACTGTCTTTCATAGCTAGCAACTGTACCTTTCCCCAAACCTTCTACATACTTTCCAAGACACTTTCAGTAATTTATGCAAGCCACCTGACTCCTTAAGTTAACCAACTCCTTTCCTAACCTGAAACATTAGGAACCTTTAAGGCACAACCCTACCTGGAGTTATCCACCTCTCAAGATGGTTGTCAGAAGATGCGTAGCTCGAGTTTTATTGAGAGACTAGGCTACATGAATGCTTCTTGTTTGTTTGTTTGCAGCATACTGTTACGAATTGCAACAATTAAAACTCAGTATGCTTCCGAATTGTTTCTGGTAGAATTTTGAATCAAGTTATAACATTTCAGTTGAGACAACCTTTAGGATTTTAAGTTAGTGCATCGTGTTATGCCGTTATCCTCTTCATTTAACAGCTTGGGACAATGCACGCACCTACTCTGCGACTGTATTAGTGCTATACTTTGGCAGCAAGTAAGAGAAATGTGTTCTGGCTTACAGACTGCAAAAAGGAATGGAAGGTAGAATAAAAAGCTTCAGGGGTTTGCAGCTATGAATACAAGGAAAGAAACACTGTGCATTACTGAGACTGATTGACAGGATAAATGACTGCTTAGTATCTCCTTAGCAACAGCCACAAATCTTGTGCAGTAACTCAATTTTTTAACAACACACTACACTATGAATATGTTTTCCTACAATCATTTACATGACTATAAGATGTTTGTAATCTTTGGGATAATTACATATACATTTTTTGCTCAAATTAAGCCATTGAATAATATCTTTCAATTGGATGATTCTGTTTACATAGCTACTGAATTCTGTGGGATGCTGATACTCAACAGGTGGTGTTTTCTGGAGCACAGAGTAACAGTGATGCTGTCAATGGAATTCTCAAAGATCCATAGTTCTCAGCAGCTTTATACTACAATATAAAACTATTTTTACAGTGCTAACTAGTTTTACCACAGCATTCAATGTGTACTAGCCTTACAATGCTGTAGGAATTCTATGTACAATGCAGAGAAGCTAAATGCCTTACATTTAGCTTCTCTGAAAATGCAAGTCCTTCCCAGAAGCGGCTGAAATCACTGAAGAGGGGGGCTAGCTATGGAATCTGTATGAACAGACTGGTCTTTGTATGGTAAACAGCCACAGCCTCCCCTCCTCACTACTGCTGCAAGTTTTACTGTGAGGTGACTCACTAGTTGTTATTCTGCTTCCCCGAAGTAGGAAAATACAGACTTACAAAAAAATTGATCACAAGAACCAGTTTCCTAAAAACCAGGAAGCACAGCTGGAAAGCAGAAAATGCACGTGGAAACTCCTGGCCCCTCTACTAGCATTCCTCTTGATTTCCTGAATGGAAGATGCTCACTAGATTTGCCAGGGAAACCGAGCAAGCTTTGTGGAGTAAACACAATGATCTATCCAGGTAAGCATATTTATTTTTAATACAGTTTAAAAAAAATTTAATGCTGAGAGACTCAAACAGCTTAAACCTTTCAGCAAATGCTTCAGTCCTATTAAACATCTAAATAATTAGATATTTAAATTAGAGTAACTTAAAAAAACAGTTGCTTCATAACATCAAGTTAAGTATCTGTTCTCACAAGCAGAAATGTTATTTCAGTAGGAAAACTGAAGCATTAAGATTATATTGGGTTCAAAGAACCTCTCTAACAATCTGTTCGGAGTACTGGATTCCCTGATCCTTCCAGCTGAGGTGACGGCCATTAAGTAAGCAGTTTCGATCAGGTAACAGAAGAAAGATCACGTAACAAAGCTTCCAACTCAGAAACCATAAACTACAGAACTGCTAAAGTGTGCAGAAAGACGATATACGTTACAATGTTTTCTTAAGGGAAATACATGAGAGCATCACATCCCTGCTGTATAGGAGAACAGTTAGTGGTTACTAATGACAAAAGTGCATGCAAAGCAAACATCATTCACAATACTAAGTAATCCAGAACATCACATTTTTTATCTCCATCTTATAAGAGATGTTATCTGCCTTACATTGCCTGGTTAAAGATTTTCTACTGTATAGCAAGTTCTCACCAGTGAATTCGGAAGATTGGAGAGACTTAGAGCCATCAGTGTGATTTAGTATTTGATGCACCAGGCCCAAAGATGTTTCACTTTCTGAAAAGAAGTTCAAGATTGATTTTACTCAAACATGGCATTATTAGACACTATGAGAACATGAATCATTATGCCCTTGATTATTACTACAACAGCCTTACATTTCAGCCCAACAGAACTTAAGTGTGAAATTCCTAACATAAGAACTCTAGACTTAGAAATTGTAAACCACACATAAGATCTATATATGCCCTCCCTACTTGGTAGTGGAAGAAAAACATAAAATAATTAATGAGGATTTTTACTAGCCATTGAGTGAAAGGTAGAAATGCTTGCTATGCATTTATATTTGTCTGCCCATTATTATTAATATGAGTTTCCACCAAAATGTCACAGGCCAGTGGGGGTACACACAATTTACCCTGCAGTTATAAACTTGACCATCCTTGCATGGGATGCAGACAAAGTGGAACAGTTTACACAAGCCCAAAGATCCAGCACTTTGGAGCAAAGTATTACTCCAACTGGGTGGAAGCTGAATGAGAAACCTAGTATAACTACAAAGTCTCAAAGTCTTCAGAAGTGCTCAGATGTTTTAGTAAGTGTTGACTCTTCCCCCAGCCCCAGCCACATTTCCCAGACTAAAGCAGCTTTTCCTTTTAAGATTTCCTCCTTCAACTAAGCCTAGGGTGGGCTATAAACATCTGTTACTCCCAAGGCCATTGCTTCTTCAACTAGGATCTCAACATCTCAGCCACAGATGAGCCAAGACTGTTAAGTTCCAACACTAAGTGAAAATGGCCATTACAGATGTCAGTATTTTTCATGACCAAGTTTATCCTGCGATGTGAAAATAAGCATTTGGAAAAGGGAAAACAGTAAAACAGACAGCAGTGTTGAGACTATTACAGATACAAGGGTTAAATAAAAAGAGCTAAACACGGCCAGTGATGGCATGAAAGCAATGAAAAGGTAGGACAAGTCCTTTTACTCTGGTGCGAGGAACTGCCACAGGGATTGAGGAGCTTCCTCCTGCTTCTTTGCAGGAAAGGGATGCCTGAAGATGAGTGTCAGGTACCCTTAATGAGAACAAGAAAAAAAAAGTATAGATCCATCAACCAACATTACAAATTTGGAGATGGAAATGCTAAACACTAAGCTACTCTGGATTCTTTAACTATATTCTGGATGCCTGCAGTTTTTCATATACAGTAAGGTCTACAATCCCAAACATAACAACTCAAGAATTTTCAGTAAGGCTTCTGCTAGAATAAACTTCTTCTCAAAGAAAGAATTACAAATGTAGTGAGTAGACTCTAGTTAACTGCTAGCCTCTTTAGTCTTGACAGCTTGCAGACTTTCCTTTCAAAGTGACCCAGCTTCTGGATGAAGAAGGCAGAAAAGAACAGAATGCAAGACGGTTGCCTGGTCTTACTGTGGAGCCTGGGAACGAGTGTTCAAATCTTTCACTAGTGACTGGTATCCCTGGTCTGCCTCCTAAACCCAAACCTGCAGCAGAATTATACATGCTGTGCAGTTTTAAACGTCTCAAACTTTTGATTACTAGATGTAAGCATCCAAAAATATGACTGTAGCATATTTAACAGTAAGTCTCCAGCAGAAAGCACAACCTCTCTATAATGTGACGCAGTTCGAAGACTACCCTTCGCCTGGCAGAACTAGATCAATCAATTAATCTAACAAGAAAGACTAAACTCCCGGGACACAAATACTTCAGATGAATATTCATGCCTACTGCACACTCCAGACTTAAGACACAAGCTCCATCTCTGAAGATTACAATTCAGAAACTTGATGAGACTGTCAGTGGTACAGGCTCCTTTTCTGAAGTAATTTTGTTGTGTTTTGTTCAGAGCTAATAGCTTCCCCCACTGAACAAGTTATTCCTCCACAAGAATCACGCTTTTACGATCTTGCCTGCTTTTTAGTGGTGTTCTGTATAACATATGCCTGAAGATCCTTGAATCGGCTCTTCTTGCAAGAGGGCAAAGGATGCTTTTTTGTAATTCTTCAGTAAGATGAAAAGGAACCACCTCTTCAAAAGTGATGCTACTTTTCTTGGCCACTTGATCCTGCTGCCAAAGTCTATCTTTCAGCACACAAGTCCAGTACAAGCCCTGTTTTCAAGTAACTTGTAAGGTTTGTTGTTTGGTTTTTTTTTTAAGACATCCCTTCTCAGTTTATACACAAAATCTCAATGCAACAACTTCATCTTCCACAGATCTTTTATGCTGAGCACTCTGAAAACCAGGACCAGAAAAACTTGCATTTCTTGAGGGTCAAAGGCACTTCAAAATGTTTATAAAATGCCTGGCTCTTTGGGGAAACCTCTCTCCGATCTTCAGGATGGAAAAACAATGCTTCCTGTAGCCAGAGAATGGCATGTCACAGCACAGCTTTTATAACATGTCCTTTGATTAACAGAAGACCTGAGATACCGTCTCAACTTCATGCCTCTGCTGGCCATGTATAACAGACTTGAAAAGCAAGATTTTCCACAGCAATTTTTCCCATGTCAGCAGCACGCTGTCTGGATCATTCAAGGTGGAAAAAGCTCAAGACTTCTCTAAACTTCTTTAATATGGAACAGACAAAACTTATCATGCGATGGTGCACAATAAACACAGCAACATGACCACATCTGCTGGCCACTACAGAATCTCAGGATGAACTTCATTTTAAAGGTAAGCAATATGGTTTGACCACAACTCACAGTTAGGAGCGAAAGGATGAAAGGATTTTTAAAAGTAGAGACGCATTAATAAGTGTTTTCTGGTAAAAAGATCTACTGCCACTTCAAAAATGTAAAAGACAAAGAGAAACAAACCTAAAAAATCCACACCCACAACAAACTCCCAGCTTTAAAGCCAGCTAAGAAAAAGGAACAGGGACACTCTACAGGGTTGTAAAACCTGCAGTAGTGACTGTTAGAAAAACTTTAGTACAGATGATACCTGATGTTCTTTACAGTATTTGCTACAGAAAGTAAGAAGATGTAACTCAGCAGCTGCAGCCCCAACCGACATGCATCTCTGAAGAAGTCAAACTTACAGATGAGACATATTAACACACCTGTAATCTGTGTAGACAATGTATCTTAAAGAATCCTTTGAGAAACTGAAAAAAATAACAGTAGGAAACAGAATGGCACCAAGATGAACTAGACTGTATGCTCCTTTCAAACACCTATATCTAAACAGACAATCATCATTACACCACACATACACAAACTCGTATACACCTCCAATGCTACAAGAATCCCAATTAAGACTACACATAATTATATGGGTACAATCTACCTGGTTATATTAATAACAAGTGACTATCCAAAGACTGTAGTAACTAATTTAAAGTGTATCTGTGAATTCAGACATTGGTTTTTTTGTTGGTTTGGTTTTTTTTACTGAGTACTTCATTCCTGTATCAAATGCTAATAAAAATATGAATCTAAACTCCACAACATTTCGATTTGGAAAAGCTTGGAATACCAACTTAAATAATTTACACAGATGAGAAGCCATCTGCATAGAATTCCAAGCACAAATGAATGTAATATGCTAGGTACTTATACATATGTATTACTTTCCCACAGGCTTCAAAATACAACCACACAATTAAAACCTTGTACCGCACTCATCACCATAAATAACAATTGCATTTAATGCCTAAATGATGTAGATAAATAACTTAATCATCTATTTAAGGAAAAAAGATTCTAGGGGGGTGTGTGTGTGTTTATTTATACACACACACACAGAGACATATGCTTTAAACTCAATCAGCCTTTTTTTCAAGTCTATGTGATTTTCAGATGTCATGTATTGCCCATTAATACTTTATAGTGTATTTATAATCTTTTCACCACATATTAGTTTTGTTTTCACACTAGTAATCTGACTACCATTTTATCACAGTTCAGACTGGCCTCCAGACAGAGGATGCTCTCATTCAGTTCTGGACTTGGTTTACTGATCTGAAACACTGGAGGGGCACAAAAGCTATACTTAGATCACAAACCAGAAGAACCATCAGTTTTAGCCCTAACACATTTCCATCAAGAAGAGTCATAAGAGAGAGAAAAGAATGGGGGATGGGGGCAAGGACCTACTCTAGGACAGCATTGAGAGGAAGCATGAAATAAAGCAGAGGAACAAAGCTGCTCACTAAGTCTAAGAATGCAAGGAGGAAGAATTTTCGGGGTGGGGGTCGGGGGGGCGGGACAACACACGCACACGACAGGGGGACAGGACACAACATGGGACCAAAAAACCACAACAAGCAGGTGGTGCAAGGAGGAAAGGTACCAATTATATTGGAAAACAGGAGGATTAAAGTCATCTGATACCAGGATAATGCTCTTTATTTGAGCAAACCTCCGAAACATCCCACAATTTGGGGAGTGTATTAGGTATATGCATCTCTGCCCATCCCACTCCTTCATTATCCAGGTTTTCTAATTTATTTCCAAAGCCATAATTCAAATGGCAAGGAAAACATTATTCTAGAGACTCCTTACAAAATGGTGGTGAACTTGAAGTTATTTCTTTGTAAAAAGTCACTTTACTTTCTATAAAATGATGACATTTAATGTATTGACTGATCAAAATTCACAAGTTACTTAAGCTACATTCTAACTAAGTAAATACCAGTCTTCCAGTGTGAAGAACCCAACATAGAGAGTGATGCTATCCAACAGTATTCCAATTAAAAAACAACTAACACCACATCAAATTTTCTTAGAGTCAGGTCCTCAATTCTGTAATTCATGTTCTATAAGATGTAATCTGCTACTTGCTGACAAAATGTAGACATGATTAGTCCAAGAGTTTTGCCAAGCATGAGCAGATGCATCTGTGGGGGTGGGCTGGGTTATTTTTTGGATGGGAAGTGGCATTTAATTTCATGTAAGTTCAAATAAGAATAAGAATTCATAACATGCTGGGATTTTAAATGCAAATATTTTAACTAAACATTTCAACTAAACATTTCTCACCACCACCGCACCTTGTATTAGAAGAAAATCTGCAATGTAATATTTGTATCAACATTTTAATCAATGTCTTTTTTAATTTTAAAAATCCAGATCTTCAGGGTCAACTTAAACCCTACACAATACTGGTTTCTAAACTTTCATATTTCTAAAATTGTAATTACGTACAAAGGTAGCATTTGCATAAATTTGAGATGAGGTACACTACTGCTAGCAATAAACACAAATAAACACTCTATGTAGCAAATAAAGAGATAATAGTGAAGATGGGCTGTTACCATTAAAATAGACCATGACGTAAAGTATGGATGACATAATGACATTCTGGATTTTCTGAGCCAAGTTTAAAATTTGTAGAAGCAAGTTTGTCAAAATAAACATACCAAAATGTGCTGAACCACTGCTACTTTTACTTTGTATAGAGGTACTGCATGTCTGGGTCCCGGGTTGTGCTGTGCCTGTTCGATTTATACTCCTGTATAATTTCCTACAGGAGAGTTCATCATTGTCACTGTCATGTAGGGATGGTGTCCGAGGCCTAAAATGCCGCCATCTACATGATTTGATATTGACTAGTATCTGACTGAGGTCTTTCGAGAAAGATTTGTCCGAGGTATTTGTTTCTGAGGTATTGGCAAATTGACTGATTGAGGAGTGTTGTGATGAGGAAAACATTTCCAAATCCAGCTGATGAAATGTATTATCGTAGTCCGAATGCGCTCTGTCTAGTAGCACCCTAAAAACAGGAAAACAATGCAGAATTATACAGTGGCAAGAAAATACCAAGAATGTCACCAGCTTGCCATATGCGCTTGGGGATAACAAAGGGATAGAAAAGACTACACAAAACTGTTCTAGAACGACCAACTCCCCCAAACAGACACAACGACTATATATTATTTTACAGTAAGTAGTACATTTAGGTTTCTCTTCACACATGTATTCTAGCTTTTACAGTTTGAACAGGTGATGTACGTCATCATGTATATATTAATACACCGCAACAACATACATAATTTTTTTTTTTTTAGAAATCATCAGGCTGGAAGATAGAGTTCCACAATGCAAAGGAAAAAAACCCAGAGAATAAAATAAAATTGCTTAAGTAACTAAGAAGTGATTCAAATGCCCTCCTAAAGTAACTTCAGTTCAAAAACCTTACTCCCATATATGCTGAATATACCTACAACCATCCCAATGCAGTGGGGATGTCACATTAACTTCCAAATCCCCTTGCAAAACCCCAGTAAGAGCCTTCAGCTCCCATTCTGATTTTGCTGATATGCCAGTCTGGCTTGCTAATATGTGAAGAGGTGTTAAGCATTAATCTGAAAGCCAAATCAGGTTCTTACATTTTTTTTTTAAGTTAAAATTTAATACCAATGCACCATTTTCTTAAAGACATCATACAATATTTGAGAAACAGCACTTATACACTGAACAATTTATAAATTATTTTTGATAAAGATGCTTAGAAGCAAAATGCCCGAAGTCCTTAATTCTTTCATATTTTTGATAATGTTTGAAATTGAACAGTTACTGTCACTTGTAAGTATTCCTCCCAAATTCTCCTCCACACCTGGCAAATCACCAAATACGGTCCAAACTCAGAAAAGCATTTTCTGAAAAATGTTGGTTTTGCTATTTTTAAATACTACTATTTGAAGACAACTACGCAAATCATTTAAATGCAAACCACCAATCACAACTGAAAACATGCACGTATTTTCACCTCAGAACTTAGGAGTGCCAGGAATAAAAAAAACCCCTAGAAACATTTAAGAAAACAGTATTAAAGTGGCTTCCGCTACCGCAAAATAAAAATGGAGACATTAACCAGCTAAGGAAGCTTGTATCAAATGGAAGTATTTAAAAAGTCAATCTCTCTGATGTCTCAATTTGAGAGGGTGGTTGTTTTTTTTTTTTAAACTTTGCTCTTTATGTCTTACTGATTTTATTTTTTTTTTAAATTTTGTTTTTAAAAACAGCAACAATTATGTAGCACTCACCTTCCACCACGGCCGACCCGTCTTCGTGCAAACCCAATACACCTCTGGGGTACAGTGAGGGTGGTTAAGCAGTATCTGTAACGCACATCTCCTAATCTTCCCTCTTTAGGGCTACTCCATGGCCAGTTGCCAGGTTGGTCTAAATGAGGCTTAAAATAATTTTAAACAATTAAACACAAGATGTTTTCCCACAATGATGCTCTGTCTTAAGATATATAAGGAAATTCTACTTACAGCATAGTACTGACAGCCTGCTTTCCTACGGAAGGCGAAAGGACCATCGGGATCATTTTCTTCCTCAGCCTCCGAAGAACCAGACAAAACCTTTAAAGACAGGATGGGGGTTGTATGAGGAGAAATATTAGTAAATTCATGAGTTTTACTTCTATTCTTTCCCTAAGAGCAGCACAGAACTCTAGAGGTCCTACCTGGGAGAGAGGTTCTTCATCTGAGCTAGGAAAATCATACTGATTCAAATCTTTAGCATTAAAGACTGGCAGTGCAGCAGGACTTGTCTGTTGAGGAGTAGCAGCAGCAGACGAAGGTAAGACTTTTGGCTTCTTCTCATACTTTCTTTTGGGTCTAATAACATCAGGTTTATCTTGCTGCAAGAAAAAAAAAAGGCAGCATAATATTACACACACAAGCAAATCAGATTAAAACAGGAGTTTTAGAAAACTCCTGTGTAAGCAAGCTAAAAAGTGAACTCATCTCTCCACCATCTCGATGGCAAAACATCCAGTCATTTCGTGAATATCTGTATTTCATTTCCAGTAATTGAAACGTTTAACAGACAAGGTGGAATCAAGCACTGTTTGCTCAATTCATGCCAGATAAAACACTAGCAGTTAAGATAACAGTACTACTTTGGAGAAGTAGACTAAAATATATACAATGATCTCCATGAGGCACCTTTTTTCTTTTCTAACATTTTAAATTAATAGGAATTTATGCAGTGTTAGGAAATTACTAAGTACCAAACAATGCTTTAAAGGCAAAAATAGAAGTTAGACTTCGCACAGATACCTAGAATCTCAGAAAATCCTCTAAAAATTAAACACATTTCCCCATACTATGCGAAGTCAAGTTTCAGTGCATTTCCCAAGTTTCCAAGAAACACATTTCTTTCAAGCTGCGAGACACTGCATTGACCCAACATCACTAATAGGTAAGTACACTCCAGCAATCTCAATTACAATTCTCTACTATTAATAGAATTATTCACTGATTCAAGCCACCCTGTCAGATTCAGAACAGCCCTCCTTCAGTTACAAGAAGTTTTTGTTTAAAATTCAAATTATACCTCAGCATTTCTCCTGTGTTACCTGACCTATTTAATATGCTCAGTTGTTGGCACTGTAGCTATGCTTTGTATGACACAAAATTAAAGCCTGAAGGAAAAAAAGTACTGGTCAGCTTTCTAAATCAAATAAGGTTATTTGATACTTTACTTAAATACAAAACCAAAGCCATACAGCATGCTGGGAATATCAGTGGATCATATTTAAAAAATCAAAACAAAAAACAACCCCCCAGATTAAAATAACTACATGAATTTAGAACAAGATATGGGTTTTACCTCATTAGTCCTCCCTTTGTCCAATATGTAGGTAATAAATACAGTTTTGTTCAGGATATCCTAACTTTACAGACAGTATTAGAGAAAAACGTTCATATCCCCCAGAATAAGAATACAATTGCACATGCCCTTTTGTCTGTAGTCGTCTATACTTCCTTTATTTCTGTCTTAAGGAATGCCAACAGTCTGTATGTTATCCTCATAACGCCAACAGAACAAAGCATTTTATTCCAATTGCAGCTTTGCTAGTCTATTTCCAGTTTCAGCTTCCCGCCTCCTCCTATCCTAAAATGCTGTATCCTGCATACGTAACAGCATGAACTAGTAACTTGGTTACTGAATTACTCACTTTAACTTTAAATTCTTTCAGTTCCATAGCTTCTTGGTGTTTAAAAGGACTGCTGTTAGTCACAGGAATGATGGGAATAGCATAGGTAGGTTTAACCGGCTGCCGTTGTGCCATGACCTCAGACATGATCTCTCCACTGTAGTCACCCAAATTATACCTGAAATCAGAATTATTATTTTTTATTTGTTGGAATATTTACAATGTGTGTCTGGTAAAAAATTGCACAACACATAGAAACACAGACTAATACTTGCAACTTGGGGTAAAAGGACACCCAGGATGACAGTAAGAAGTACAGAAAGTATTGTTCCAGAAAAGGGGTCTATATAACATGGAAACTTCATAGCAATGACTAATGCTGACAAATAAGTAAAAGGATAACTACCCTGTAAAGCCTGTAAAACATCTCCAAAAGATAATAATGTAAAGGAAAGAAGCAGAAACTAGAAGGAAAGATCAGGAGAGGGCTTCCCTCCCCCCTCACTTGGGGATAGATACCATTTAAAAATACACATTTATCAACAAGGTTTTAAACAGCGAGGGCAAGTGCCTTATTCATTAATCCTCCCTCTTTTGTGTCATGGAATAGTTTCACAACAAGCAGATCCATGAACCGTGTAACATTTCAAGTCCTATGAAAAGTGCCGAGCTGAAGTGCAGTCTTCCATTCTGAGGGGGGCATTAGAGTCTTTCTTCTATTCAACAGCTTATTTTCTTAAAAAAGCTACTGGAAAATCTTTGAGATTTCTCCCCCCTCTATTTTACTGAAAATGGTCAGTGCTTGAAAAATCTGCACCAGGTAGAGAGGGCAGACTGACATTCAACTTGTCTCCCTAAGAAACCAGACTAAAAAGTTAGTTTTAGATCTTTAAAATACTGGCTCAAAACATTTGTTTTCAAACATGGATGCTTAAGCTAGAGAAGTCTATTCAGATTCTAAGTATCAACCTAAAGAACAACTCCATATTGCAAATGTGATTCTCAGTTGATTGGGAAAGCGACAGTTGACAGAGCAGAGTATTTAGTCTTCAGCACAGCTGACCAACAGGATGTCAAAAAAAGCACTAGTTGGAGATGACTCACAGAGCAACATATTAAACTGTATGAAATGCTTATTTGTTTTCCTCAAGAGGGTATTAGATCAAGGTTTGCTAAAAAAGAACAGCAATAATGAAATAAAGAAGAATGATACTGATTGGAAGTGGCCTTAAAATTAGCTGGGATTTCCTTAATCTATGCATTTAAGTTTAACACAAATTTCCAAATGAATTTACCTGAAACTATGCTCTCTCTTCCTGTATAATACATAGGTTATATACATACATTTGAATACATGTACACATGTAATAAAACAATGTAGATTAGTGTGACGGGTCACTTTTCCATAATAAGCAACTTCCTAACGTTTTATTTTGCTCTCCATAGCCATATATGAAAATATGCTATCCTGTACATGTGAAAGAGCCTAATCTAAACACTTACTTTAAAAATCTCTCACTGTTTTAAGTATTTGTGGGAATGGGAATACAAAGTACTTTCCAAAGCTTTCTGCAGCAAATTCTCAATAAACATTACCTCTTCTCCATAATTTCCAGTGTTAAATGCAGCAACTCTCTCTTGCTTTTTTCCCTCCTTTTTATCATCTCCAGGATGGTTACTGCACGACTCAGATCTCGACGCAGCTTAAGCATCTTCTCATAAGATGCTTCATCATTTTTACGATTCTGTAGATACATAGTGTATATGTTTACCCACATCATTTACTTTAATTCAGATTATTTAAGTTCTAAATATTTATGTGTATATATATTAAAAAACCCCACATGCTGAAACAAAGAGAAGCACGTGCATGTTATCAATGAGCTACAGCTTACCAACACCATAAGTAGGTTTAGCAGTATATTTAGTAAAAAAAAAAAAAATACATACAAACTTTCGTTCAATAGCTGTCCTAAAGTAGTTTACGTTTTTACCCTTGCAAATTAAAACAAAAGAACACCCCAAATTTTATTGTTTTATACTACATAGCAGAATTGTTTCTCTATATAAGCTACTTTTCGAGAGGGGAAGAAGGAAGTGAAAGCAAGCAGAGGGAGGTACTGATCTACTTACTTTTCGTGTCTGCATCTTTTCTGTTCGTCTTCTAAAAGCAACATAAGGATCATTTGTGCTGGAACCATCTCGCTTCTCTTGTTTCACTGCTGGGATAAGAGAGGGACCTCGACAGTTTTTCCTCTTTTTAATCCAGTACTCATACACTTCTCTGATCAATTCATCATCTTCCTTCAGCAACAGCTTGGCCTCTTGCAGGCTGACTGGCTAAATATAAGACCCAGCACATCACTTTCATATAGCAATATATCAAGCACTTATTTCAAATTCTTTATTCAAAGTATTGTTGTACCTGCTGACCGCTGCCCTTTTCTAGTCTGTCTATCATCTCCTCAAATTGCAAAGGAGAGATGTCCATTCTTTTCTTCAACTTATTCACAAAGATCTCATCTTCCGAATCCAAGTCATAATCTGGCTGCTCAGCATCCAAACTGAAAGCTAAATGATAGAGTGAAAGTTAAAGTTAGTTCTACTACAGAAATGTTTTGTTCTCACAGCACTGTCTGGAGCACACACCAGATTCTTCTGAAGACAAAACCAAAATTATTTGTTTGAATGTTGTAGTAATGCTACTCCACAGTTATATCTAGTTTTTTCTTGAAAAAACATTACACCATTAAAAACCAGGAATAAAAATTGGTATCTATTTGACTATGCTTTTGTTAACCAATGAAAGCTTACTAGTGGTCAAGCCAGCTAGCAGCTTTCTACCTCATTGCTTTCAGCAAGAAATTTCTAGATTGGTCAAAATTTTCAATGCTGTCTGGTATTCTGCAGTTTTATGCATTGTATTATCAACAGTTAAGACTTCAGCCCAAACACACTTTAAAGGTACTTCTACAAAAGTACGTGCAGACTGTATTACAATGACCTTACAGATATTCTCATCAATTATTTTCGTGATGTAGATGAGTCAGACTAAACTGGCCCAGCATGGTCTACCTTATGTAAGCAGGGCATCTCAAATACAAGTAAAGGTTTGCAGAACACAAACAACTGTTCCATTTTCCATGATATCCTATGAAAATGCAGCATTCTGCATTCAAAACAAGATCTCCCTAGTCCTCATGCCTCACTCAAGTTGTTTTAGTTTGTAAGAGACACGACTTTCTTCCCCAGTGCACACTTGGAAACCCACTGTGAAAAGCACCACTTATTTTTAATAAATAAATAGGTAGAATACAATGCAGCTGAAAATCACCATTTCAGCTGTTAGACCACTAGATGAGGAAAAGAAGAATGAAAAAGTATAACCTTAGCATCAGCATGGAAGACTGCTAGTGTTAGTCTCTCCATTTGCCTAGGAGCAGAGCAGCAGGCTCTAATACTTTAGGCCACCACTGAAGGTCGGACTGATATAGAAGTCTAACATTTAACCAAAGTTAATTAGGCATAAGATCTGTTTACATAGCATAGTTACTACTTTTAAAATTCTACTAGTTACACCACACAACAGAATTCTGCAATAGATGATACTTTTATAATGTTTTCAAAAGTTATCTGAAGTAATGAGGCACTCACATCCAGGGCCACATCCAAACAGAACAGCTGCTGTCTTCTAACAAAACCAAAATCCCAACACATTTGCAAGTCATCAGTAATATCAAAAACCACCTACTTTTAGATGCAGAATACTTCCATCCAGGCACAAGCAAATACTACTACTACTGCCATTTCTGCCTGGCTTACCAATCCACTCTACTGTTATTTTATTCTGATTAAGCTTCAGGGGACAGGTACCCTGTTTCTTAACTATGTATTATATATTCTCCTCTTCAAGTAGATTTGTGTCTGTCCTTGATAACGAACCTGAATTTCCCTGCAAGCTGTAATTACTGAGTGTTACAGAAGGCAGGAACAGGCCTTTGAGATTGCTAAATTTAAAAGTACTAACATATAGACTTAGACTCACAAAGGACATCTGTCTACTTCTTGATCAAGAATTAAATATACCTCTTCAGTAAGAAATATGTATTCCTTTACATGTTGGAAAAAAATTAATTCTCAGAAGTCAGTCTTGATGCAAGCTCAATAGACATTTAAGAGTAATCTCTTGAAACTACTAGCAAAATAAAGTTCCTGGTATAGACTTCGATGAATGAGTTACTTTACTTACGCTGTATGTGAATCAGCTGCTTTGGCATTTTAAATTCTCCAGGATATATGGATTCATAGTATGCAATATTACTTTCTGCTTCTGGAACTGGTATAACCATGTTATCCCTCTTCTCTCCATATACTTGTTGTGCTGAGATAGCCCGTTGGAGATGATGTTCCTAAAAACAAGTCAAGATGAAAATCTGAGAAAATATTTTCAGAGCTCAGACTTTTTAAAGTTGAAGGAACTCTATTTCTTTGCAAATGCTCTCATTCCAAATCCCTGAGACCAGACATAAGAAATCAGTATCGCATGCTTGACTCAAAATGCACCCCATAAACTAGAAGGTTTTTCCAGTAGGTGGAGCTCTCCCTCTTACACAAACACACACAACACTTCAGTTACTAAACTTAGTAAGTCAAGCTGCATGTTCTTGGCTCACCAAGCTACATAAATCCATCTTTACGTATTTCTGGAGAGACACTTAAGACTGATTACACATACAGATTGTAACAAGTAGCTGCAGACAGATACTCACTCTGGTATTATTCTGTATTTGCTATGGCCATTTATTGCCAGCAATGTCAGAAAACCAGTAAGGAGGCCTGCCATCATCTCCTATTAAGAAGGGAAGCAACTATTTTTACCCAGACAGAGAAATGATTCCTAAAGACAGTCTTGTTTACTGCAATGCTTTCCATTATCCTCCTTTTTCCCCTCCTAATCTGTCAAATAAAGTTTATTATTAAACTATAAACCATGAGGGTGAGAATAATTAACTTTTAGAAATCTGCAACTGTTTTTCAAGCTTAAGAGTAAATTACACTTATATCTACAACACAAGTAACAGATTAGTAACATTATGAAGTCTAATAATTTTCTAATGCTACTGTTCAAATGCATTCCATTCTTCCTGTGGTGCTATCAAGACAGTAAGTAGTATCAGCAGAGTTCATACAGAGTTACCAACAAAAACCCAGACAGCAAGATGTGCACATGTATATAAATGGTTTACTGACAGTGTAACGTGGTATTTTTTCCCTCGTACCAAAGCTGGTTTCTGAAGTTTCTATACTCAGATATTCCTTCCTAGGTGCTCAGTAAACTAGTGCTGCATCAGTTGTGCCAATACAGCTATCAGTGCAATGCTATAAACCAGATTACTGAAATACCTGAAACAAGAACTGCAGCCAAAGGGTGGCAGGGATAATCGGTTTTAATATTGAAGTAAAAACATATCAGTGCTCATCTGTGTCATGTTATTACACCTTTGTCTGTCTGACTTCAATTTACCTCCTCTTCAGTACAAAGACAATTAACATCCTCTGTCTAAACAACAACAACATAAAAATGTTATATATATATATATATAAAAACAGGCTTTATTGTAAACTGCAGTTAGTGCAGCCTCAAACTAAAAGCTGCTTCAAGATGTAATTCTGCTGCAGGGATTCACAGGAGTTTAGCCTATCATTACCATCAAACAAGCTGCAGAGCTTTTTTCACATCTGTCCCCTGTTAAAAAGTTTCTTCACAAAAACAGACTAATCATGAAAATAAAACATCTCACACAGTCATGAGTAAAACTCACTGGACTGATTTTGACCCTCTAGCATTTAAGCGTAGACACATTATGTCACCTAGGAGATGTGGCAGCTAAAATTCTTTCTTGGGTATGGTATAAACTAATTTCTTTTCTACCTTTTAGTGAAGCACTGCTGCCAGACACCTACAAATTATGGAAACAGTAATAATTCTTCAGGATTTTGTCCCAATAGCTGCAGCTGTTGCAGAAGAGGGAATTAAGCTTTATTTCCATATAGTACAGTAGGATTTTATGTCAAATACATAGTCATAGCCAATGGTTTTTGAGTAACAGCCAAGGCTTACTTTTTTTATAATCATATGAAGGATTCCTGGTACGTTTTTCTCAACTTGTGTTTTTAAACACAAATAAATGCTTTGTTTCAGGGAAGAAGAGGGGGTTAGACAGTAAATTAAGATTTCAACGTCTCTGATCCATCTCCGATATGGAAATGGGCACTACTAGTTAGTACCAGTAGTCTATATTAATTTCCTAACAGGTTTCAGTAACAAGTATTTAAAGAAATCTTAACAGTATTCTTGAAGCAGAAGCACAAATCATAGTTTTGCCCGACTTTCATCCCAATTACAAAAATACTCAGTACTTGAGCAGAGAGTGTTAGCAGACCCACAAATTACAAAAGCAACTGGATAAAAGTTCCTCCACTGAAACAGGTAAACTTATCTGCTGTTCCCATCTGTTTCAATTAATCACAAGAGACACTCTACTAAATAAAAGGAAATAAGCAGACAAGGCAACCCTCCCCTTTACACCATGCACCAAGTTCTCATTTATTTGGACAGAAATCAGCAACAGTGACTTTGCCCCCAACTTCAACATCTCAGCTGGCAGCTCAGCACATCTCTCTCTCCTATATACACTGTTTGAATAGCAAAAAAAAAAAAGTATATATGTATATATACACATATAATCAGGTGTGATTGGTAACTCTGGAAGCACTCATTTTTAACATGAAAGCACGTTAAACATCTACAGTTAACTAACCTACCACAGCATACAGTTTCTATTCTGCAGTCATTCCCCATTGTGATTGCACAGCTCATTACTCCCACCCAAATGCAACACCTCATTCACCTGAAACCATAGCCTTCCATTTAAAAATGCAGTGGTTTCCTCAGTTTGTCAGAATGATTTTGAATTCCAAATCCTAATCAAATATGCTGGCTGCCCTTCATGTTATCTTGATTTAATATGTAGATGCTGTAGTCCAAGTCATTCCTGAAAATATCAACAGGCATTTGAAGACAGATTTCTTCAGAAATTTAACAAATCTTTCCACTTTGACTGCTCATCCATTTCCAGATATAGTTTTCCAATCAGATATATTTCCACTATACAACAGTTTCTATAATATTTTTTCTGTTCATTGCATAACAGAGCAGTATCAAAAAGCCTTCTCTAAAAGTCAAGATACAACTATCCACTAAGTCCCCTACCCTGCCACAGAAAGAAGTTACACTGGATTAACTGCGGTTTGTTCTTGAAAAACTCATATTAGTTGTTCACAAAAAGATCAGTATCTTCCAGGTGATTATTGGGGCCAAATAATTTACATTATCCATATCCCTCTAAGAACTGCTGTTAAGATAGCCTGTTTGAAAGCCTTTAGCTCCCACCTTTTCAACAGGCTGTTTATGGGGTTTTGGTTTGGGGGTTTTTTGTTTGGTTTTTTTTGTGGGTTTTATGTTGGGTTTTGGTTTTTTTTTTTTCTTTTTTTAATAAGCACAGCTGCAGTGCCTTTTCCCTTCTCCTCTGAAACACCACGGTCCCTCAGAACTTCACAGCTATTTGAGAACTTATTTCAGACTGTTTCTTTAAATTCCTAGCATGAATTTTAAGTGGGTTAGTCAAGCTCAAAGGCTGTAATTTGTCATGTTAGAAGGAAACTCATCTAACAGTTAGCTACAACCACAAGGTGCAGTCTTGTGCCCCTTGCTGTCATTCTCCATATTACCACTGCCTTATGCCAGACTGAACCTATGATGACAGCTTAGGGAGCCAAATCTACAGAAAGCCATCTCTCTCCTGTTATTTCCCCTGAAAACAATTAGAAACAATTAGTTTTCTGGCAAATTAGTTCCCTGAACTGCCAGAGGGTGGGACAGGCAATGGGGAAAGGGAAGAAAGAAAGAAAGATTATCCCCTCTGGTAGCAGCTAGCCATTAAACTGGTTTAGCTGCATCAATAAATTAAAAAAATGTCTTTTTAAAATTAATACCAAGGGCAAAAAAAATATTAAGACTCATTAAAAGCTATGGCAGAAACATTTCAACCATCTCAGTATAAAATACAATCAAGAAGGTTTCTTCTCCTACAAATATTTACACAATATCCTCCTCTTAGTCTGCATAATCATTGCTAGATGGATCTCGCCTTGTTCCTCCTTTTGAGGTAAATCTTTCATGTAAATATTAATTGTTCACATATTATTTGTTCCTATTCACCCGTTTCCACTTTCAGTGCATCCAGATATCTGTGCTAAGGTACTGTTCTTATTGAAACTACATTTGAATAGCTGCAGTTGTCTTACAAAACTCAGTCCAAATTACTGAAGAACACAGGAGACTTAACAGTTTCTTCCCTCTCTCTCAACTTGGTTCTCTTGGATCTTTCATACACACCCTGTTTCACAACACGTACTTATTGAAGGTAGTTTATTCCCACTGAAACTGCCTCCCACTTTTATGTTTAATTATTTTCAACCTATTAGTTAGGCTCATATCCAGAAAAGCTTTCCTATTCAGTTGCTTTCTCTGCCTGACATAAAAAGCTATCAGAAATACAACTTTGGGAACTGGTTGTGCTGTGATGCTAATTTGACCCAGTACTTTCAGAACTATGGTACTGTTCCTCAAACTGAATTCCCTCTACCTTGTACACTAATGCTCATCCAAATTTCTGCTTGAAGCTATTCAAACAGTTCATCCAAAACCTAAAATTCTGCTTGCTCTTCCCCTGCCCAAGTTAATTTTCCATCAGGTTAGCTTCCTCACTGACACTGGCTCATCATGTGGTCAGACAATCCCAGAGTCAAAGGGATGCAGTAGGAGCACTCAGCCCAGAGACAGAGGGTGTCTGAGGAAAAGAGCAGCTACATCACTTTTTGCAACACCCAGCCAGTAACAGGAAACTGCACCTTATTCATCCCACTATATTCCTGTCCAGAAAAGTATTTGGACAGTTAAAATTCCAACACTTCTCAGATTACCATGATAGTTGTTTAAACAAACAAAAGCTTGACAACTACTTTCCTCCTTTAGAAATTTTCCTCCAATTAGACAGTCTACAGGAAAAGCCCACCAAAACAGCAACCCTTCTTCTGACTACCCAGAATGTAGCAAGGCATGATGTACTTAAGAAATTTCTTAAGCAAAATTACATCATCTCAGCACCATTCTTTATTCTGTATTCTTCCTTTTTATTAAGATACCATGTTTGTCCCTTGTATCCACTCTTACTGTACCAGTATTGCGATGCATGTTCTAAAACATCAGAGTGAAAAGGTAATTTAAACCAAGTTGGAGCAACAAAGGCACTAAGGAAAGCAGGAACACAGCAGAGCAGCTCTCGCTGCAGCCTGAAGGAATCGGAACTTTTGTTCAGTTCTGCTTTGAGGGGCAACAGGACCTCTCTCAAATGATAACACAAGGACACAGGTGTAATACTTCAAAACAAGTTTAGTACTTGCATACTTGTCGCATTTCTAGCACACTACATTAAAAAAGCTGAATTACTATAGTTAGAAGACAAAAGAAGGGATACTGTAATTGCGGTTAAACCTGACTACAAGTAGGCACTCTTGCCTGCAAACAGAAACAAGCAGAAGCGTAGCAACTGAAAGCAAGCAGTATTTGCCTTCTTTCACATTTTGGTAATACTTGGTAAGTTTTTGGCAACATGACTGTTGGATTCCAAGTTAGTTACAGTTGCTCAAAGAAAACTTGCACTGACAGAGCACAGAGATGTCTTTGATGAAATATTTACTCTGCAGCACACCTTGGAGACTATATTCAAAGTAAGATAACCACAACACAAGGCATTAAAAGGACTAAGAGACATAACCCTGTCATTAACAGTTAAACAAACCAAAGGGACAGAATGCATACTGTCATTTTAGAAAGTCAATTGACAAACGTTACTGCGGTAGCAATGAGCGCATCTTCTTAAGAATGAAACAACCCACTGTTTTATAATTTGACTGCATGTTTCTTCACATAATTTCTCCAAATTATTCCAGAGCTCTTAAAACAAATAATCATTTAAGGCATACTTGCTTAAGGAAATACAGTAATGGAATACATACAATATGGAAATACCTAAACAGCCAACTCTGAAGTCCAGTCCGTAGAGCAGAGCAGAAAGTCTCCAAATTATCAAAGCCTACCCTAAGGAAGGGAGTGCTCTCTTTGTTGGGGGAAGCAAAAGACAGGGTGGTGGAGGAAGCCACACACAGCAAGTGGAAAGAGTTTTTTTAAAATACTGGTACTTATAAAAAGGACACAGAGTGAGTTCGAGTCTGTGCACATCATAATCACATCTCTGCCTCTGAAATACAAAAACTACACAAAAGGACACTACAATTGATTCTGTCATTACTGGGAACCACATCAAACCACCGCCCATCTACTGGTCTCCACAGACCTCCTGATTTAAATCAGTATGACTGGGGAGAATCCTCTCGCATCCATCCCTTGCCCAACAGAAGTGTTTTCCAAAGTTACCATCTCACAGCTCACGCTGTAGTGTTTAAGGTACAAGAACTGAAAAGGATACCAGTTTCAACAGGTAGTTGTCAAGAAGTATTAGGTTCACAACAGTTACGCTAAAACAGATCACAGTTGGGACAGAACCAAGGACATGCAAGTATACAAACTCACAGCCCTGTCCTTTTTTGTACATATTTTACCTTCTAGCAGTTTGTGATCCAAAACTCTTTTAGAGAAAACCTGAACACACAAGAACCACCCAACAAAATTGCAGCTCATCTTAAACACAAACACATTACTCTATAATTAAGATGAAATAAGAAAACATTAGCAGCTAGGAAAAAAAAAATAATCAGAAATTGTTAATTATGTCATCCAGAAGTGATGACCTGGTGCAAGAGCAACCTGATTCCAGGCTATAAGGTAAAGATTTTTGGCTGCTAAGTTCACAGGGACAATATTGTTCCTTGACCTAGCTTATCTCGCATCAGCAACGTTTACTGGTGGAAGGACAGTGGAGGACAACACAGCAAAGTTGATAGGAGACCCAGCTGCACACCAAGACCATTCAGACTAATTCATCCCATAACATATGTCAGGGACTACTGAAGCACTTCTATGACCTACTGCATGCAAATCGCTCCCCAATCTCCCCCCTTCCTTGGCTCAGTGAGCTATGGGACACGTATCCTGTCTCTCAGCCATATGAGGATCTCAGTAACCTGCATGATCAGGGAAGGCGGCCTCTTTCGGAAGAGTGATTGTCAATCTACGCTAAAGGAAACTTGTCCATACACTCAATCCAATAAATCTGCGCGCAAAGGAGACAGAAAGGAATAAAACAACCAAACTGGCTCATTCTCTTCACCTTCTTCTCCTGTTACCAGATCTTAGTTGTCCTGCAACTTACTAATCAGACACAACTTATACCCAAGATTAGGAGGATCATGGAGAGTGATCTCAGAGAATTACATGCAAAAAAATTAAGATAATGGGGTTTTTTATGTCACCCCTCACTCACATTATTCCTTCCCCCTCCCTAGAGCCAGTTCAGGCATCAGAAATACATTTCTACAGGACTCCCTCTGAGGTGGTAGTTATCTGCTACTGCAATAGAAAGGGCTCACCCAGGGACAGGCAAGCACCATCAATGCTGCAAGCAAAGGTACAGAACGCACAGCCAGAACATAGTAGCCATCTTAGATCAATAAACTGCTCAGGCATACTCCAGATTTCCTTTGCATTTTTCTTATATTTAGGGCAGCAAGTGGCTCTAGTAGCTTCTAGTATGACTGAAAGCAAAAATGCTCAGTTATTCCTGAACAACAGACTTCACAGCTTATTACAGAAGCATTTATTACAGAAACATACCACACTTTTCCTTTTACTACCTCACATGCATACCCAGTCACACGTAACTACATGCAAAACAGCAAAGACATTCTGACAAGTTGTTACATCACCTGTTTCCAAACAGCTGCTGGTGAAGAGCTCCAAACCTGACTGAAGTCGTACTGATGAGGGCAATCTGATCCTGCCTTGCAGAGCACAGAACGCTTCAACAGGTATTCTGGCACAAGATCAGTCCCTGAGTTACAGTGATCCTTGACTCCAAGATAGCCAAGCCCAACTCCTGAATACCAGCTTATAGATCTGACCTTTGATAATGGCAAGGTAACAGTTACGTCAGTAAGCATAAATGCAGCTTCTACACTCTTGACCTCAAGTACATGAATATCATATAATGTGCTAGCAGTAGTTTAAATTTGGTCAGAACAAGCACACCTGACCAAAACAGGACAGAAGTGGTGGGTCAACACAGCAGCGTTATGTCATTCCTTGCTCTCCACCAGTGATGGGTCGTGAGGAAGATAGAAGATCACTTCCGTGCTCCCCCCTGCCTCTGTCTGGCCCCCAAGCAATTGTAAGCCATCTTTCTATTATGACTAGTATATATGGACACACAGTAAACACCTTCTCACATCAATTTAAGCTGCCTGAAGATTCACCCAAACCACATAGCTGTAGATCTTCCCTTCGGAAGCTGCCAAGATCTCTCAGTGCCCTGCATCATACTATGCAGTAGAGAAAATTGTTGTCTTGTTATTACAGAAGAGCCTAAAACTGTCCCTTCATATTCCAACATGAAAAAACCCCAAAACTATGGAGATCACTTCTGTTAATCAACTGATGTCAGTCTCATGAGTAGTCAATTAAGAAGTATTCCACTGTAATTACTATAACAATTAGATCTCTGCTACAAATGCCAACTTAAAATAGCTGCGCATAGGATTAAATAGCAATTGCTCAGTGAAAATGTGATCTAATTTACTTTTTAAAATACATGGTTTTGTAATTAACAGACCATCAGGAAACCTTGCTAATTATTACCCTTTTTATCTGGAACACTGATTAGAAATGAGGTCAGCTACACCATCCTGAGCATCATAGTCAACTGCTTTCCCCATGTTCAAATCAGACACAGAGTATGCAAGGAGTCCGCCCTTTTCTTGGAAAAATCTTGCTTCCATATTTGTGGACTTCCAGCAGCAACTTACTTACAACTTCTGTGAAATTTTCACCTGCTATGCTTGTTCAGTGACTGGTGGTAGGGAGGTAGAGGACATACAGGGCATTTGACCCAGAAGTCTAACAACATTAGTACTGGAGATCATGACAGTCCTAGAAGAAATGGAGAGTGATTTGCTGTCCTGTTACCAGAAGACTGAAAAGAAATTAGTTTCATATTTTAAATTACTGTGGAAAACAGGCAGGCAGAGATGAAGAAATGAATGAGACAGCCTCTCTAGTGTGTCTTGAGCCAAATGTACACAACCTAGGAACCCTGGGAATCAGGCAAACTCTAGTATTTAACACATACATTAATTACACAATGTAGTTCACAAACAGAATTTAACACCTCAACCTTCCCAGGCACAGATCCTGTTCAGACTACCTAAAAAGACTGAAGCGGCTTGGCTGCTTGCCAAATCGCCACTGCACTACATGCACTCAGAACCACAGGACTTGGTATCAGTTTGAAATACTTTGTTTAGGAATTACTAACAGCTCAATACTATCCCATCTCCTCGGCATTGGTAACAGCCATAAAAATTCCCCATCTTTTCCTCTGTAATCACTTTGGCTCTCATGGAACTCCTCAGTCTATGCAGCCCTGTAACCCATGGAGGGGAGCAGAGTTATCCTTAGGCGAGTCTTCTACTGTGAGCTAAATCAGTTCACAGACAGGAATGTACAGACCATGGCGAGCTCTAGGAAAACAGTGGAATTGCCTCTTTCCAATACCAACACAGCTAAACCAGCTCAGCCCACCTTGTGTGACTTTGCCACACACCCACATTTCACAAGATTCCAGACTTAACTGCAAACCTGTTGAAGTCCCCCTTCTTTACCACAGGCCACTGTTCTAGCTGTTACCATTGTAACTTGTGAAAACCGCAATACATCAAAACTATTCCAGTGATCTGTATTAAACAGAATATAGTTTAATAACTAAATAAATTCCCCCTAAATGAAGCGTTCTAAAGAACACATTAAGACGCTTTTAATGTATTACTTAAGTAGTCCAGGGCATGACCTCCACACTGAAATCAGACTAACACAAAATAAACTACGATTTGATACGGTTTACAAGAATGCAGCTTTCAGGATACAGTCTACAACAGGATGAGAACAGCCCTTAGAATTTAGCCTTTATTTATCAGAGGTTAAAGCTATAAAGCCATTTAGGAGAGCCTGAATAAATCTTTATAGCAAAATTATTTCCCCTTGTATGGGGAAAATGGAAGCGGAACTTCAAGATCATTTCATTGGTTGACTCGTAACAAAATTGTATCAAGTTCCCAAGCTAAAAGATAGACGCAGCAGTATCTTGCTCCTTGTCTGAACATTACTGTACGTCAGCAATACTGCATAACTCCTCACATAATTTTGGATCACAACAGCTGTACACTTGGATTCCAGCATTTTTATTAGTTACAGGGACTTGATACTACTGTTAACGGTACTGAGCATTGATAAAAAGGCAGGGTCATTTGAATAACAAGTAACATGGTAGCCCAAATTCACAGCAAACAAGTTTCTTATTCTGTTACGCTACTTTTCTGAACAATACTAATACACAGATGCACACAAGGTTGTGTGTTCCAACATAGACAGGGTGCCTCAACTATTTCAGTTACATATCATAGTACAATACCATACACAGCACTGGGTGAAGTTAAAGGTCAGTTATAAATCTACATTTAGATAGGTAACAGGACTTAAAAAGATGTCAACTGAGTTGGGTGAAATTTTATATTACATTTCTCTCTAAGTTTTCTATGTTAACTATGAAAAAAATACATCTACCACTCCTTCCATAGGAGCTGTTCCTCAGACCAGGTTTTCAAATGATCCTCATTAAACCAACCTCTTTTCCTTTGCAGTTAAGGCATAGCTCAGTCTGGATCCATTAATCAACTCGGCAGCAGTACAGAATCAAGACAGGTAAGGCAGAGAAAAACACCAGGCAAGGGAATAAAGCCGTAACATACAGTCTAAGGAGCGCCTCTATCTCCCCAGTATTAGCCTACTGAGGGCTTAAAAACATTCCCTTCCACAGGCCAGACTGCACAAACTGCAGAGGTCAACAGCTTCCCAGATCTACATATGCTCAAAGATTCCGAGGAAAAAACAAGTCTAATTAAGAACAGGATTTGGTTTCTGTTGTTAAAAAGCATTAAAAATGCATCTCAAAAACAGTATCTAGAGCTATTTTTTTCCCTCAGAATTTGCAATAAGACTCTAAAACTTAACATTACCTGGAGCCTGAAGGGCAGATCTCTAAACATCAAGTTGTGCAACTACCCAAGGACTTTAAATAAACATACGTCCAAAGTGGTTGGCTGGCCTAACCTAAATGCTAGGCATTACTAGTAACCAAACTCTTCAAAGAATACAGAAACATTTTTGGAAACTAACTGCAAGACAAGTGTCGATTTTATCAGAGTGCCACTTTGCCTAACACCATCTCAAAAAGGAGCCCATGGGCATCCCTACCGAGGACAGTAAGAACAGCACAAAACACACAGCCATGCTTCCACAGATGTTCTCCCCCTGAGCCACAGGGTATCAGAACCTGGGAGGGCAAGCAACATTTATTTTAGTCTTTGTGTTTAGTAGCCTGATAATTTTTTTCTTCTAGGAACTTTTTAGTCCAGTCTGCACTATACAACTCTAATGTTAGTAAAGAGGCTTGAGAGATAGCCAACACATATGCAGCTTTATTTTTGGCTGGGGGAAAAAAGGCAAATGAACAAAAAATAACAACAACAACAACAAGATAAATCAGTGAGTGAACCATGGGGTTTACATGGGGTCTATAACACACAAAACTACAACAACTGTACCTTCCCATGAGATTGCTTCATTTACAACATTCTTGTCAGGTTTAACTACCTCTTCTGTAAAGTACAGTTTCACTACCTCAAGCAGTCATTCACATTTAAATAGTAAGAGAACCTGATTGATATTTGTACTGAACCTTATACAGTATGCAAGTTGTGCGGGGACAGCAAAACACCAAAACCATTATCAAGAAAACCAAGTATCAACATTTGTGTAAATTTGTTCATTCACAAGTTAAGGCTCAGCAGCTCATGTCAGACAACCAAAAAGTTTGCCATAACAACCTAAACAATCTAAGCACCTTTTAAGAAGTCACATGTGCATTCCATATAAAAAGCTCATATACGACAGTTCAGTTAAAAAATTTGAACTAAAGAATCTTCCAGAGCGTCACCTTAAACTATCAAGCTTATTTCTGATTTCAAAATTGAACAAAAAAAACCTTTTAGCATTATCCACTTCAGTGCTACAGGAAAGAAAGTCGGCAGAAAAAGCACATGGTGAATCATGGTAATGACTAAAAGCCAGTCTGTTAAACAAGCACACTTTTGTAGACTCCACAGTATCTGCACTTTAAGTACTTTATTCCTCTGTATAACACACAATGGAAATAAACTGTCATATAGTGATGAGCAGAAACGCGAGCTGCATAAATATGCACAGGCTGGCAAAGAGTATACCTAACCTCACCCTTGAGTAACTGTCAGTGTCAATGGCATCAAAGTTCCCATCTCATATTCCTCCAAATTACAACTTTTGTTATAAGGGGAAAAAAAAAAAATAATATGCATTGCAGTTTGTAACTCTTACTAAGAGAAGAAGCTTTTTCATGCACCAAGACAACAAGGTATCAAGAAAGCTGCTAAGACATTTGAGAAAACTAAAGTAACCCCCTGCAAAGTACAAATGCTAGAAGAGACATACTCAAGAGTTATACTGCATAAGGCATCTAGTAAAGAAGAAACTTACTTAGCAATAGAATTCAAGAATTGCTCTAGCCAACTAAATTTTGTCAAAATATGTTCATGAAAACACAAGTAAAACCTACCAATATTTTTCAACTAAACCATCTTAGCTTCTGTATTCACAACACACAACAGATCAGAATTTCAGGTCTGATGCCACAAAGGTGGACAAGTGCTTCTTCAATAGTGACAGGTGCAATACTGAATAACTTAAAATAGATTTTCTCCAAAGATTACACCACTGTGATGAGCTTATCTATGTATTTCCTGCTGATGTCAAGTCTTCAGTTTGCAAATCTATGTGCTTAGACACTTTTCTTGGCTTAGAATGAACATTGATACATTTGAATGCACAAACACACTACCTAGAGCAGAGGCCTGTATTAGGCTGAAAGGCTTAGACAAAATACCAACTTAAAAGCTTCCTGATCAGTAAAAAATATGTTTTGAATGACAAAGTGCTACATGCACTATGAGTCAGGTGCCAAATGATTACTCTTTATAGGTCAGCTATTTTTGGTGTCTTCTAGTCTCCAAGTTTATTTAGATTGCCTTTAAAAAACACAAGACAGACTAGCATTTTGAATTCATGACCTTTTATGTGCAATTATGATCAAACTTGTTTTTAAGGCTGGTATAAACACTGAACAACTAAGACAAGTGAATGACAGTAAAGTCATATGGAGGAGGGGAGGAAAGAAGGAAGAGCAGAGGTGAATGGGAAAGGTTTACTATAAGGACAAGCACCTCCCTGATGCTTGTAAACTTAATCCATTATAACTGTCATTGTTATTCTCTCTGTGCACACAGTGAGAGTTAAGTGTCTGACTGGGACAAAACAGGACTACTGAATGTGATTTACAAGGAGACAGCCTCAATTAGTTCAGGCTACACTGTCAATCTTAGCCCAGCGAAGTTTTTGCTGGTTTTTGTTGTTGTTGCCCCCCTCAGTGGTATTTTAACAGCTTTCACTTACCCAGCATCCAAGTCAGTTTATGACCTTCACTTATTAAAAAAAACCAAAACCAAACCAAAACACACCAAAAAACCCCAACACAAAACCTCCACACCTTTCCATCATTCCTTAGGTCTTCACTCTTTTTGTCTATTGCATTAGTAAAAGCCTTTACCCACAACACAAATTAAGTACACTCGATCTCTCAAGGCACAGATACACACTATTTCCTCCACCTCTCAGGCAGAACAGCTGAACCTCATCATGCCGGTCACAACATAGAGCTGCCTGCTTCTCCACCACATGTGCAGCTGCAGACTTATTGATTCTTAATGGGCAATTCCTGGCTACAGGGGAATAAAGTTACAGTGGTATGAATATCCATGATTTAATGTGCCTATATATTATATATATTAATATAAGTGTAATAAACATTTTAAGAGACTGCTTTGTGCCCTTCTTAAATAGTGAGTGCAAGAATATAGCCCACATATCAGCAGAGAAACCTATTTACAGGACCTCAGACAATATCCTCTTACACTAGACATTCTACCTCTCCCTCTCACCACCTAGTGCCATGTAAACTACCAGAAGTTGCATGTGAGATTTTGTACTTTGCATGAATTCATCATGTCCCCTCTGTGCAAGGACTATTTTAGCTATGTTGCCATTAATGAGTGTATTTATAAAAGATTATTTAGCACATATCTTGAAAAACATCAACTTGACACTGCATACGTTCTTAGAGAAGAGAATTCAGAGCTGCCTAACATGTTAAGGCTTTTAAATTACCAATTACAGCCTCAGTTTCATACTACTTACCACATTAAATGGTTTGATCATTCTATGTGACTCCTGCATTTTTCCCCATGCTGAAAACTGATCAATAGAAAGCCAAATCAACAGTATAATGCAAGGTGAGAAAAAATAGGGATAAACGTAAAATGTGTTGTTAACAAGAAATTCTAACAGAGATGAATGACAAAGACCTTGCCACAGTTTACTAACACAAAGAAGTCTCTATGGTATTTAGGACCACACTTAAGCCCCAATGTTGTGGGGGTAGGCTGTTTCCTTGAGGTTTATCAACACGACATCACTGAAACATGGAAAGAAAAGTCTTCAAGACTAATACTTCACAGCTTTTTATAATAATAGCTTGAAGACACCTAAACGATATTTCAAATCTTTTTCTTTTGCATCTTTGGGTATTTCTGACAGCACACTTGTTCTGACAACTAACTACTTGAAGTTCGCAAATACATGGTATGGTATGGATTTTTCCTTAAGTAGGAGTTTTATTTGTTTCCCAATTGGTAAGTTAAAGGGAACTACCCTTGAAGCACTGTTAGCTATCCACAAGACAATGTATTCCTACTTCCTCCATCTATTCAGTATAATGACAAAGATTTGACCGAGTAGAGTCAGGTCAGTAACTGTAAGCCAAAGGAAGATGACGTTCTCTCCATCCCTGGAAATGATACTGCTGTGAAAAGCTGGCTTGGGACCTCACATTCCAATTCCACCTGTGCAGACAGTGCCATCTGCTGAAGCAGTGGTCTGAATTCCTTCAAATCCTCAGCAATAAATACTAACATTCTCAGGTAATGTGAATGCATAACTCATTTTTAACAAGTGTGAAAGAGCAAAGTATTGAAACAATCCAGAAAGTAAACTTCTCATCTAGCATTTAGCTCTATGACCATCTGAAGAGAAATTACACCACAGCCTAACACATACAGGCACACTCACTCTCCCTGTTAACGGTGGGAATAAACCACAAAAACAAGACAAACATCCAGTATAAACATAGAAGTGAACTGTACATACACTCCTGACCACAGTGCAAAATGGTCTGGAATAAGAGACTCTCTCTCCAACAAATTTGTTTGCTAAATCTTCCCCCTTCTCTATTAACTAACAAAGTGCTTCTTATACAGAGTTCTCTTGAGCACAGGTCAAGTAAGAAGTCAAACTTTCGACAATGATATTCATGAGAAGACTAACATTGGAATACATTCAAATTATTTTCTCCCAGAAAAATTATACCAGGGAAATTACAACTTAATTTACTACAAGCCAAAATAAAATGTCAGATATCTCACTTCTTTAATTTTTCAAATTACAGAGTTAAGTCAACCACTGATTACAACTTTTAAAAATAATCACATTACCAAATCATACACAGGGACCTTCTTTACCTCCTGAAATGAATCAGTAATGAACAAACTGAGAGCTTGGTTTTACAGGTTGGGTTTTTTGATAGGCTCTCATTTACCAATGGGAATATCCCTGAGTGCTTTTCCTATCACTTCTGGATGGCTTCAGAACTTCATACTATCCTGCCATACGACAACAAAACTGTTATCTTCTGACTGGACTAGTCCCACAGCATACCCACAACATTAACACTTAGAAAATTATAGCTAGCAGATAGTTTGCGGTACACTTTCCTCAGTAACATAAACTTATTAGGAGCACTTCAGAGCTTCTCTTCCCTCACCAGCTTCTCCAGATTTTATCAATGCTACGGTTTTGTCTTTATTTCCAGGACATTCTGTAACCCACACTCCAACTACCTAAAAGCCAGCTAAAGCTCCCAAAGACAACATTTAACAACTACCATCTACCACCCTCAAGGTCTTTCTGCAGTAAAATACAGATGCTATGGGAAACCAGGCCAGACATAAGGATTAATGCATTAACGGCAACTACTTCTTCCAATAAAGCCCTGAAGATCATCAAAAAACCTCACTGCTTTCTGTTCCAGCCCAAGGCATGCCAAATTTGTGTTCAATATTTAGTTACCATTACACAAATTTCTAAACATCTCAAGACAACACCTCAGAGGAAATACCTCTCCTTCAGAGGAAGGCTGAGAGAATGAACATGAAAGTTCTGTTAATCACCCTTATCCTACAGCTCTGGTAAAGATCTGTTAGAGGGACTTTGCAAACATGCACGTTTCATTTATTTCCCACACACACTTTTTTCCTCACTGAACAAACCTTACATTACTGACAAAAAAAGGGAAGCTGTTTTACTTCAGTTTTGGTAGCTCAAGTTCTTTCCCCTCATACCAACAACAAGAAAATAAAGTTTTGCCTATTGACTTGAAGTTCTACTTTGACAAAATACATTATTTGCCCAAGATGGACTGTGAGTATTAAACTACCTTTATTCCTAACATTTGAACAGTCTCATATAGTACTTGGCCTACTTTAAGACAACAGCATCTTCATCAGAAAGCAGAGCTAGTGCACTAATATTAATCATAACTTTCTTCTAACAAAACAGAAGATAATAGCAAGAGAAGGGCAAACAAGGTCATCATGTTTGGCAAAGAACACATGAAAGTAAAAAAAAAATCATTGAGAAAGAGAAGAGAGTGCATAAATTTATCCGTAAGCATCTGACAGATCCAACAGTTTTGTGTAACTCACTTAAAGGATTCCACTAACTGTACAGTACACAAAAATTCTGCAGGGCTTGAACTCAAGTTGGCTTTTACCTGTAGCCAAACTTCTAAACTTTCCAATAAAACCACACTGTTGTTTTAAATTCAGCTCTTTTCCAAGATGTATCTAGGTTACTGAATTGTAAATATTGTACGTCAGATCACAATACTGTAAAATCTTCCTGAAGTCGGTTCCTACTTTCTGCCACTCTTTAGAATTCTTTTTCTTGTATTTAAGTAGTGAAAAAAATCAGGTATTAAAAAGGCGCACAGCACCTGTCCTGTTGAAATACTAATACAGGATTGCGGGTGGGGGGTATTGATTTACCACACACTTAAAAGCTGCACTTCTTAAGCAAAAACATAAAGGCACAGGGGAAACCAGGAATACAATTTTATCACCAGTGTTTAAAGAAACTTAAGGAGAACAAAACTAGAGAATTTAGAAACACAAGAGAATGGGACATTTCAAATAATTAAATCTTGGAAAACACCTGGAAGAAAAGATGTTATGTACTATGTAGACACGGGGAATGATAATGGCACAGACAGAAGAGTACAAAAATCAAGTTATGTAAAGTGTTTCCATACCTATGCCGAGAAAGGCATTTTGGGTGAGACACATTACAGATCAACAGAGTTTGGCAAAGCAACCTGCACCCTTCTTCCCTTTCCAAAACAAGTTCTGTATCTTTAACACACAATCATTACACTTTCATAAGAACATAGCCTTGCACAAAATCAAGTTTTGAAAAGGAAAATCTGGAAACAGAAGCCTATGCAGAATTCAACTTTTCCATGCTAACGCCTTCCTAGCAGCCATGCTTTCAGTCGGACACCTGATCAGTGAAGAATCTGAAGACTACAGCTCTTCAAATTATATCAGAAAACAGACAGTAGCATGAAATGTATATATAAGGCAGCCTTTACTACAAATCTCTCTCCTCAAATGTAAGCTTGGTAAGTCTTCCAGGCAGGCTACAAGATCTCTAATTAATTTCTATTTACAGCTAGGAAGGAGCAACCTTGAAGTCATGGAATTGGTATAAAGGTATAAATGTAAACAGATGTTAGAAAGCAATCCTTTCCAACAACACCCTCTTGAAAGCTTCCAATTCAAGAAGCATTAATTTCTTAACTCCTGATTAAATATAAAGGAAACAAATCTTTAAGATTGGTACTTAAACCTTAAGAGGATAGTTTCCTCTCTCACCCAAACTACCTGAAGAGACTAACAGATCAGGAAGTTTTCAAACTTTTATTTCATCCTCAATTCATCCAATTCACCTTCACATATTTAACCAGAAAGATCCTCCTAGAACAGGGTTAGTCCTTGAATGTACATACAGCTGAATACACAGAAATACACGTACACTGGTGGAAGGGAGAGCAGAGCATACGTAAAGGCTCATTAAACAGGAAGAGATTATATACAGACACAAAAGCAGCAGCCAGCATTTTTCTTCTGACGTATTAGTCATTTGATGCATTCCTTGATATTAAAGCTAGTTTTTCCTCTTACAAGTACGAAGCGGAAAGGAACTGGCAAAAGAACAGGTAACTTATTACATATACCTAAGGCCAGCGAATTCTGTTCTAGCAGTGCAGACTCCCACACACATATACACACACACATTCCTTTAAAACAAAGACTTGAAAAAGTAATGTATTAACTTACAGGTGTTCAAAACTCACACTGAATACTCTTTGTAAATTGATATTTAAATAATTGCATCTACATTTCTGACGAATATGATCATATAATTATGGCACAACTATTGAGAAAGCTACAAAGTGGTCTACTCAAAGAAAACCATTAGCAGATTTAAGGGCTTACCACATTGCACTTTTTTCCTACCCAAAACAAATTAATATTAGGCAGGTTCCTGTAAACAACTTAAGTTTTACTGCAATAAAATACAGGATGTTAGCTATTAAAATGAAAAGAAAAATAAAGCCACATTACCCTGATTCTCAAACATTGAGTTTACTGAATTATTGCCCCTTCCCATTACTAATGTTACTAGTATTTTACTGCATACAATTAATACCTGATCCTTTGCTGAAATCCATTATATGATAGATCAAATCTGAAGAACAGTCAGGAAGATAACCTTATGGGGCTCCTCCTTAAGAAAGGCTGTGAAAATTCCCAGGACGTAAAGCCTTTCCATCCAAGCCTGGCCTTAAAATGACTTACAGTTTTCCCTGACATAAGCTCCTCTCCTTTAACTCCAAAACCCTGCCAGCTGTATTACTTCTTGTGCTATTAAGAACACTGCTAACAAAGTTATCTTTGTGAGGTTTTTTTCACCCCAGTCTTAATGTAAATAATTTGAGAGGTTTTAAATCTCTTCCAATGGTTAACCATCCTCATTGTAAATAAACGAGTAGTAAGTTAAGTCTAACCTTTTTTATCTTAAGTCTGAACATGAACAATTGGTCTCACTGTAGTTAACTCTGCTATGCATAAAGCCACTGCTGTTACATACCTCCTCTTTGTGCAATTACTGGGAAGTCAAGAAAAGGTTAAAAATAATTTGAGTATGCATACATCAAACTAATTCCCTAGGACTGGTCTACACTTAGCTTTTCTGGAACAGCTTTTTTAGGAGGAATTAAATTGCTTGTATATACAACTCATATAGATGATAAACAAACTAGAAAAAGAACATCCTCCACCTAGAACACAAATGTCCTGAGTTTAAACTCTTCCAAAGTGAGTTTGCTAATTCATATCCTCCATCATTTCAAAACAGAATTTGGACCTCCCTGGAGAACCCTCTGACCTGCATAAAGCCCAGATGACCAACCAACACTTCTCGCTATTTTCTGAAACCTTAAGTGTTTTCAACATTACTTTAGAGCATGAAATGCACACCTTCACCATTATCACGTTTAACTGACACCATATACAGAACTAACATCACATTATCAAACCACTTTCATGGCAGTCCCCTGCTGACAACTTCAAGTTAGTGCCTGACTTCTCTATGGCATAACAACAGGCCATCTATCATGATTCCTGAACTTGTACACAGAACTGCTAGCTTCCAGGAAGCTGACAAACCCTATAGACATAATCTATACTTCTTGTTCCTACACGAATGCGGTAAGTTTTGCTTCTTCCGATTTCAAACTGGGATGGGCAATCTCGTTCCAGCCTCAAATAAATTCCACCAATCTGTAATAGAAGTCTATGCCACCACCATCCCTCTGACTTGAAAAGGAAAACGCTGTTAGTACAGGTGGGTTTCATATCACAGAATTAACCAGTTTCTTTAGGTAGTCAGAGACAGTGCATAAATTGCTCACTATCACAGCTACTCCTCACTATCAGCCAGACTTCCTAACATGCATGAGTGCTCAGGTGCACAGAATACCTTCCAACATTAAACACAATGGGACAGAAAGCTTTGGTGCACCTGAAGGTGAAATATCCAGTAAGCTGCCACTATTACTAGTCGGGAGCTGGCACAGAGAGAGAAGGGGAAAAGAAAACACTTATCACCTGAATATTCTGACATGGTATGGGAGTTTTCTTACACTTGAAATTTGGCCCCGTTTGTGGGGAGCTGTCATGTTTTTTTCTCTCAAAATTATCTGACTAAGGATCTTAGATCTTTTTCAGACAGGTATATCTGAAGTAAGTTGCTAAGCTCAATACCAAACTAAAAGGTAAAATTAAGGCCATTATATGAGCTCACAGAAAAATCTCTTCCAGGTCTGAACTGAGGCGTTTGTAGACTGTTGCTTTAGACAAAACTGCAACAAACCCTTGTTTCTCTGTTCCTCTCCTATGAAATTATCAAACACATACGCTCTTAGGAATCTAATCTATGAGTTAAGTGTATTTAAAATTAAGCACAAAAAAGATTAGTCTAGTATATAAAATTAATGTCTCCTCCTATGAGCGAGCAGAAAAGCTGGACAAAGGGGAACATGACATAAACAGGAAGTAATACTCTTACAGTTTGCAGGACTCCTGAATTAGCAAGTATGCAAAAACCCCGTCTCTACTCTCCCCTTTTACTTCAAAATCCTTTAATGTTTCAGCTCTCCTGGTCTAAGAAGAGACCACTAAAGGAGTTCAGTTCATCTATTTTAAGTGTATACTTGACTTGAACAACCAGGGGGATGGAGGTGCAGATTCTCTTCTGTTAGTAAGCTAAAAACTTTATAGGGAGTTTCCCAACTCTACATCAAAGAAAAAAAAAAAATCCAGACTTGAAACTGATGATTCAGTTACAGTATCTGTTATGATTTTACATGAATATAATTCTGATTGCCTCTACAAGATCCTAAAACATTTAGTGAATTATGCATCAGCAAGGTAGTGGTTATTTTAAGAGTACTTAGACACCATGTACACAGTTGCTTAATTAGAAGAAAATACATACTTTTACGGAAGCACACAGAGAATGCAGTTTCTTAAGCTGTCAGGAATGTAATGAACAAAAAAAGACTATAGGACCTTTAGTGAAATTTACATGTGTAATTCAAGACCATTCGTACACTGACTCACTACACCTCAGCTATACACTTACTTCACACATTTTTAAATTCATCACAGCTTAGATGGTGACATATGGGTCCCTTCCTGCACATTCCTTGCCAGCTTTTTTCCTTGATAAGGTTAAAACAGCTGTTTCAGCAGCAAGAGAATCTGGATATGGTAGCCTCCCAATGCCTCCAGCATGGATTTGGGAAGAGAAAGGCATATTTTCCATGCAGGTATTGCTTGGAAGAGATCTATGGTAGCTGTGCTCAAGGCAGTTCTATGGAGATGATGTGATCCTTGAGCCTACCCAAACTGGGTAAATGGTAAATTAATCAAGTAGCACTTCGCTAAATTAAGACACAACCTATTAGAGAGTATGTTTAAAGTGTTCCAAAGCATTTGAATTAACATTAGGTTATCTTCATTAGGCCATTGTCATTAGGTCTTCTATAGCATTTAGCAAATACTGACAGGCCATGCTGGTATTAGGGGAAAAAAAATTACATCTAATAACGAAATTTTACCAAATAAGCTTTTCTTAAACATCCCCAAAGCCTGGGCAGGGAAAATAACTACAACCATGGATTTAAAGAGATCAAAAGCACATTTTAAACTATTTCAACAGTTTGCTCAGACACCAGGTAACAGAGTATGACAGCATTTACAGATGACAATTGCACACAGACTTAATTCCACCTTCCGTGCAACCTCTTAGTTACATCATAACACATAGGCAAAGGAAAACAGTAAGAACTGAATGAACACCTGTACAGCTTATAGTTTCAGACTCTGGGTGCTTAATTTTTCTATCTGCTACTAGCAACGCTAACTAAAATTAGAAAGCAAGCTCAAATTTTAAACTCTGAACCTTAAGAACAGAACTCTATATAGTGCATCAGTCTGGCAGAAATCTAGCAGGACAAGAAAGCTGCTACTCCAGAGTTAAGATGAGGGCAAAGACTAAGCACCGGACCATGAGCTTAGTCAGAAGAGGGAGTTAAGAAGAGTAATACAATAAAGCAACAGGACTTCTCACTGCTTGATACTCTCTCCCCTGCCTCAACACCAAGGACAGAGACACCGGGATTTAGAAAAATTTACTTGATGGAAAATGTGCATCTAACTTATACAAACCTGAACATGCACAAGACTAAATGGAAATGTAACATCCAAAACCTTAGTACAGCCATAGTAATATCAGCATTTACATCAGGATAACAAACTTGCTCAAGAAAAAAAAAACAAGAAACAAAACAAAAAACCTCAAATCCATGATAATTCCCATACCCACAGGACTGTTATTAACTGTAGAAATGTCATCAACATAGTCGTATTTTCCTATTTAGATAATTAATTTCTCTGATGTATACAAGGGCACTTTATTAGAAGTATCTCTGCTCTGCTTCAGCTAAGTTCATACTTCCTAACATTTTAAATACGCCTTGTAAATGTTGATATGAGGTGCTTCAAACACATGGCTTTTGTTAACTCTTTAAAGAAAAAAACACAAAACTATATTCACAATAATTTTCCACAAGGATAATCTTTTTTTTTTTAATTATCTATAAAGTCTCCAAACCTCCCTAAGTTCCTATTTTTTATTTAAGAGTCTAGAGGCTGGGGATGCGGTGTGTGTCCTATTTCCTTTCACAAAAACGCAGGGAAAACAAGCGTAGTTTTCCTTGGTTTGGCTGGAGGCCATCAAATCTATGACGCCCATGAAGCTATGCGTGCTTTCTTTCTGAAACGTAAGTTACCAAACATGTTCAGAAAGCTTCAGTCTGTCTTATTTCTTCAGTAAAGCATTTTCTCTCAAATAACTAAAGTTACCTCTGCTCTGCTTTTCCAACTGTCTCCTTTCAGTCTAGAATCTGAATTTCCAGTTAAAGAAAAATAAAAGCAGCAAACCCTTAAAAAACACAAAACAAGAGGCCACAAAAATTAACACCTTTAAAAAAAATCCTTCACAAAGGATAAACAAATCTGATCCATCTACTTCTTTATTCAGGCAGTTGTGAATTTAAACGGACTTGTTAGCCAAATCTGCATTTCTGTATTATTAACAGTGTTCCGTTGTTTGGTTCTCAAAATTACAGCACTAAGGATGCGTTTTGCTCAAAAACAGGATTTTGAGATAATACAGGGGATGTTTAGTGTTGCATAAGAAGTATCATTACATTTTGAAGGCTTTTTTTTTCTTTTATAGGGATGCATATGTCTCCTGATAGTTTTTAGTTTCTTAGATCTAGCAACAGACTTGGCAACAGCCACAATGTGTTTACCCTAGAAACTTGGGAGCTAAACCAACTGTCAGAACACAGTATCAGCTGATAACTTCAAGTACCACTGTCTGTGTGCCAAAGAGCTTTTTACTATAGTCTTTTACCTGCAAATAAACCCACTAACTGAAGTTACAGCTTACTAAGCAGAAAGGTATACTCTATCGCTTTAAGGCCCTTAGTTGCCACTTCTTTTTTAGAGAGTTACTATATCCCTCTTATCAATTGCGTATTTTAGAACTCAGATCAACTTAGCAAGGTTGGTTTTCCTTCAGAAGACTCTTACAGAACATTACTGCTCAACTGAAGGTTCCAGTTGTAATAATGAAGATGTACTGTTTTCCCTGTTTATTCTTTGTAGGAACAGGACCGGAGAAAGATAAGATGAAAGGGAAGCAAGATAGATTCCTTTTTGTGCATCAAAACACTGATTAGTCATTTAAATATCTTGTGACTTGATGCTTGAATATTAAATCTCTTTGCATTTTTTCCTGGGGAAAGTTATTTAAGCTCTTAACTGCAAATATGTGTTAATTTAAAATTACATTTATGCAGAACTCAAGGCAATGTGAGAATTCTATTTATAAAATAGTTATAAATGCCTGTTCGTACTAGTTGAAGCCATCCACTTCCCCCAGAATCTTATAGAGACTTTCCCATGTTTGTAAAGAAATGGATAATACAAAATATCTATTATTTTCATAAGTATTAGGAAAAAAATCTTCTAACTCAAGTCTTCAACTGCTACATAATACATACAACTCCCAACTTCCCAAAATTCTGCATGGTATGAAGTCTGCGAAACAGAATGTAGCAGGGTATTAAACCTGTGAGGTCTGACATAACTTCGGTCAACTACCATGTCTCTTTGTTGTCAACAGCAACACAAAACTAAAGAGAAAGCTTTGGGGGGTGACAAGAGGGAAGGAAGGAAATTTAGCAAGTTTGCAGAAAGGAAAAGGGGGAGGAATTTAACATCAACTATTTTATGTAAGAAGATCCGAAAAGGATTCAGGAAGACACCTGTGTTTACCAATAGCAAATCTCCTCTTGAGGGTGTGTTTGTGTGTGTGTACACATACATTTAAAACAAAGGCATGAGCAAACTTTAACTGTGGAAAGCGTCTACTTGCACCTACAGCTCTGAAGTTTAGCCCTCAAAGCTAGATTTAGTAAACAAAAGCATGACATTAACCACAGAAACAAGTCTTGTAATTAATGTTTAAAAATTTTCCCTCGCCCATGACTACTTTTCCTTAGCTAGGACACCTATCTCTGGGTTTATGGAGGCTACATAGTTACCCCATGTAAGGTTCTAGCCTGAAGACTCATAACTGCCGGGCAAACAGTAAAAGAGAAAGATAGCAACCTGACATTTCTATATAAATAAATGCATGCACACACACTTGCTCACTTTAACCGAGAAATAAACTTGGCAAGCAGGTATCATAGCAAACATAACAAAATTTAAAATTCTGGTACAAGTGGAAATTAAGGGTGTGCTCTCTCATATTCAGAATCTACAGATATCAATTCAGAATACATCTACTGTGTCACAAGAAACACAAGCATTGCTACCTGCTGCTTAAGTACTACTACTAAATAGATACCATGCTAAAGTTTTGAGCACCTTCACTTCACAAAAATAAAAAAACCACACCCACCCAAACAAAACCATAAAAAAAACCCACCAACACCCCCCCCACACACACACGCAATACACACTTTAGTGGATGTTTAAAGCAGCTTATGACTTGAACAGGACTTGGAAATATTGAATTATGTTAAAATGGTAGGCAGTTACACTAGAAAAGCCTCAGAGAGTAGTTACTGAACGGAGACAACAACATGCGAAGAGTACTACTCTCTATAAATCATTCAGCCTGAAGACATTTCACAGGTATTTACAGAATCAGTTAACTTAGAGCAATAGTGTCACAAAGAGAAGACTACATTTAAAGAAGATATGTGTATTTGAAGTTTTAGAGAGGTAACTCGAAGTTTGCTACACCTAGAAATAAGAAAAGGAACTTTACAGCCCGTCACCTTTGAAGGACAATGGCAGCCCAACAGCTAGCAAAACTCAAGACTATGAAATCGTCACATTTGTCCTTATCACGAAGTTTCAAAACCTGTTTACATAACTGTACTTCTACAGTTCTCTCCTATTTGCTGTGGTTAATGCACAAATGAGGGAAACTGATTCTGATTATACTAAGGAAATAATTAAAGATCTGCAAACACTGAAAATAACAAATAACCCACTTCAGTAGGGGTCTTCAGCAATAACAGCTATTGAACGTTACACCTATCTTGGAACGTACTGAGTGAATGACTAAATGATCCTGAAGTTGGAAAAGGGTTAAGTTTCATTCTCCACTAAGACAGCAAAATTGAGAGGGAAGTAACAGACTTTCGGCCTCCGAATTCGGATCTTCTTACTTTGAGCAGTATTTCAGTATTGACTTTTGTATTTCCACGCAACGAACATCACAATTTTACTTACACCACACCTATCTGAAGGCACTTCCAGGGTTTTCAAATAAAACTAAACAGAAACCCTTCCGCTTCCTATCTCGGGCAGCAAAATAAATTATACTAGCAACACAGAGCTAAGTTCACCCTGGGCCAGCTCAGCGGCAGCCCCGAGCTCCCGCCGGGTGCGCGCAGACTGGCGGCAGCCCGAGCGTCTCCGCCCGTCAGGGGGAGGCACACCGCCGCAACACGTGCGCGGGGATGCCGGCAAAGAAAACAACGCCGTAGCAGCCAGCAGCGAGCCCCGCTCAGCTCCCCGCACCCTGACCCCGGGGCCCCGAGCCCCGCTTCCCGCCCGCACCCGAGCCCGCAGCCGGCCCGACCGTTGCTCCCCGCTCCCCCACGAGGGCGGCCCGGGCCGGCGCGCGCTCCCGCGCCAGCAGCCACAACTTCCTCGCGCCACCCGCCGCCGAGCGCCCCCTGCGGTGGCGGGCGGCTCGGCAGCGCCACCCCGTGGGGCAGAGCGGGCACGGCGCCGCCGAGGCCCGTCTCCCCGCCGCTGCCGCACAAGGCCCGGCCCCAGAACCAAGAGACAAAATGGCGGCCGCCCGCGGTGTCACGTGACCCCCTTTGTGCCTTTCGGGGCCTCGCCGAAGGGCCGCCAGCTACCGCGGGGCGCGGGCTGGCGGGAGAGGGGGCCGTAGGAAAGCGCTGGGGGAAGGCGCGGTAAGGGGCCACCCGGCTCGGCGCCTTCCCTCCCCAGGTCCGTCCCCCCCTCCCCCCCCCCCGGCGGGCGGGGAGAGCGGGGAGAAGATGGCGGCCATTTTGTGCTTGCGCAGAGGCGAAGGTGGGGGCCCCGGGTGCGGGGGGGATGGAGGGACCCGGCCGAGGGGGGGGGGGGGGGTCTCACGTACCGACTCCTCTTCCTTCTCCATGCCCGTGGGCATCTGCGGCACGGCCCGGTTAATGGAGGCATATTCGGCCAAGTCGGGCAGGTCCTCGCAGCGGAAGACGGGCAGCGGCTTGGACGCGTCCAGCGCCCGGGCCCGGAACGACAGTTTGCTCATGTTAGGCGGCGATGGCGGCTCCGGCTGGGGAGGGGGGGGCGACAGCAAGAGCGCTCCGAGCTGAGAGCCGGACCCCGCCGAGCGCTCTCATGGAGGGACCGGGGCTCCCCCGGCAGGGCGGGGCGCACTCCGACACGGGGCCCGGCGGCGCCGGCTGGCGCGGCTGGGCTGGGCGCTGGCTTCTCTCCTCCGCCGCTCCGGCTCCGCTCAATACGCCACGGCCAACATGGCGGACATTAAACCTCGACTGGCCGCCTCTTTCAGCCAACCCCAGCGCCACAGCCATTCCCACACTGCATCGCGCAGGGGCGCGGGCACAGCGCCGCCCGGGGGAGAGCGCGCGCAGCGCGGGCACGGGAGCGCGGGCTCGGGAGCGCGGGCGAGCTCGGAGCGGCCGGGCAGCGGGCACGGGGCACCGCTGCGGGGGTGGGGGCGCGGCCGCTCGCCGCGGGCCCCCGTCGCGCGTGGGGGGGGGGGGGCCTTTTCCTCAGCGTGCGGCCGGGACCGCTCCGCTCGCCTGCCTCTGAGCTGCGCCGGGGAAGGCGCGCTCCGCTCCTCTGGGGGTAAGGAGGTTCAGCTGGCCCCAAATCCCCCCGCCCCGGAGGGTAAGCCTCCCCGCGGGAAAAGGAGCAACGCCTTTCCCTGACAGCCTCCTAGCTACGGGAAACCTGGGGAAGAGAAGCGGCGGAGAGCGGGAAGGTGCCGGCCCCGACCTTTCCGGTCACTCGGGGGCCGGCTGGGCGCTGCACCGAAGGGCGGCCTACCCCGAGCGCTGAACTTACCCCGACCCGGGCGGCCGGCGGCGGCGGGGCCGCCCCCTTCCCTTCCAGCGCGGCGCCCCCCGAGCAACGGCCGGAGCAGCGCCCGGCTGCGGGGCGGCTGAGGGGCCGGCCGGGGCGGGGGAAGCGCTCCTCGCCTCAGGGCCCGGCCCGAGCCCCTCGGCGGGCGGCGGCGGCCCCTGCCCCGGGCGTCCCGCGGCGCTGTCGGGAGCGAGGCGGCACCCCCTGCCCCCTCAGCAGCACCTGCCTGCCGGGCTCGGTCCCTCCCTGCATCGCGGAACCAAGTTCGCATTCGTGCTAAATGAAGGAGAAACACAGGCACCTCCCTGAAAACGTGAAGAGCTGTAAGAACCGGTCACCTCCACAGCAGCATTTCCAGCCTATTCTTCTGAGGCTTTGAGAAACTTGGTCCAGTAGCGAAGTGCAGACACGTGAAAGAGTTTAACTCTTGCTTGGGTTTAAGTTATCAGTTACCCGTTCAAGCGGGCTCACTACAGAGAAAGGTTAGAACTTATTTGAGCATGGCTCATCAGGTAAGCTCGTTTACATCTCAGTGATTTGATTAAATTGATGCAGTATTCTGCTATAAGCAAGGGATAGGAAATTCAGTCTCACTTGTCTCAGTAATGTCTCCACGTGCCGCCCCAGGTCGTCGCAGCACAGCCATAAAAATGTCAAAAACCGTTTCTCCCCAGGCCATCACTAGAGCTGTCTAGTTAAGGAACACTTCACATGTTTATATATGTTACATTCTTGCATTAGATCATTACGGAACTCTAGTTCTATAGTTAAAATCGTAAATAAATCCACCTTCTTGAAGTTATGTTTATTTTAATTAAAAAGTATGAGAATTCAAAAAATTCAAATTGTTTGAATTTAAGTACCCTTCCACTTTTAAAGCAAAATATTGTAGTTTTGTGCGGTTACATAAGAATCAGTAGACAGAACTCATTCTTTATCACATATTACTCCTGGGAAATAGAACTTTCAGAAATAGGAGGTAAAGGTAACAAAAGCATTAGAAAAGCCTTATTTTGCTTAGTAATTTTAAAAATCTGATATCTCTAATAGAAGCAAAAGCCTTTTTTTTTTTTCATTGCATCACCTCTTTAATAATAATACTACCATCCTTGACCTTAAACAACTCCTAGCCACTGGATGAAATACTGCTAGATGCAGTTGTTAACGGCACCAAGCCAACTATTTCCATGTCTGACTTCCCCATAGGTCTCCCAAACTGTTTCACCTGCAAGTCATTTAGCTTCACAACCTCTCTGGGGAATGAGACTTTTTTTTTTAAAGGGAGGGGGTTTGGTGTGTTTGTTTTTGTTTGTTTTGTTTTTGTTTTTTTTTTTCAAAGGATAGTGGCATGAACTAAGGAATATCATTGTATTAATTTGTATTTCAGTAGTTACCTCAAAACCAAATGTTAAAATTGCATATTGCTTTTTATGCTAATTTTAAAGATTGAAGTACATACTAACTAGAAATAGTAATCCTAAAGTAATCCTAAAATGCATTGTGCATAAAACATCTACAGAGTTTTCCACAAATACTGAATAATTTATTTTATCCAACTAGCAGACAGTTAAGATGAAAAAAATAGCAATACACTATCATAGACTGGCTTTTACCTAAAATACTAAATGAAAATTAAATACCTGGCAGCTAAGCAAAAAATAAGGCCACACTCTCCACTTCCACTGATGAAAGAAAAACAATACATAATGAAAAGTATTGAAAAATATCCTGAACTATAAAGAAAGAATATTCAAGTTTAAACTTATCCTTAATTGACCTTTGCATTTCTAACCCTACCACAGGGTTGAGAAAAGTGCAGAACAAGCAGAATGAACAATAACATTTGGATACAAACAGGACACTATGCATTAAGAAAGAGTGTTGGCCTGAAACTCTTGGACTCATCAGCTTTTAATGTTTTGCCAATAAAATAGATTGTGTTTTGCTATTTTGTAGCCGAAGTTGATTAGTCCTTAAAACTACCTAAATCAATTTGCTAGTAAGATGAAAAGTGAGATATTTGACAACAATGTGACATCAGCCCTAACTTCTGTTCTGTAAAGGTGATAACAGGAAAAAGTATAGAACATAAACAGATTGATGTTTCTATTTTACCTTCCTTTCAGTTACGATATGCAGATATATTTTAAGTTTTGCCATTTTGTAGCATTTACCAAAATGTTCACATTTGTAGACACCAGTGCTGCACTATGACAGTAGTTAATCTAAAATTGGTATGTTTTGCATAATGACCAAAATACTCTTTTCCAGCTCTCAGTAGAAGATCAGTAAGTGTAAACTCAGTTATTGTACCAAAGTGCTATGTTTTAAAAACTGAAATTTAATGAACTGTAAGGTAACTGAAATATGGTGAATACGGCATTTTGAACTGCTGTTCTTTTTTTGTACAAACTGCTGAAATTAGAACTTTAACACTGGAGGCATTTCTTTAAGGCCCCATCTTTTTGTGATCTCAGGATACTTAATTAAAAGAACAAGCTTTACTAAAATGAAAGAACTTTGTACATCAGCTACGTAGGTGGTAAATATAACCATTTCAATATACATTCAAAAGTACTAAATTCAGACTGAGCGTTAAGGGCTAAGATCTGACAACTTGATCTATACAGCTACAGAAAGGGGACTCTTGTGAAGCCCAAAAAACTTAACTTGCTATTTTTGTTTGCAAGTTCTATGTACTATTTGACAAGTTTTTACAAATTTTAGTAGTTATTTAGTTTTGTGGCGTAAAACTTCTCCGAGTCAAAGAAAGACTTTCAGTAGTTTCTTTAAGCATGAGTTGCAGTCTTCTGAACATGGGTTTCATATTGTCTCCCATTCTAACAGCAATCATTGGTTCTAGTCACAGAACAGCTATGCCTAAAGGGCACATAGGTTAAACTGTGTGTCATTTTTGGTGCCTTCTCAAACCAAACTCCTCTGTATTTTAAGGACATAAAATTCTAGGAGACAGTTGTTCAACTTCTAAAAGCCCCCTTTTTAATATTCTTGTTCTCATTTTTTTGTATTAGGAGTTTATCTCCAATTAAGTACATTATATAAAGGCAAGTGTAAAATAAAGGAGCTAAAGGTTGAAATAAAGGACAATCTAAAGGCTGATATTGCTTATATGAGTTTTCTATTGTTCTACTTTTAAGGAAAGCCTGTTTATTAGAGAAAATAAATATCCACAGCAATACATAGTATTAACAGTGAACATTTGATGTCATTCCACTCTCCAGCCTCACTGGAAGAGGGGTTTTTGTTTGTTTTAATTTTTTTAAACTTCCTTCCTTCCCCCCAAAAATAATGATACACTGAAACCCAGAGTCAAACTGGGATTAGAAATCAAGTACATTTGGCTCCTTATATGCATTCATTTTCTCTGGCCATACTTTACTTGTACCTACTTAAAACTGTAGCAGACAACAATTAAAAATAGAACATTAAAGGTAAAACATGTTTCTCATTTGCCAACTATTTAAATATAGTTCTTACATACAGAAGATAATACTGTGTTTTCATAAACTGAGGAATATGATGAGTACACTAAATGATACACTAACTTGCATATCCATAAACATTTGCAATTTTTCTCACTCTGGGACTACTTTACACCCTGCTTCTACTATGGTAGAGCTCACTAACTCATTGTTTATATAGCTATTTTGTTGACCTGTTTTTTGCCTTGTATCTCCATAAATGCTGAGTACTCTGAACTGATAAAAAGTATCACTGGTCTTTCCCTCCCCCCACTTTCAATAATCAAGTATTAAGAAATGATACATCGTGAAGTTGCCATACTCAGGTTTCTTTCCCGAGTATGACTTACTCTTAGGGGTATTTGGAAACATATAGGTGGGTCTTTTGTTCTGTAGTAAGCTATGATGGATTCTGTATGTATATTTCTGTTTTACATTTGCTAGTGATGCTCCTGTTCAAATTTACTTCTCAGCTATCTTTTTTTTGTTTATGTTTTATAACATTACAGATAGCTATATTATTTTAAATCATCTCAGTGAGCTACCTGGAATTAGGATTAAAATGAGATAAATGTAGGCAAATATGACACTAGAGGTTCTTCATTATTTCATAAAATGTCACATTACAGTAGTAAGTAGATGCATACAGAAATTACCTTAACAGCATGAAGATTTCAACCATAAATGAACTGATGTAATTCACAGTGAATTTCACCTTATTTGCTGGTGTCAACTGTCTGTTTTAAAAGAGATAATGGAACTGTCAAACATATTTAAAGAGTTCAGACACCATACTACAAAACTGGTGTAGAAGGCCTTTGTGATAACTTCTGCCATTTTTTTTTTTTTGAAAGATAATTTAGTGTTTCATAGCTTTGGCATCTCAAATAATGGTATGATGTGTTCACTTAGTTATTTTAGGTGCTCATGGTTGAAGTGCAATAGGTACAAAGCTTGTTTGAAGTTCTTTCTAAATCATAATTTGAAGTAGTGACCAAGTAAGTCTCTTCATCAATTCTTGCCTCAGTGAGGGGAAAGTAATTTGTCATATATATATATGAATTTTTGTTTCTGTAGTGAACAGGTAGGTACATGTACTGCACAGCCAAATCTTTTAGTTACCTTTTATTTTTTGTAAGCACTTCCAATTTACACCGCAGAATACCAAATAGAGATGAGAAGGGGTAACACTGCATTTAATCTCCCATTCCTGTTACCATTCAACAGCTAGTAAGTCAACGTAATCCTTTAGATTCCAAAGCTGCCTAAAAATTTTTAAATTTGGAGATATAGCAGCCTGGTAAAACGAGAAGCTCAGAAGTGTTAAACATGAGTACGTGACTTTTCCACTATAAAACCAATGATTGCTATTCTCATGAGCAGTATGTTACTGGAAGCGACCAGTAAAGCAGCATTACAAAACTAGCTGTGTCTAAGATTCAGAACAGAAACACAGAAGTTGGCTTTAGTGCAACAAAATCTGAAGTTTTATCACGTTGTTGCAAGTGGCCATACTTAAAGCTGGATAAGGAATTACCATGTGATCAATGGGTTTCACATTTTAAAACTACATGCAGGAAATCACAAGACAATGTTATTTTGCATTAGGTAATGCTAACAAAAACAAGGTAGGCTGAAATAAACAATAGTTCTGCCATTTCTCAGGCTTTCCACATGACACTATCACTTTGTAATATGTTGCCTTTGTTAACAATATTGGTTTAAGATACTGCAGTCCCCGTTTCTGCTCTGCCAATCATTCTTTTTCCTCCATAGTCACACTGCCCTTTCATTTGTATCATCACAGTTGCTTATAAAGCTGCACTGAGTACCAAGTTGGAATCTGATCAGATACTTCAACAACTCAGCAAGAAACCCCAACTACATAAATCAGAAAAGTCGCTTGAAAAGACACATATTAGAAGTTATGTTCCCACTGCCCTCTTCCTTCACGTGATCCAGTTTGTGAAGGCTACAGAACACAGTAGTCTGGAATGATAAAACCTGTGCAAAAAGGATTTGACAATGGTAAAACTGTATATGCAATTTAATAAGCACTCAAAACAGTAGTACACTGTCATATGCTATATTTGAAACCCTTTGCCTACAAGACTAGTGTCTGAACTAGTCTATAAATGAAGGATTTCTTATTTTCTTTCAGACTGATTACATATCATTGTGTATGGGTGGGGTTTTATAGTTTCGAGTACATATAAAACAGGCAACATTTTTCCACGAGTGAAAGAAATTAGATGCCAGTTTAATGGTGTAATGTTACTTGGGGAATGTGTTGTCAGCCGTACATATTCAAAAGCAGAGTCCAGCATCCTCAGGGAAACTGTCTGAACCTGAAAGGTGTCATGCCACTGAGCTATATCCAAAAGAGGAGGAAAAGCCACTAGCCAGCCATTCTCTTACTGAGAAGAAACAAAGCTAATAGAGCAGCAGCAAAAGCTATTACCACATTTCTACTTTTGCAACTATAGCTAAGCTCTTAAAGGTGATGGAGGCAGTCGCCTCCATAGGAGGAGCAGAAAGACTGCAAGAGGAACTAATGATTTAGGATTATTATTTTACAGACTCAGCATTTTTCCCAACATCACCTGTACAGATAGAGCCTGTTTTACCCTTCTCTTGCCTAAAATGTATCTGAAAGCACAAAGGGCTTGTAGGAGGTTTTTAGTACTGTCAGAAAGGAATTAGCTTCCTTTACATGGCTTCTTCAGGAGACTTAAGTTTTTATGTGCGTAGGGAAAACACATAATAGCAGAAGCAGTTATTCTGTTAGATATAGCAGTGGTAAAAAGACAAAAATAATGCTGAGACTCTTCTGTATTGAAAGATATCTTTCCCTGTTTAAGTTTTACTGGATTCAGAACAGTTATCCTAAGAACTGTAAGGGTTAAAAGATAAGTGATTTATGAGTTTCTCCCTTACTCCTCTATTCCACACTACATATTCCCTCCAAAATATTATGCTAGACACACCTTGAATTCTTCTTTTAGTCATCTTCTCCAGCAACTCGTTCCACAAAATAATCTTTTAGGATTAAGTAGTAAGACAGACAAAGTTCTAAAATGTAACCCTTTCACAAAGTTTAAAAAAAAAAAAAAGGAAGACAAAAAAATCCAAAAATGTCTGACTTTATGCTCTGTTTTTTTTAAAAACGTTTATCCAAAACATTTTGTATTCTGAAATACAAAACAATAATAATATTAAAATCACAATTTATTATTCTTTCATGCTAATTACTCTAAAACATTATGGTAAATGAAATCTGAGCTGGGCAGATAGGCTAGCCACCTCTTACTTAGGCATAGACTTCTGCAGACATTGGTTTGTAACACAGGAATAATTTCTGAGTCGAGTGAAGTTAATTATATGATTATGTATTTCTAGTAGAAGAGCCAGCAGAAGGGAAAAAATCTTAACCCTTTCTTGCTGGAAATGCAAAGGATTGGGCTTGCAAAAAAAAAAAAAAAACAACCCACACCACAAAAAAACAAAAAAACAACCAAAACAAAATAGCAAACAAAAATCCAACCAACCAACCAACAAACCCCAAACCAAATAAAAAAAGCCCCCTTCTCTTGCCAACACAACTGCTAATTCATTAATCAAAGAGCTAAGTATAGATTACTTTGATATTCTGCACAGGATAAGATGAAAGGCTAAAAATGTAGAACAGAAGTAGAGAAATTATGGTTGTACATAGGTCTGACAGTGATGCACGCTGTCCTGAGGCCTTCAATTGACCAGTAAGTTAAAAACAAACACACACACACAAACCACCACAAACACACATCCCCCACACCACTACATAAACCTTAGGCTGCCAGTGTTCACACACTAACCCGGGATAAAGGAATACACTGGGGACAAGCTATGTTCCTTTGCATAACTTTCTAGTTTACTACTACACTGTTAATCACATGGTTAATTGTATGTGCAAATATATAGCAAATTCAATCCAGGTAAAGTCATATGCTCTAACTTTTTAAATTTTGTTTTTAAAATAAATAATTTACTTTAATACCTTACACTCCCAAGACAGGATTTCTGTCTTCCAAGTCAACCTACGAAAATTGTTTCAAGTGGTTCAGAGCTTCTGGATAGTATGATGAAGTATTTGCAGAACTTCAGAATTACATTGCTGATGTTAAATAGTGTGGAGTTATAGTCGGATATCTGCTCTATAATGTCAAATGCTTTAAATTGCAGTTCCCAAATCAGAATGAAAGTAGTATATCTGCTTGCCTCAGGCAATTCAGGAAACCATTGATTTATACCTAGATAGGAATTAGCTAGCTTCAGAAGTCTTTTAGTGCAGGAAAGTATACTTGCATCTTGGAATTAAGAGGCATTTCCTAATGCATATGTTTAGAGTGAAGGGGGGTGGGGGGTGGTCAAGCTTTTTGTTTTGTTTTTAAAAATGTTAGTAGGATCTACCTACCCACCTCATGAATTCCAGACCAAATTAATAGGATTGTGTTATTAAGTACCTAATACAGGCTATACCATCTTCACTTAAGATAAATACATTTCTCCAAAAAAAAAAAAAAAGGGAAAAAAAAAGCCAAATAACTCAGCTTTTGGATTTCAAAAGTCTGATGTTGTTACTTTGCAAGAACACAAAAATTCTTTCAACCTCAGATGTGGATTCCTTTACACTACACACTGTAGTTTGATTTATACTTTTAAATTAAGCATGAGAGAATGTTATAAACATATTTTTTGTCTTCTGGGATACAAGCTAATCATGATCATATTTATAACCAAACATTTATATACACACTTCAGAAAGCTCAAATTAATAATGCTGTATTAGTGAAAAAAGGTAATGAACTAAGTTTGAATAGATATATCCAGCAGAGGAGGCTAGATCTGAATACAAAACTGATCTAATAAGACTGTTTTGATATATATATTTTTAAATGATAGCATCAGAGGCATAAAAATGGAAAACTCTGATAGGTTTAACCTGAAGAAAATATATTTTCAGAGGTTTTTCAACATTTAGAGAATGCAAAAAACTTGTGGGAGTTGGGCAGATGTTGAGAGGGGAAGTCTTTTGGTTTAGATGGAAATATGAAGTTGCCCTGAGAAAAAAAGATAGGGAAATCATATTAGATTATTTTCTCTATGTTGCTAATGGAGGTGGGCTCAGAAAACCCAAGCTGATGTGATATCATCAGCATTTTCTTCTCCCCCCACCAGCAAAATCCCCAAATCTGCTGTAAGGGCAACCTGAGAAACACAACCAAGTGGAAAGTAGTTTTCTCAAATCATTTAGAGTACAAGCAGTTAAGGCTTTCACCCCCTCACTAATACAGACGCTCCATTCTCATTCTCTTATTAAATAATGTGTTAGTTTTACAGTGTTTGCACTCTGTTGATCTGTCCAAGAGAAGAAGACAGACCACTGTCATTAGCACAGGGGCCTCTGCACGAGCCAGGTACTGGTCACAAGTGCCAAGTCTGCTGAACTTCATCTGATTTGTAAGCAACTCAAGAAGGGTATTAGCACAAAAGGACATGACCTAATTTAAAAAAAAAAAAAAATCAGAGGAGAACATAGAAGGTAGGAAGGAAAACAGTTTCTCACATTAACATAGCTCATCTGAAAGTCTACTTGACTAGAGCTTCCAAGTCCCACAGATTCCTGCAATACCAAATTTTTAGCTTGGAAATAGATTCAGAGATGACAAAAGAAGTCAGAATACTTTCTTATGGAATCTTAGTTCATTATGTGATTATAAATGGATATGGGCCAAACAGAATGTGTGTATGCGGAGTCATGAGACATAAGTTTTTTCCCCTTTGTTATCTAGCATGGCTTCTCCTTAAAAGATGCTGATTGTGTCACTTTTCTTGAATTGTGAATACACAATCACATTGTCTAAAGGCATCAACATATTCTGTCTTGTATGGATACCTTTAAGACCATCAGAAATAACATAACTGCTCTGCATTATAACATCTGAAATTAAGTTTTAAATTTTCTTAAGAAAAAACCCTCTGAACAAACTCATCCAGGTAACATGCCCTGTCTATGCCTAGCATTACAGATGAAAAGCTGTCAGGTAAAAGGACTCTTTGAAGAAATTATCCTTTTAGTCATCAGGTTATGGCAGCACCAAGATTCCTAGTAAACAAATACAGGACCTAAGGGATGCCTATAATGCTGAAAGGCCCAGATCTGAGTCACCTGCTTTTTTAACCTGTTTGAACAAACATGGAAAACTCTTTCTTATTGTGTAAATGAATATTCAAGATGCACACACCTGTGAAGCCAGGAAGGTCCTGCTCCCTTTTAGCAAGTTTCTTAAAGCTCTGAAGGGGAGAAAGGATTAAGAGCTAACTTTTCATTACTAAATCATGCACAAGTCAGTATAAGCAAACACTGGGGCATCGGATTTATCTGATTAAGTGAGGATATTCACATCTGCGCTAGTCATACTAGGCAGGTGGAGATCTGATCAGGATACTCAGTGAAGTTTAAAATATGGTTCATATTGCTGCAGAAATCAAAAATGTGGGGGTTTTTTGTTGGGGTCCTTTTGTTTTTTAAAGATGCGATTTACTTGACCTGTTTCTTTTTAATGACTAGGATTACAGATTTAACAATACCCATCTAAAGTCAGGTGAAGCAAGTTCTACATTAAGTGTTTACAATACAGCGATTCCAATTTACTCAGAAGCATAGCTTAGTGTTAATCCATTGAAGCATGAGTTAACGCCTTCTTACAGGCTCATTACCTAGATATCTAACCATAAACTTGTAAGCACAGGTCCCAGAGAAAAACCACAATGGAACCCAACAAAAAGAGGACTGCTCTAGAAGAAACAAGTCCTTGGTTCTGCTTGCTGTTCCTGGGACTTCCTACATTTTACATTTAAACATTATTGAGTAAAATCCATGAAGCAGCCCTGGGAGCAGGGATGAGATCCAGCCCACCTCTTTCCCTCTTCCTCTGGGAATCCCAGTGCTCAACACATTGTAAAATCTAACTCCTTTTCCCTTTCCCTAGCAAAAGTGATCCAGATTGTCTTCAACAACAGAAGAGGGAGAGTCAGCATCTCACCATTTGAAACCATTTGCTCCAGGTTTGAATTCCCACAGACTGCAGAAGGCCTAGCATTTAGAGCTCTTGCTATTTTTACCGGTGCTCAAACCAATAGACATTGGCGTCTGTAACTGTTGTTTTCTATTGTATGGTATTGTGTGACTCTGAGCAACTTTCCATTTCCATCTGGGACCTCCATAACAGCATCTCAACTCCCTGCACAACTAGTGAAGACTAGTACTCACGCATTATTTGGCAGTTCCCATCTCTCTCTGTTGTTTATACAGGGAAATAAGCAGAAAGAATAATGTTTAGCAAATGTACTTACTTTTTAAGCACTGCAATACCTACTTTAAGGGTCAAATTCTGACCACCAATTTTAGGCTCTAGGTATTATTAGTAGGGAATTTATGAACAAAACTTCCTATTAAGGAAATTCGTAGTATTGGTATTGTCTTGCTCCTGGGGCCAAAGAACAGTCCAGTGGTAACACGATATACTGAAAACATGACTTAGCTAAGAATCTAAAAAAGCGCACGGGAGCTGAAGGTGCTGGTATGTGGTCATATGTGTCCAAGGCATATTTTGTGGCTCATAACAGCAAGCCAGAGAAATCCTGTTTCAAAGCACTGATATTTCCTGCCCCCCACCCCATATATTTACTAAAGCATTTAAAAATCTAGGATTGACTCAAGGATTTGGACCTCTTCACTACAACATGAATTAACTTCTTGACCTATTTGATAAAAGAAGAAGAATATTAAAAATGCTAAAAGGTGGAAGGATGCGCTAGCCATAGCAGTTTCCTCTGGCGTATAGGAGGTAGAGCAGATTATTTCATAACACTGAAAAGCCATGCAAATACCAGTCTGGAAGAGGTGTGGAGGGATCTAACTTTCTAGAAGATGAGAGTCTGAAGCAAGCAAGAAATATATCATCCTTTGTTCACAGCTAGGAAACAGGTGACTCTTGAAGCAAGTTTTAAAAAAATTATTCATTGGTATAACTTGACGCTGACATGTATGATGTGGAGTACTACAGATATCAAAGTCACGAAATAAGAAAGGTGAGAAACAAGACTATGCCACAAGGTTTAGAACAGAAAGATACCTTGCCCCCCCTCCTGAAACCTTGTTGAGTCTTGAATCAAGGAAACAATGAATAGTTTCCCTCAAGAGGGAACAGCCAAGAGTCCAAGCCACCAAGGTATGTTATCACCCATAGGAAAATAGAGATCACAGTGATATATAAGTGAATGAAGCAGGAGTTACGGCTTTTATTTGAACCGAGTCCCAAATTATGTTCTTTTACACCACTAGCACACATCTGGGGAACTGTCTTCACATTATTATTGGCTACCTTTGGAAGCTGCTTAAATCTGCCTGGGATCTACACATCTGCACTTCTATGACAATTTTAGACAGATGGCCATCTTTACCCTGTGCCTCTTGCTTGAGTATACAATACTAGTAATATTGGAAGGAGGAATATCATGAAGGCACAGAGAACATTTTGGTCGGTCAGGATGACTTAAGATCTTGGAAAAGATTTTTTGGTTTACAGTAGGATGCTATACTTCAAATAGTTTTAAGCCAGGAGAGCCAAATATCTTTGAAAGGTGTATGGAGTCTATAGAGGGTTTCTAGGTAAAGGGGAAACTGTATTAGGAGAAAAATACATTCATTTTGCCATCTTAGAAAGGGAGGGTTATATATAGGGGATAAAATTAAGAAACCCACCAAGAAAAAAAAAAAGAAAAAATAATCTCCTATGTTTTAGGTCCTGGTATTCCACAGATAGGCATTTCAGAAGGAGCAGGGTGAGGAAAATGCACAGTCAAGACGGAGCCACCCCTCAGCAATGACTCTTTCAGGCATTTCTGCAGAAGATGCAGGAGGTAAGTTAGTTGCTATTTAGCTCTGAGAGGAAGCTAAATCTTAATCAATTCTTATTCCTTATTGACAACACATGTGCTGGGAACTATTTCTTGTTCAACAATTGCTGAAAAAGGAAGCAGGAGAGAAGTGAGGAAACTGCTGAATTGCAAAACATCAGCACTTCACTCCTCTCACCTTATGACTTCTTGGTAGGAATGAGAACAGACACTTTCATCAGATGCAGCATCAAAGTTGCAAAACCATAACCAATGTTAAAGAGTAGCCCCCACTGAAAGGGAGAAAGAGGAGCAAGTGTGAAGCAAATTGCTATTCAGCATTCATGTTCTTGCTGACTTCTCTGAGCTAGAAGCTGCCTCTGAGCAGCAAGATCACTAGCAATCAGTTCATTCATGGCCTGGATGCACAGGCTGCAGTCACAAGAAATCACCACTTTCATAGTCCAGGATGACAAGAGGAGCAGAAGCATGAAATTACCTTTGCTAGTTGATCATTTGCTCAGTACTATTGTCCATGGATGAGCAAACTGAACATTGGTCTACACAATGTAAAGAAGAAAACAAAAGTTGTATCAGAATTACTCAGATGTAAATCACCAAGTGATTCTCTAAGATTTATAGTTATTGTAATAGATTCAACAACAATTGGCTCTACTTCCATTGGCATAACCCAAAATGCCAACCTTGTGACCTAGTGATCAGGTCTCAGATATGGAAGATATCCAAAATCCATGCTTTCTAAGAGGGTCCATATCTTGATACTTGTCCTCAAGACCTAAGAGTTGTACTAGGACACTGAAGATGTAATGGTCATATTGCACTGTCATAGGCCAACAGGACTCTATGCTCCAGCCAAGATTTCATAAAAGCAGATCTTGTCTGACAGAGGAAAGATGATGAAAGCTGACTGCTCTCTTGGATATAGATGTCATTTACTGGAAGAACGTTACAAGACATATTTACCCAAGATAGAAGTAAATTTTACCTTCTTTAAAAAAAAAAAAAAGAAGAGGAAAAAAAGAAGAGACAGACCATTACAGAGATCTACTTGAAGTTATATATCAGTTTCCATAAAACTAAATAATTTAAAGAGCAAACTTTCTTTAAAAACAAAATCTAAATGCATTTTTGAAGATTAAAATGCTCATGAGAAGTTTAGAGACTGTTTCAAACAGTCCAGTATTTGTCAAATTTATTCTTTGAAAACAATGAAGACACTGAAATGTAAAATAGATGCAAAGGTCTCTAAAATTGTCAGCTTCATATCACTCCAAAACAATAGGCACATTGATTCCTTGAAAACTTGTTAAATTTAATGTTAAATTTATTCCTGAACCTGTTGAGTTTTCTAATACATGCTCTGATCATAGGCTTGACTATGTCTTCCCACCCATCTTCTTAGAACATTAATCACTTCTGTTTTCTTAAACACCCAATATGGTTGTTAGCAGAAAGCCTTCTAAAACATTTGCACTTACAACCGAGGTGATCTGTAGGTTGTAACAAAAGAAAAACAACACACATTAATATATATCTGTTTATAAATACATGTAAAATGCATGCTCCAGTTAACAACAGGAAAGAAAAAACCCACCCACCTCAGGTGAATCCTGTTACAATCTGAAGGACTACATTAGGTTTCCCCTGCTTTACAATCCCACCTTCATACACAATCCAAACTCCTACAGACCTCAACAAGAAATTTGCATATGCAAGCACACAAGCAAAAGGGACCTTACGGTTTAATAACCAGCAGTAAATATAACCTTTAACTTCACAACAAGCAAACAATGGACTAGTTGCACAATAAATGTGTACCAAAGCCTTCCATATTGTATGTAAAAATAATTTTAAAACCTTTCATCTGCAGCCACTGTAAAAGCATTTTGGGGGTGGGGCCAAAAATCTCATTACTGAAGAAAACTGGTCTCTAGGTACAGGATTGGGGAAAAAAAAAAAAAAGAGAAAAAAATCTGCTTCATTACACAAACCAGCGAAAGGGTGAGGTCATGCCTGTTCCGGGCCGTAGTTCATGCAACCTCACAATTTTTCAGAGATACAATTTAATCATCTTTCTAACTAATCTGCGGTTACTTTTGATCGAAGAAAAGGAAAAGATACAATAGATCAAACCGTGCCCCACCTTTCTCCCCCCCCCCCCGACCCCCCTTCAGAGCTAGGGACACAAATTGTTTGGGAGCCCCACAGCGCCGCCAGCACAGATCAATGCAAAACAAAAAAGATCTCCCACCGTGTGAAAAAAAAAAATGCGCCTAGAAAAATGCCCCAAATTACAAAATGTCTCCCAAATGTACCTCCTTGGAGGAAAAAGAACAAACAAACCAACCACTCCCCCCCCCAAAAAAAAACCAAAAAAAACCACCAAACCACCAAGACGTCTAAATGAAGCGTGGTGAAATAAGAACCTTTATGTAACTAATGCTTTAAGCTAATTGCCGCAAGAGCGCTAATTTGTAAATAAAAAGGTCACTGTTCAGTAAGAGGCATAACTTGATATAAACCCTCTTATGTCAATCTCCACCTTCACCATAGCAAGGGCAGTTTTCCCCGTACTTTAGACCAAAGTAATCCATCAAGAGCCATCGCAAATGGCATTGTAAACTCTTTTAGCCACGACCAGACCATATAGCAGCAACATAATACGCTTCTTTAGATATTAGAGCTGCGTTATATTTATAAAGGCAGTCAGATATTTGGTCCTGGGTCCGTTTATTACTCGGTAAAGAAACCCCCCCAAACAAAAAGCCAGAGCAAAAAACCAAATCCACCTCGAAAATATCTGAGCTCTGATACTCTTAAATTGAACTTAAATCGCTGTTAAGCTTCGCGTGTGTAAAATTTTAAAGAGGAAACAAAACTGACTTCAGTAATCGTCGATATTAAGGAGACATCGCTGGGTGGGATACACAGGAGATCAAAGCTAAGAAAAATACAAGGCTGCGTTTTGTTCATCAACCCAACGGACACCCTCCACAGCACTAATCCACGCCAAAAAAACGCAGCAACGAATATTTTCGGTTAAAATCACAAACTTACCTCCGGAGAAGGCAGTCCTTGCAAAACGGCTGTAACAATACGGACTGCATGCTCGCTCTCCCACAACCAGCCACCTCCATGCTGCAAAGGGCTCCCCGAACATCCTTAAAATATTTCGCAAATGCGAAAAGTGAGACTTTTCTCTTTTTTTTGTTGTTTCTTCGTCCTTCCACGCCCCCCACCCCCACCCCCGCCAGGACCGCCGGCTGAGGAAGCAGGCGGCTTCCCCGAGGGTCTGCGGGCGATGCCGGCGGGCGGCCGGGAGCCGGGGCGGGGGAGCCCGCCGCCGCCGCCGCCGCCGGGGTCACAACTTTGCCAGGGCCGGCGGCGGCTGGATGGGCTCCGCGGGCAGCGGCCCCGCCGCCCCCCCGCTCCCCCCCGCCGCCGCCTGGAAAAATGCAGTGTGCCATTTTACACCCGCCTTTGAAAGACACAGGACCAAAGTCTAGCGCTGGTTTTCGGTGACACTGCAAAACTACGGCTCGCTCCACGCACTCCCCTTCATCCCTCCCCTCAACCAGAGCAGCCGCCTCTCGAGAATTAATAAAGACAGGCAGCTGGAGAAAATAATTCCGAGACTTTGCCGTTTCCCTCCCTCCCCCCGCCCCAGCCCCCACTCCTAACCCCGAAGCAAGTTTCTGCCGCCGCTCCCCACGGCAGCGGGCGGCCCCGCCGCCAGCACCCCGGCCCTGCCGCGCTTCAGCAGCCTCGCAGCATCTGAAAGAGCCAGTCATGCCTGAAACAAAATCCATGGTTCCTGGAAAGTGGGGAGGCTTGAATCCCAACGAATACTCCATTTACTTACAAATAGAGATACCTACCTTCGAAAGAACTAAATTAACACTAAATTCAACAGATACATCCGTTACGGCAGGAATAGTTTTTCCATAAATACTGTTTTAAAAACCCCTCCTTATACTGACTGACAGAATTCTACCATGCTGCCCACAAACAAAATGGCTGTGGCACCGAGTTTTTTGGTTCCTCCCACCGTGCCTCCCCCTGGCCTCCAGGAAGTGGTAGAAATCCAAAGTAAAATCCGCACGAAAAGTAGAATGCATCGTCTAAACTCCGTACGGCACCACCAGACCTCACGGATAGCAAAGCAGATTTACCAACCTTGTACTTTCTCGAGGATTTTTATTGTTTTTAAAAGGGCATCAATCACTGGGAATTTACATCACTGTGTAATTTGAACTTCCTGCTTTACATATTTATAAGGTCTTTCACCTATCTTGGCAGGCTTTCAAATTAAGTGGGTTGGGAAATTTGATGCCGTGGCTCTAGTTTGTGAGCTGAGTCAGGTAGTCCCTGCTGTAGCTGCGCTGTGGAAAGACAGGCAGATTCTAACACTTCCAGTGTTCAGTGCAAGATAAAATTATATCCCCCAACATATAACAGCCCCGTGAGCGAGCGTGTGGGCACAGAGAGGACACTGGAATGACCATTCTCAGCGGTAACTGAAATTAGGCCTCTTGCACACAAACACACATTTTGTAATATTGATATTTTCTCATTTGCGGTTCACAGTAGTCTGCCTGAATTATGGTTTCTGTGGAAATAATCTTGCATTTTCTCTTACTATGACCCTGTATAGTGTTGCAGCCCTTTAACTTTCTTGACATTCACCTTAAAAAGAAAATAAACAGCAAAATATGGCATACTTAAATTAGAGTTGATCATAAAAATGTCAATATATGGTCCTCTATCTGAGCCACCAATCTTGCCAGGCAATAGCATAGCTCCTCTTGCACGCTGCCTCATGGGCTCTGTAGGGCCTGATTCATTTCCCATGAGAGTCCTTTTACTGCCTTTAGTAGGAGTTACAATGGAGACAGGCTGTCAGACCTGCTAAGCCTGATCCAGTGCTATATTCAAAGGGTTGAATTAATGTTCCCATCCACTACTATTCTAAACCGTTCTCAGAGGCACCAAAAAACCAGCAAAATTGGTGATTTTTTTCCTGAACCACCTCATACTTCCAGGTCTTAGATTTAAAAAAAAATACCTGCAAGGAACTTAGAGCAAATTTCGTCATTATTATTATTATTTGTTTGTATTATCATGCTATCTAGCAGCCTTAATCCTGGACTATGATTACGATGATATACTGTATAGAAATATAGGGCAAAAAGATAATTCCTGCCCTGAAGAGCTCAAAAGTATAAGACAAAAGACAGCAGATGGCTACAGACAGATGAGGGAAACAATGAGACTGTATTGATCAGCCGGGAAGGCACAGTTTGCAACACACCATCAGCCTAACTCTTGTTTCTGTGTATACATCATGGCAGAGAAGACATAAGGTGGGATTTGATGAAGAAAATTAATTGGTTTTGTGGCTGTTGAAAGAAAACTTCTCCAACAAGAAGGACAGCATGGGAGAAAGCACAAAGATGTTTGTTTGGAAAAGCAGCAGATGAACTACAGAAGTCTAATCAAATTGGCATTAATTTTTTTTATAATGACAAAAAATAGATAAGGGGGGAAGCAAGCTGTGAGAGCATTGAGAACACAGTTGCAAAGCTGATGTTTGATATAGGAGAGGCAATGAAAGGATCCAAAAGGCAGGGTGACATGGAATAATCGTAAACCAGGCCTGCTAGCACTTAACAAGTCCTAGAAAAAAAGATATACAGTAGTTCAAATTATATGGGCCTGAAGAGGTGTAGCATGCTTTTTATAGGAGTAACAGTGTTGTTCTTAACCATTAGTATGAGGACTATGTGTCGATTATCTGAACCTCCCTCCTAACTTGTATTTAGTGAATTCATAAGTACTACTCCTGGTGGTAGCGTTTATTATATGAACACCTGCTTACTAAAGGGCCACCTCAAACTTGTTAATACAAGTAGATAAGCACACAGGAGGGCTGGGACCAAAACGACCAGGCACACTGGGAAGGCTTCTTCTCCTGTTGGCTGTTTTTTGGGAACCCCTCATCTCCCTGCAGTGTCCCATAGATTAAATTATCTGTCCTAAACCAGCACAGGTCTGACATGGCCCTCATCTGAACAGTGGGGGAGGCAGAAAGGGCCACGCAGCTCTGTTTTAGGGCATAGCTACATCCAGGAGAGCAAACCTGCTTTGGAGGAGGGATATGGTCTGTAGGCTCATACCCCTCTCGGTACATTCTTTGTTATGTTATGTTGCTGTAGGGTTTTAAACTTTTTTTCTCTTTCACACATTTAGTAGCGGCATTGCAGTAGTAGCAGCTGCTTATTTGCAAATTCTTTGTAATTCTTTTGCAGGAAATACCTTAGATAAGATTGTATTTACTACACCAACGATGTGACAAGCACTTACGTATGTTGGCTAGCTGTGATACAACTTGGAGCTAAGCGCTGCAAAGCAAATAACCTCAAATGAGCTAGACCTTGGTGAATGCCTGCAGAAATATTACCATGTGGCAAATGTGAAAGAATTTGACTGGATTCTTTTGCAACAGGGTAAATGAAACTGAACTACCCCAAATTTCCTTCTGATTTAAAGTTTACTACTTCTGTAGATGAGCTGATGCATAGTAACTGTTTAAGCCAGGGTCATTTTCTCCCATGTTTGATCTCATCATCGGTTTTAACTGAAAATAGTGTATATCAAGTGCTAAATGTTGAGAATTGAGATAGCAATTGAAATGCACATTGTGGCTTTTTAAATCTGAATAAGTGTTCCAAGAAAAGCTGAACAATATGTTCTCATGCTTTAAGAACAACCCTCACTTGACTTGATGTCAAATTTTCCCAACTTTCTTATTGTTCAGAGTAACTCCAAAGAGCACCACCATCCATTCTGCACTCTTTTTTTTTTTAAGCTTTGTCCAGTGTTTGGTGTGAATGTTCATCATGAGATTTCACTCAAAAACAGGGAAAGAGAATATCTGTATGGGAGCAAAGAAACAAACTAGCTATATTTTAGCATTTAGACTAACCCAAAAAGGTGGCTAAAACCTGATAGCATTCAAATAACATCTTCTTACTCAAATTAGGGAAACCACTTTTTATATTCTGCTTGCAGTATAATTGCTTTTATTGTTCTTTATCTTTCATTTTCATTAATCTTTATCTTGCCCATAAAGATTTAACTCTACTGCCATATTTTTCAAGTAGGTCTCTGACTCTACACTTGTAATAAACAAATTACACTGATCTTCTTTTGACAGTCTTTTCTTGATGTCTTTAGGAAGTGAATTATGAGTCCTGTTTAGTCAGTAAATCATTAGGTAGATAGCAATAGCTGAAGGATATCAAAGTGCTTTTGCAACTGGTATGTAAATGATAATTTGTTTTCTTTTCATAAAAATGGCATTGAATGTTTTTCAGTTGAAAGTTCACCAAATGCATAAATATTTTGCATTTTTATTCAATAGATAATGTTCACATAGCTGCATAATTGCTCTGAAGAATCTAAAAAACTGATTTGCTGTAATTTGGAAAATTCATAAATTATAGCATAAGAATAGGTCATTGATGTCTGACTGTATAACAAAGGAGGACATAGACTTCCCTCGCTTAATTCTTGTTTGACCCAGGTCAGATATTTTTAAAAAGCATACAGTCTTAACTGAAAATGTATAGCGATAAAAAAATCCACCACAATCTTCACTAAATTGTTACAGCGATTACTTGACTCGCTTGAAATTTAACTTTAAATCACAGGCTTTGTAACTTCTTAAACATCCTCTTCCCATCTCTCTGTCCAAGTTCTGGTTTTGTTCGAGTATATAAGACTCACAAAATGTTACTCTTTGTTATGGGATTGTAGTGCTTCTCCAGTTTATCGTCAATCTTCATGCTTCACGAATCATGGACATCAGAAAAAGGTGCAATATCCCAACAACAGTCACACTACTTGCCACATATTAAAGTAACTCCTGATATTTTTTCTGTATATCCCAAAATGTCATTTGCTTTCTTGCTGCATTACCATTACAGGTACAGGATGTTCAGCAAATCATCCCATTAATTTCTGTGTCCTTTGCAGTAGCCCCTTTTTGGTCATACCTTCTCACTTCTCCTGTCAATAGGACTTAACATTGCTCTCTAAATTTTGCTTTCACCTGTACACAGATATACATACTGCTGTATTTGTGCCCACCTTAATAAGCTGACCCAAGTTGCCTTTTACCAATAACCCATTCATCATTATTTTCCTCTCAGTCAAACTCTGCAGTACTGTGAGCATCAGTAAGGATTTCTTTTCTCATTAATCTTACTTCAAGCAGTGTTTTTCTTTGTTCCAGACACTGAAGTTGCACTGCTGAATTTCTTTCCTTGTGCTGGGACCTCATCTTCAAACACTTCATGATTAGACCAACTAGATTTAAATTACAGTATTGTCACAGGTTGATATGTCATTCATCCTTTTCACATCAGAAGTCCTGCCAGTGACAGTTCAGATGGTTTTAGGATGAAGTTCAGTGGCAAAAGCTGTGGAAGAAGCGCCAAATAAATATAGGTGGAAAAGCAATACATTACAAAAATGCATGGGAGTCTTCTGAAATAAAAAACAGAAATAAACCTCCACAACATTGTTGCTGTTTGTTGCCAAGGTATGCCACACATCTCTGAGGATAGCTTTTTTCCCCCCTATTATTTCTGTTGCATCCTTGTATGATGGTCTGAAAGTATCTACTCAGATCCACTGTACAGATTGGTCAGCTCATAACCTACATCTTTTTATGCATTAACAATCTTCATGAGTTTTGGAAAGTATTTTCTGTTGAATTGTTGTAGGAATCAAAAAGTGCTGACCTTTCAGAATTAAAACTATGTCCATATGAAAAGTCCTATATGGTAGTATACTTATTAAAAGAATACTTTAGCCACACCATGTTGGCACAGATGTATTTTTAAAAATTCTGGTCTTTTAGTTGTCTATATTTAATTGGTTGAAGCTGGTGGGGAAACACTGGGTGTGATTTCAGAACAAAGTGAGAAAAAAAAATCTGAAAAAAACCAAGCTCACTGTGAAACCTTTATTTTAATTTTGGCAACTGTTTGATTGGGATTGTTCTGCATACTTTCCCTGTTATGTGCTGATATTTGAAAGAGAATCACATCACCTTTGGTCCAGGTCTTGGAATTTCAGGTGGAAGGTTATTCACTGCTTTTGAATCCAAGCACTGGATCCTCATCCTTGTATTAAAATTGATGCAGAATAAATATTCACTGAGATGTTTGCAAGCAGAATTAACTGTTAGAGCATCTTTTTCACTTGCTTGCATTCCTCTTTTATGTCCACAATGGTTCTTGTGAGAGCATTGTTCCCAGACTGTAAGATACAGCTGTTGCTACTGCTGTTGAATTGTTTACAGTGTGTTGTGCCAAAACAAGGGAACATGCAATTGATGCTTCTGCTTTATTAAATATGTTCTGTTGTTTTCTCAGATTTTCATCTTCTGACAATTAAGGGGATCCCTTATGGATTTTATTAGATGAGCTACTATTGAAGACTATGATTTATTATACCTAGGAAATTTCAGCAGAAATGCCATGGATTCAGATAAGGTGAATAATGGCTGCAGTCCATCTGTGTTCCGCCGACTTGCCTGTTGACTGGTTTATGTGTTCAGCAGATTTTATCTGTTCTTTTCTGAATTCACATTTGTCATTCAGAATAAAGGGCCACAGTTGAAAACACCTCAGACCTGTTCAGAGTCACTCATGGTGTTCACTTTTACTGCTGCTGCAAACAAATGCACCATCTGTATGGCAAAGGCAATGCTGTCACGATTCAGTTTTCTTTTTTGAAATGTTCTGATGCTGGTGACATACTGAGTGGAAGCCAGTTTAGTCAGCAAAAGCTTGATGAGCATAGGAAGAGTATATCAAGGGGAATTTAAGAAAAGCCTACAGTTGCATACAGCTTCAAGGATAGTAGGTCTGAGATGACTGAACCAAAGTCCTTTACAATTCCAGATTCAGCAAGACTATGAACAGCAGTCATAAAAGCTTTAATTTCTTCTCCTTGTTTCTTATTAAGTTTAGCCTTTTTATAGATAATACCATTTCAATTTGGGTACCTTTCACTGAGTAAGTAGAATCAGGCAGCATAAACTCTGGTCAGCCAGCTCAATGCATTAATTGGTCAGCTCATCTGAAATTCCAGGATGCAAATGATAAGGCATTAATTATTTTAAGATATCAGAATACAGTGGCTGTTTTTTCATACCATTATTAATTGCTGTTGGAAAACAAAGTAGTTCATATACATCCTCTGGTATTATTACATCGTCCATCACATTCTCAAATATGAAATTGCCTATTTGACATATCTGCTTTTCTGCATTATTATTATCAGCTGTAATATTTCAAACCACTCAGGGACAAATACAATACTTACAACCTATTTTTTACCTGATTTTTCTTAGATTCCTTCTGGTACCCCTAATTTTGCTGATCAAATATTCTTTGCTTTTTCATATTCTTGTTGATTTTCTAGAGATTCTGACTTACAGTATATATTTATTGGCAGTTTCCCTATTTTAAGTTTAAACAATGTGTTCACTATTCATCTTTGTATTGTTGTTAGAAAAAGCTCTGAAGACTAAGCACACCAAACTTAATTAGCTTGTTGATTATAAATGTAATCAATCAGTAGGAGAAAGTCTATATTAGTAGACATACCATGTTGCAGGGATGCAGCCTTTTCATGTAATGTCTTGTATATCTTCTGTTACACTGGTCCCAGTTTTGCCGTCCCTACATGTGCTGCAGAGACAATAGTAACATTCATTCCTGTGCTGCTCATGTACAGTAAGAAATGTGCTCCTTGCCCTGCTGCTTCCACTCGTAGGGACCTAATGGTAGCAGCACCTCTTAGCAAGGGGCAAGAAGAGTCTTTCTCTTCTGTCAAAAAAAAAAATGCTCTGTAGCTCCCACAAAGAAAAAGTATCAGACCAAAAGGAAATATTCCACAGGCTATATCTAGTACCCATATTGCCAGATGGATCACAATACCTTATTTACACAGTAAATTTCCAAGAAGCATTGCCAGAGCCCTTTTGGTCTGAGCAAAGGTGGAGAATATGCACAGCACCCAAGGCTAAGGCTGTTACAGAAAAATCTTAATGCAAATGTTTCTCAGTGGTTTGTAAATGGCACACCTGCAAGTGATGAGCTACACTTGTAACATTGATCATTAAACCTTATAGAAATGTGCTTCACAGTCTGGTATACAGCAGAAAAAACCCTTTAGTCTTGCCTCACCCACATAGGCCAACTTAAAATAGGTCTGTTATCAGTCCACAAATGGAAGAAAGGGGAACTTAAACTGTTTATGAATATATTCTTTCTTTTCATAGCTGCTTATTTCATCTCAGGTTCCTCTTAATTTTTAAAACTAGCATGGAATTTCTTTTGTGATGATAGAACTTTAGCTTTTACCTAATAAGTAGCCACTAACATTTCTCCTGATGCAACTTTCCCTAAAATTATTTTGCTTATAATTGATTAATTTTTGAGAATCAAAATGTGTATTTTTAAGAATACATGTTTTCTGAAAACAGAGGCTAATTAGTTGCAATTGAGTACTATTGAAACCTGGAAGAGCTAGTAGTTCAGTTTGAAAAAATCTGTATTAGTCTCAATCTTTTATAGTTTAAAAGTTATTTGCAGCTGTATTTGCTGCTTTATGACCAGATTTTTTAAGGGGAGCAAATGACAAGATATTGACTGCCAGCAAAGGTGTCTATTCTAGTACACGTCCATTAGGAACTGAAGCTCCTTGTATTAAAAACATTCCTATTTTTGTCATTCAACTTCTAAACTAAAATATTGGAACATAAAATGTAAGTAGGTCCTATTGCAACTGAATCTTTTATAGATGTGACCTGAGCATACACTGAAATATATACCCTGAGAAGGTCATGCAGCTGACTACTTTGGTTTTGGCTGGGCAAAACCTGTAAGAGTCTACCTGCAGTCTGTCTCTTCAGTGACTGAGGGCCTAGCAAACCCCATCAATAAGGAACTGGCCAGTGATTTAACATTTTCCTCAAGTTAGCATTAGGCAATAGCTGTCCTTCACTGTTCAATGTACTTCTGGGCTATGATACACTCCTAAATTTTGATTTCTGCTCCTTGACAGGTCTGTCTATCCTGACCTGACATGAGTCAGCAGTGAGCCACTGCAGCAAGAAAGGCAAATCGGATCCTGGGCTGCATCCGCAGGGACGTTATGGCAGAGACAGAGATGTGATCATCCCACTCTACTCAGTGCTTGTCAGGCTGCACCTGGAGTACCGTGTCCAGTTGTGGTCACCACAATTCAAGAAACACGTGGACAGACCGAAGAGGGTCCAAAGGAGGGCCACAAAGACGATCAAAGGGCTGGAGAACCCGTCCTGTGAGGAAAGAGGAGTTAGATATTTTCTCCCTGGGGAAGAGAAGGCTCGAGGGGACCTCATTACAGTATTCCAGTATTTAAAGGGCAGCTACAAAGAGGACAGAGGCTCTCTCTTCACAAGGAGCCACATGGAGAAGACAAGGGGAAATGGGTACAAGTCGTGCCAGGAGAGGTTTCATCTTAATATAAGAAATTTTTTACAGTGAGAACAATCATTCACTGGAACAATCTCTCCAGGGACGTGGTAGTGTCCTCATCACTGGAGGTTTCCAAGATGGGATTGCACAGGGTGCTAGATAATCTCATCTAGGTTCCATTTCCCAGGAAAGGTTCGACCAGATAATCTTTCAAGCTCCCTTCCCACCTGGGCTATTCTATGATTCTATGGCGTGCTCCTCTGCTGTACTTTATACTCCTGACTTTTGGTCTTGCCGTAGACCACACTGTTATCTTGCTCTTCAGACTGGTTCATCCACTGTTTTTTAATCCTGGATTACCTTTACTGTCATCCTGTCTTCATTCCTGATTCTAGCCTGGCAAAGTTACTTTAAGCTGGCCTGCCTCAGTGTGCTCAGTGGACATGCAGAGGACTGATTACATCTCTCCAGTCCTCACTCAGCTGAGTTCCATATTTATTTATCTCAGGAATCTTCCAGACCTTCTCCCATGCCAAATGTACCCAGGTTCTTTGGTACTTATTCCTCCATTTGTTATCCATCAATGATGCAGATGTCCCTTATTGCTCCAACAGTGCCTAACATCCTCCTGTTGCCAGCCAGATTCTCTTTGTCTTCTCAGTCCTTCTCAGGGCTGCTGTCTGCCCTGCATGCTCTTGTATGAAGCTTTGCCATTCTTTTAATCTTTTGCATGACTCTTTATTTTACTTTCTCTGTCATGACCTTCATTGCTCTTTTTCTCCCCATTCCACAGGCACTGCACGTTTTCTGTTCTTTCCGCATAAGAGTTTTCTGGTTTTTACCATTTGCAACACTACACCTGTACCTTTTTGTCTTTTTCTTCTGTTGAAAAGATAAGACTTGCAGCCTACTAGAATTTTAAACCTGTATTTGGCAGATCGGCAGACCTAAAGTGTAGGATAATGTTATGTTCAGAGCTTCAAGTTATGGGGAGGGGAAATAAATAGTAGTGTCCTATTTCAGTCTAACTCTGAAGGATTCTCTTTTGTTCTTGAGTACAGAAATTACAGCTCCCAAACAGTAACTAATGACGTTCCCTAGATCGACAACGTATTTTGGGGCCAGTCTTGGTCCCATCTCCTTCTTTGTGTAACACAAGAGTAGGAGGAAGAAAAGCAGATATGACTGCTGTCTAAAGTTATCCTTGAAATAAAAGTAGTTGAGGCTCATACAAAATAGAACCGTGATTTTCCAGAATTTATTGGAAAATAAATTTATTGGCCCTGAATTTGTCGGAGCATGCCCCTGGGTATTGCACTCTCGTGATCCCTAGATGGCACAACAGCTGAATAGCAACCTTCATCAAACAGCTAGAGCAGCCCTGAAGCTACTTTAACTTACTCCTTTGTCTGAATTGGGCCTTAGCAGTCATATCCCCCCTTCAGCTTGAGTCTTGCTCTGAAAGCAGCTCAGAAAGAACTGAATTTTAATGTCTTTAGTTTGGAACTTTTGTCTATTATTTTACATGTTCTAGGTTTCCTCCGAGTTCATTGTTTAAAAGGCCAAGTCTTATAACTCCTTTAAGTGATGTTCTGCCATAACTGCACCAAAACTAGAAGGAAAATTAGTTTATCTGAGGGACAAAATTTTCTTTGTGACTACTAGGTTTAATAGAAAGAAAAATCAAACACCAAAATAAGCCTTATAAAGCTTTTTATGCAACTCAAATCAAAAAGGTGAGGAATAGTGCTGGCAATCTAAGGAAGGGCCCAAGAACAGCAGCTTCTAAAATATCAAGACAAAAATAAAAATAAAAGGTATTTTGCAGCACTAGTTTTTGTGTTTCGTTTTGCTTTAAAAAGTCTTCAACTAGTCTTGGTCATCTGATCACAGGAGATTGAAAAACAGCTGGGAAAATGGATACCAGACTGTATATCTGTTCATTCTGCTACAGACTCTTCAAATCAATAGCCCTGGGAAAAATAAGCTAAAAATTCTTCCATGTCTGTAGGCATGCACAAACGTACAAAACAATCTCAAGAATCCACCCAGAGAATTTTTGCCAAAGCGTATCTCAGTAACCTTTGGATTTAACCCAATGATTCTTTTTAAATGATAAGCAAGGCATTACATATGTTTTAGACTATTTTGTTGCCTAATAGCTTTAAAGTCATTATTCAGTTCTACATGTGGTTTCACATTGTCAAGGACTGGCTCTAGATAGTAGAGTAGTATCTGGTACAAAGTCTTTTTAATATGTCTTGTAAAAAATTATTAAAATAATATCTACTTTACTGTAATTATACCGTGTCTTATTAACCCAAAATATCAATGAAACCTGTGATTGCTGAGTATGTCTTCTAACCTGTAATACAGTATTTTCTGGCCCCAATGCATGCTTGGTGTAATTAATAGGTTTCACACAGTAAAACTCCTTTGATGAAATTATTAAAAATACCCTAATTTTCCAGTCTTTTTCAGCAGCTAGCCAGCTTTGTTAGCCATAACAAAGGACCCTGTAGTTCAAGAATAAGAACTCTGGCTTTGGGTTATGTCTCACTTTTTGTCATATTTCTTTTCTCCTGTTCTAGGTTCTTGTCCATCCATGCAGTACTGGCTTGGCACCAATACTAACTACAGCTGCTGAAGAACAGTTCGATGTCTAGGACAGTTAGTGAGTGAGAGAATGGCTGGAGCATTAGAACATGGTCTTATTTCTGAAGGTATACCAGAAGGAACTGGTATACCTTCAGTCCCAAAAAACTCATTTCTGGCTCAGATTGTAATGAAATCATATACCAGACCTTTTAGTTCCAGCATTGACTGGTGAAATACTCTCTTCTGAGTTAATTTCTGTACTCTTTTGACATACATCATAGTAACTGTAGATATACTGAAGATGCTAGGAGTGCTGCAGCCCATCTCCTGTGCAAATATTGCCTGGTGCAATATGTGTGAACCACACATACTGATCATGGGTAACAGCTTTGAAACTCCCTTTCCCCATCCCTGTTTCCACAGTGGTTGCTTTAATACCTGCACCAAAGTATTGACACTGAGTCGTAACTGGACTGGAGCTTTCTCATCCTCTCAGATTGTAATGTGAGCCCTGATGTCCGCTCTCCTGTATTTAGCAGCACACAGTAGCATTATTTCAAATGTGAATGATAAAGAAAACTTTAATATGAGAGTCTTGTATCAAAAATAGCATGGCCAGCAGGAGTAGGGAAGTGATCGTCTGATCGTCCCCCTGTACTTGGCACTGGTGAGGCCGCACCTCGAATACTGTGTTCAGTTTTGGGCCCCTCACTACAAGAGAGACATGGAGGGGCTGGAGCGTGTCCAGAGAAGGGCAACGAAGCTGGTGAAGGGTCTGGAGCACAAGTCTGATGAGGAGCAGCTGAGGGAACTGGGGTTGTTTAGCCTGGAGAAAAGGAGGCTGAGGGGAGACCTTATCGCTCTCTACAACTACCTGAAAGGAGGTTGTAGCGAGGTGGGGGTCGGTCTCTTGTCCCAGGTAACAAGTGATAGGACGAGAGGAAATGGCCTCAAGTTGCGCCAGGGGAGGTTTAGACTGGATATCAGGAAATTTACTTCACTGAAAAGGTGGTCAAGCATTGGAACAGGCTGCCCAAGGAAGTGGTTGAGTCGCCATCCCTGGAAGTATTTAAAAGACGTTTGGATGAGGTGCTTAGGGACATGGTTTAGTGGTGGTCTTGGTAGCGTTAGGTTTACGGTTGGACTCGATGATCTTAAGGGTCTTTTCCAACCTATATGATTGTGTGATTGTGTGATTCTGTGATTCTTGCAGCTGTGTGGAAGTGGATGATGGTACCCAGGTGCATACCATAGTTACCTGATTTGAAAACAAAATGTTAAAAAACAGTGAAGTACCTTCTGTGTATTTGCCACATGGGATATCTAGGACTAGTTAATGCCGGAACACTTATGTACAGAGTGACAACTTCTGTGTGGTTAGGAGAAGTGAGAATCAGCAGTAAGGCTTTAACGTCTACTGTCAGCCAACAAGTTACATGAAGCAAGTAGCATCAAGCAAGTAGAAAGGCAGCAGTTTTTGTTTAGACATGAAGACATAATGATGATGAAGCTGTGCACAAAAATATTAGGTAGTTTCACCATCACTTATATCTCTTCATACTTGCTGTAAAGTATTAAAGTGAACTATGAACTAAGATAGTTCATATTGCTTGGAAGTACTTTATCAGACTGGTAGTACTTTTATGCAAAGTACTGCACAAGCACTATGAACTCGCAACTGAGTTGAACTCAATTATTTTACACAAGATAGAGCTGAGCTCCCACATGCTCTTCTTGGTTCCTTTTTATAAAGCTTTTATATAGACCTTTATTTCAGGCAGACTTAAGACATTTGTCAGAGAGGATAGTTATAAATGTTTCTGTCACAATGAAAAAAAGCAGCTTAGCTGGGTTTACTTCGTTTGAGTCGCATTTACCTTTCTGAGCCAAAAGTCCCTCTCCCCACTGCTAACACATTTTTCTCATTACTTACTGGATCATTTGATCAATCACTAGTTAACCTGCTCACACTTCATTGGATTTCCTCATTTATCAAACAACACACCAAATAGACTTGGGAGACTATTGAGCCAACATAAAATCAAATGGACTTTATTACCACAGTATTAATAGCTTAACAACTTGAAAAGAAAGTTTTGTAGCAATAATTCTCCTGGGGTTAAATAAAAAATGGAAGAAGAATCAGATGCTTTAAAAAGTCTGTGAGTAAAGGGTTTGCTTTCTGGAAATCTTAAGAATATTCTTTTTTATGGACCTTAAAACCCATACTAAGCCTGTTAATGCTTCTTTGGAGGTATTAGATAAGATTAAATATTCTAAAAAACATGATCATTTTTGGTATAGTTTTACTATTGGGGCTCTATTGACTTGTGAATTTGCCTATAAACTAATTTGTTCCCCCTTCCTAACACTTCAGATTAATAATGCTCGACAGTTCATTAACACTTTTATTCTGTATACACCTGCCTTAGAAGATTTTAGGTAGAGTTCTTTGTGTCAGTATAATATTAGATCCTAGTACTATATAAATTATAAACTTATGTAATTCATGAAAGATTAGCTATATTTAAACCAAAAGTACTTAACGAATTTTATACAGCATGCTAATTGTTTACAATTTCAATACCTTAAGTCAACACTTTTTTTCAGCTCAAGTTCTTTGCAGCAACAAATTCAGTGAATAATTAGGAAAATCTAGGACCTGCAGATCAAATTGGCACAATCCTATGTTAATTTATGCCTATTTTCTCATTGATATACTTATTTTATTTATATACTTGGATATAAAATTGCTAATATGTTTTTTTCTCTAATGATACAATTTAAAAGAAAAAAATTAAATAAAATTTAGAAATAAAGAGCAATTTGTTAGCCCTTTTGTAGTCATCCAGACCAGTACCGATTAAGGACCTCATTATCTTCCGATAAACTTGTCAAGAAGATCAAAGTCAAACTTAAGAGTTCTAATGCAGTGTACAAACGTGTTAAAGTATCATTACTAAATGGCTACAGGTAAATTCAAGATGATTCTTTTCTAAGCTTTCTTATATGTCTGCGCTTACAGAGGCCTTCTGTCTTGAAGCTGACTGATATTTGGACAGCATCTGATGTATAGTTCAAACCATTGAGTCATCATTGTACATGTTGCTTGCTAAATGAGCAACAGTATTCGATACTTCAGAATTTCAGAAAATGTTATTTCAGCAAAATTTCCTTCCCATTCAGAGTAATGCCACTTTGAGATATCCCTTGGAGTTAATAGTTTCTTTAAATACTTCTGTGGCCTTTTTCTTTACTCAGTTAATACTGCCTTTTTATTCACTTTACTTCAGCTCCTCTCCATTATAGTAGGGTCCAGAATTCCTTTCCTTCTCTACAGCTCTCCCCTTAATGTTCTCACAGGGCTTTGTAGCAGGTTTCATGGGGAAATTAAGTCTGTACAGTCATGTATTGCATTCCATCTCTAATAATTTTTGAACCTGCTGGCCAGTTTCAATCATTTGACAGAGGAAGAAACTGTGTATATGTCAGTCTGCTTTTGCATGCATAATTCAAATGTCTAACCACAATCAGAGTTTTGTGAGCTCCTAGAGTGATATGTAGGTATTTAAATATATTAATCTCTTATTAATTTCATTAAAACAGAGAGACACCATATTAATACCCCCACTGAAGGAAATCTTAAAAAAAATAAATGCACAAAGAAGTACTACTGTGGAGACTCTGCTCCTGTCGTTCCACTACTTTCAGAATTTTAAGTTTTTATTACTTACATCATTTTTCAACAAAGTGCCATCGGTTTTGCGGGACATCTTTTTTTGGCTCCATCACCATGTTAATGGTTCATTTGTCCAGTTAGGATCGTATCCTGAGCTATCAAATGGTATGCATAAAATGGATGCTTTCTCATATGCATTTCACCCCATTTATGGAATTCAAGAAACCCGTGAGAAGCCTAGTTGCACTACTTTAAGAAGTAACACGTATTTTCTGACAAAGCTAATCTTACTGTTTCAACTAATTATAATTTTAAATAATATAGAATAATAAACCAGAATTTAAACGCATGTTGGACAATAAGGCGCCTCCATAAATCGGTAGTTCTGGGTGACTGAGAAAAGGAGAGCTTTCATGGTATCGGTTAAATATTTTCTTTGGTGTGAAAACATAGCAAATATACAATTAGTGGAAACAGAAAAAAGCACAGGAATCTAGGCCGCATGCAGATTGGTGAATGCTTTTCCTTGTTTATCTGGCATAGGCTTGCTGTGCTAATACCGCTTAGTAATGTCAGAAAGTGAGAACAGCCAGAGAGCGAAATGAAATGTCAGGCTGCTGCTGCTAACGATGGCAGATACCTAGGGAGGATTATAGGAAACAGGTCAAGTATAGAGTGATCCTTGCATTGGTATACATGCTTAGCTTCTGACAGGTGGTGAGTTAGGGATTTTGGAAGCTTGTTTTTGCATCTGGTTCACAATGCTCATTAGCTACCAATGGACATACACTGCGTGAATTTGTGCAGTGTTTTTAAAAGCCATTAATATTTTTAATTTCTGTAATATCCAATGATTTCCAGTTTGATTTAATTTGTAAATGGCTGTAAATTTTCTAATGTAGTGCCCTGTTTCTCTCATTTTAGAAATGATGAATAATAATTTCCAACTCACATTCTCCAATCACTCCTAATTCTATACCTTTATTGGATCTGTTGGATAAGAAGGATTCTGTTGTATTTTGGGGGAAACTACAAGGAAGTTCTTGACTTGAAGTGAAGCAGTTCAATGCCTCTTGTTATCTTTGACACCTTTCTCTGCACCTTTTCTACTTTTTAATTCTTTCTGAGGTAGGACTGCCAGAGGTAGACGTAGTAGTCAAGGTCTGGGCATACAATCCACACGTACAGCCGGACAATGATGTTTTCTTTTGAATTTTAGTTTTCTTTACTTATTATCCTCTACTTATTTTTATTTTCACATTCCAATAGTTTTTAACATTATTTACTTAGTACTAACTAAGAGTTAGTTCTCTTTGGAGAACTAACCACAATAACCTCAGTTTTTTCAGGAGAGGGAGGAGGAATTAATAGCAACTTAGAATCAATTTTTATATATATGTAATTGCATTTTTTTTTTCCCAGTGTGCATTATTTTACACTTACAGAAGTGACGGCAACTCCTCCCCAGGTATACCCTATCTATCCATCTGTCCTTCAGTATTGTATCTATAATCGTTTCTACCAGTCTTCCCAATGTGGAGGTCAGTCTTAGTGGCTTAGAGTTCCCAGGATCATCTTGGGAGCCCTTATGAAAGGATCATGTTTCTCACATTTAATTTCCCTGGTACTGAGAGTTTAGAACTATCAGGTCTACTATTGCCACATTTTGGAGCAGGGACTTGGAATTTGGCAGCAGAACCTCTCTGATATTAGTGATATGAATTTGCTATTTTTATGGCTGCCATCAAATTTTGGCCAAATAAGTCCCAGAAAAACAATTCCCATCTGTTCAGTAAATACTAATATATTTCTCTTATCTATAAACTATCCAATTTTATTGTTTTTACTTCTACATGCAAATCTTGTATGGTTTATAATTTTTAGAAAGATTGTATCTATATGTAGAGTTCTCCATTGCCACATAGCTCCTATATATTAATTAGACTCTTATTCTGCTGCATCTTGTAGGTAGTGCGGTCATCGGATCCTTACAGCCGTTGCTATAGCTCTGCCTCCCTGCTGGCTAACAAAGAGGTAGCTTAGTCTGAGGAGTCCAGAGCTCAGCAGAACGCCTAACATTTCTGTTATGGTACTGAAAGTTACTGTGGTGCTAAAACTAAGACTGTGGGTAACGTGTGAGATTTTCCTCATTCAACCACTAACGTGTGGAGAACTTGCAGATGCAGTCTGACTGGAATACAAGTCTGCTGGGCAGCTGCATATTAAAGAAGACAAAGAGAACTTGATTAGGAGAAGAAAACAAAAGTAGAAAGGCTAAGGAAGAAGGAGAAACTCCCCTGAGAGCCTGGAATTAATCCATAATTCTTGGAGTCAATGTGTACATCTGCCATCATCAAATAGCTTTGAAAACAATAAAAGTTATGTGACCTCTCTTCTGATTTCTCTGTGTAGAAGACAGCAACAAGTTACCAGGCAGTTGTCTGTGCTGCCACAATGGTCCAGTATTGTTCAGACTGTGTGTGGGGTAAATTTATTTCCACATGATGCAATTTCTGGAGAGGCAGGGCAGAGAGAGTACACGTGTATCTTCCTCCCTTTTTTTTTTTTTAAATGTTTGAGAAGTTATACTCATATTAAAGCAAAAGAAAAAACAACACACAAGGTCCAATTTTAAAGGCATGCTAAAGTTGCAAGTTTCTTATTCTAGAAAGTGTTGTGTGTGCAGCCTTCATTTGGAGAACTTTTGCAAGCATGATGGACTATGGGCCTTAAATAGGTGGTCACTTAGTACCTTTTCTACAAGATCTCTGCTTCCTTTAGTGCATGAAATATGATCCTCAGGGAATGAAGTTGTCTCTGATATTCCCAAATCATTTGTTTTCAGAATATGTAAACGGAATGTACAGTGAATGAGGTAGAAAAATGCTTCAGAAAAAGAAAGGGTTAAGGCAGCTGCATAGTCCTGCAATAGGACTGAATTTCTGTCTTCCTTTATGACCCTGGCCCGGTTACTCCAATAAAATCTGGACAATGATGGAAGGTACAATTCAGAAATGTCACAATGTGTAGCGGGACTTGCCACTCCTATGTGTAGGTGAAGTCAGTGGGAACCCTGATCAGAACACACGAAGTGCTAACACTGGAAAAACTGAAGCTCACCTTGGACTTTCAAAATAGGTTGACACTACTGACTTTGCTCTCTTTATACTCATGTATAAAATTACACCATCACTTCATCCATTGTACAAAGTGTCTTTGAAAATGCATGAATTAATGTTTGTAGAGGACTCACAGTGGTGACCTGCATTGTAACGAAAGAGGAAAAAGCCATAAGGAAATAATAATCCATTTCCAAAGCACGATTTGAAAGTTGTGTCATGTATATCAACAATTTGGAAAGAATGAAATTATCAATAGCTACTGGTTTAGGGATTCCCGTCATGTAGAGTGAAGATGTTTCAGGTACATGATAACATACGAATTTTTCCATGAGACCTTAAGACATGTAAAGCACAAAGAAGCAAGAATTAAAGTTATATGTACAAACTTAGTTATGGCATTTCCTAACCTGCAAGTAGTTGACCATGAAACAATAGATATTTAAATAGAGTTTATATGCAAGTTCAATACTTATATTATAGTCTAGTCTAGTAATCTGCTGAGGATTATGCTCCTTGTTGTATTAATTATGAAATATGAATACATAGTCCATGTGTTTTTACAAGCTGTTCAGCAACTACCTTTTTTAAAGGGAGTCATCACATTAATCTATTTGCCTGGTTGCATGGTTTGTGTCTTAGAAAAGATACGGTATAATGAAGAGAGAATGGATAAAATAAACATGCAGTTGCAGAGTTTATGTATTTTTGTATTTTAAAATCATTAGCTACTCTTATTTGCTCTTGCTTTACCCAATTTATTGTGTAAATGTTACTCTGTTTTGTTGTGGACATTATGACAGGGGATGGGGTTTCTGTTTGTTTGTTCAGGGATGATTTCTCTCTCACTGGAGCTGGGCATTTTTAATGAAAACAATGTGCATGTCAAGGAGTGCTATTTAAATTTTCAGTTAATAAATTTATTGCACTATAATGTTGTGTCTTAAGCTTCGCCTTGAATTTATATTTGATATAAGTAGGTCGGTTGTAATTGAAGAATTTTCTGTTAAAAAATTCCATTGTGTGCTTAGCACCCTACCTCTCCTCCACATTTTAAAATTGAATTCTCTTTGGGGCTTTATATATTTATTAAGTCCAATGTATTGAAAAAAAAACCCTTTTTTTACAGGGTGAGAAGGAGATTCCCCTTTCCCCTGCCTGAGAGGACGACTTCCGGTTCTTGTTTGTATGCAGTGTTAATACACCACCTGTTGCCTGTGTGAAAACTGATAGTATTGACGGTAGAAGCAACATACAGTCACGCTTTGATCGTGGATTATTTTAATTAAAGCCTGAAACTCCAGTAACAATAAGAACTGTAAATTACTTAGTAACTTTCTGACATCCTACATTATTCATTTAACTGCGTGGCCGCAGCCGGGATTGTCTGAAGCACCCTCGCTCCTGCCGTGCGACAGTAGGCCTGCTCAACGCCTCACGAGTACTACACCGCCGTCCCGGGGTTTCCTGTATTTTGTGACACTACACAAACTAAACACACAGCGCAACACGCATCAAATATCGTGAAGTGAACTTTGCTTTGTTAAAAGCTGTTTCGTTATACTAAATAAATAGGCACATCCTCCGGAAAGGAACCCCCCTTTTCAGGTTCACTTGCCGTGCTGACTAGCGTTGGAGGTTTTTTTTAGTGACGCTTTCCCTGTAACCGTTACACACGACGAAGGAGGCCGGGCTGAGGCGCGGGGCCGGCCTCCCGGCCCGCCTCCCTCGCCCCGCCAGCGGGAACGGCCGGCGGGCGGCTGTGAGGGGCGGGCGGGGGACAGGGCCCGTGGGCCCGCGGCTCAGCACCCGCAGCCCCGCTGCGAGACCCCCGTCAGGGCCGCCGCGCCGCACAGGGCTCTCGGGGCGCTGCCTGCGGCTGCGGGCCGCGCGCCCCTCCGCCGGCCCCCTTCCTCTCCCCGCCTTCCTCAGGCAGTCCCGCCCAGCCAGAATTGGCCTGATGGCCTACTTGGCGGTATCTTCTGACTTGGAAGAGCTTTCTCAGCAGTAATCATTAATTATTATGCAGATACCATAATAATTAGACTCCCTCACTCTCATGATGGAGGGCTTTGGGGCTCTTGGTGCTGTACAGACATTGGGACAGTATGGTCCCTGACAGCAAGTTACAAAAGTAGATGTGGCATTCTCTGACCGGGAGAATTGGGAAGGAAATTGCTGAAAGGCTGGTGGCTGCACCTGTGGCCATCAAATCATCCATGCCCAGAACCTGTGCCCTGTCAGGGGTCCCAAACAAAATGCATTATGCAGATCTGCGCTTCTTGGCTTTTTGAATCTGGATCAGGTACTGCCTGAGAAGCCACTGAAATGCTCCAGAAACTTCCCTGATGCAGGTGCTGCTGTGAGAGGGAGCAGGCACCTCTCTGAGTCCTCACCTGTTCCTTGAAATGGGTAAGCCCGAGCAGTTAGGAGGCACGTTGTTAATTACCCAGGGAATATAATTCTCTGCATAGGTAGGTGTTGGGTCTCAGGTCTGGAACCTGCTTTGTGAAAGGTCAGAAAATAGCTGCTTTTTATCTTGCCCACCCCTAAAAATAGCAAAAGAGGCCTTTTCAAGTGAGGATAGCATCAGTATTGTTTTTACTGACTTCTGGTTGTATTACTAATACCTATTCAAACCATTGAAATTGTTGTGGTTTAGCCCCAGCCAGCAACTAAGCCCCATGCAGCCACTCGCTCACTCCCCCCCCCGGTGGGATGGGGGTGAGAATCGGAAGGGTAAAAGTGAGAAAACTTGTGGGTTGAGATAGAGACAGTTTAACAGGGAAAGCAAAAGCCGCATGCGCAAGCAAAGCAAGACAAGGAATTCATTCACTCCTTCCCATGGGCAGGCAGGTGTTCAGCCATCCCCAGGAAAGCAGGGCTCCATCACGTGTAATGGTTACTTGGGAAGACAGACGCCATCACTCCGAGCATCCCACCCCTTCCTTCTTCTTCCCCAGCTGTATATGCTGAGCTTGACGCCATATGGTATGGAATAGCCCTTTGGTCAGTGGGGGTCAGCTATCCCAGCCGTGTCCCCTCCCAGCTTCTTGTGCACCCCCAGCCTGCTCGCTGGTGGGGTGGGGTGAGAAGCAGAAAAGGCCTTGACTCTGTGTAAGCACTGCTCAGCAGCAACTAAAACATCCCTGTATTATCAACCCTGTTTTCAGCACAAATCCAAAACATAACCCCATACTAGCTACTACGGAGATTTAGCTATCTAAACTCTGAAATTAACTATCCCAGTCAAAACCAGCACAGAAGTGAAGTGGGATAATTTTTTTAGTGGTGTGGTTGTCACAAAAACACATTTAAATTAGGTAAGACAAGGGAGTTTAGGCAGGCTGCAGATAGTTAGATATTGATTTACTCAAGTTGACCATTATCTATCTTTACTTAAAACTCAAATGTACTTATTACTTGGATATTTTGGTTTTATTTTTTAAGGTAGGAAAGAGTTTCCACCTGCTGAAAAACAAGAAAGTCTTAGAATATTTGTTAGGGGTTTTTTTTGGTAGGTATTTGTTGTATTGTAATGTCAAGGCATCTCTAACTTTCCATTAATAGAATCATATTTTAAAATTCATGAACGCTTGCAACTATAGGGAGGTTTTCTGCAAGTACAGAAATGGTGAATGCAATAGCGGCAATTATAATTCACACTAAAGACCTTAATTAATGCTGATACAATATAAAAGGATTTTGAGCAACCCCTTCTTTCCTATCATATTCCTCTGGTTTCTTTAAGCTAAATTGTGATTTTTAGTTTAAAAATTAATATAGACATAAAATTACAAAATAAAATATGAATAAAATTTAAGTAGAAAATAGAAAAAATCTGATCTACTTAAGAAGAAAAATAACAGGGATAGAAAACTTAAATGCTCTCTGATTTGCACACTGAACACAAGAGATGGAAGCCTCAAGGTGTTTTTATGCTGTGTTTTTTATGGTGCTCAGAGGCAGCTGAAGCCAGTATTGTCCAACTGAATTAGCAAAGCCTGAGAGCTCTTTCAGTTTTACCATTTAGGAAATGTGATAATTAGGAAATGTGATAATTTAGGAAATGTGATAATCCATTGTGATACCACAATGTCATGTTGCTCACAATTATTTGATTTCTTTAATACTCTATCAGAGAGCTGGGTTTAACTTTTCAGCAGCATAAATCTGACCAGGCAGTGGTGGGAAGGATAAAAAAGAGAGAGATATCAGTTTCTATTGTGTACATAATGAAATATCCTTTCATTAGATTTTCCCCATTTAATCTCTGTTTAAAGTTCCCTTACAAATCAGACTAAAAATGTGCTAGCTAACTGTAAGGATATGTACCAAAAATCTCTCTTTCCATTAATTTTATAGGGAGCCTTGACAGGTAATTCGTATGACTAAATGTTGGCGTCTTTTCTAGTGGAGGCCGACTTCTGTGCACTGACTGTACGGACTGAATTTCTGTTGACTGAAAAGGAAGTCCAGTGTCACTAGCTCACATGTAGGTGCTTGCCATGTGGACGCCCACACTTAGTCAGCCTCGTTTAGTTGTTTATATGGGGCATCAGTAGCTACATAGGGTTGCACGTGTTGGAGGACAGGTCTATGGGTTGCTGTTGAACACTGATGATCTTGCTATAATATTTTGTTTAGGTTTGCTAGGAGGTGGAGATATGAGTCAGAATAAATTCTATATGTACCAGTTTTGTACTCTTCCTCAGTTGTTTGCTGCTAGCCATTACTGAAGACCTAGCATAGCAGCGATTACATACAGTATAGGAGTTACGATCTCATCTTGGTCAGCTCAGTTGATTTGAAATCTTCTGTTTAGGTTGTTTCCAACCTCTTCAATTCCTATTCTGATCTAAATTCCTACCCCATTCTCACTGATATTTACTGTATTGGCCATTTGTTGTCCAGGTAAATTGCAAATAAGCAGTTTTTAATGGTAATGGCCTATAGCTTTTCACAGGTTGTTTTATTCAGGTGAGAAACTACACAGTGGGAGTAATGTTATCCTCCGTCTTAGCCAGCCAGGAAAAGCTTTGGAAAATGCAGTAAGTTATTTTGCCCATCTTCCTTATACTGGAAGTGACCTAGAAGGGAAAGGGAATATCAGCTGGTTCTGCGTTGTTTAGGGAGGCCTAAGGCAAGAGAAGAACATGCTAAGAGTTGCTAAGAAAAATGAGCTTGGAAGAATTTGGGTTTTCTCATTTGTGGGCAGTACAAGCATTTGCCTGAAACAAGTTTTCAGTGTCCAAGCACTACTTTTGTATTGGACTGGAGTACTGATATTAACTAGATCTACTAGTCCAGCCTTGTGCTGTTGTTACCAGAAATACCACATTGACACTTTGGGGGAATAAGAAAATTTACATAATTATCTCTCTCTCCCAGCCTTAATAGTGCGTGTGCAGATGAAAGTTTCTTAGTTTTCCACAGCCCTCAGGCATATCTGAGAATATACACATCCTTGGACAGGTTTGAATGAAAGCAAAATAAAAATGAAGAGATTCATCTGTGACCAAACCAACAAAAACTGCATTTTATTCTAATGGCATGGATGAGAAATAGTTTTGTTGCATCTTCCTACAGGACTTTTATGGTTCATTAGGCATTTCAGCCAGTCACAGCACTTAACCTTATACACCTGTGGTGCACCTCGGTGGTGGCAGGGAGCAGCTCCTGTTACTGCAGGAAATGTGATTGTAGTCACAACTTTCCGTCCCTCATTCTCCTTCCTTTTCTACGTAGTTTTCATTAACTGCTGTGTGGGTGTAAGGTTTTGTTTGTTTGTTTATTTGTTTTAAACATCAGCTTTGGACAATTCTTGACAGCACAGAATGAAAATATTACCAGCTGTGTGAGTTTGCTTTACCAAAGCACTTTTGGCTTCTGGTACTCTTCCAGGAACTGCTTATACATTGAAAATATTAAGAAAATTATTGCCTTATTGTGTCCTTAGCTTTCCTGAGATCTTTCTGTCTGCTCACAAATCAACACGACTAAGTTATAATTTAATTGTAATCCTGTTTGTTTACAGAAATATGTACTCCTGTCTCCCTAAACAAAATGTAAGCACATTTCTTTGTTCACTTACGCTAGTGAGCTTTGTCTTTTGCTTGCTGTCTGGCTTTCTGCCTTCAACACAGACTCTAAAATGACTACCCTAGTCCTTGCATTTTCAGTGAAGAAAAAGAACCTTCTCCAGGTGGGTTGATTAACTCATCTGAATCCTGACCATGTGTTTTTTCATGCCTTTGGTGAGAAGGCATGAAACTGAGAACTGTCTATAGCTGAGAACTGTCTAAAGTTGTTTCAGGATATAGAGGCCTAATTATTTCATGTCTTGAACCCGCAAGAGCATAGTTGGCACATCTGTAATTTAAACTAGATCTGTTGTAATTGTCTTGGATCAGAGGCAGCTCAGAATGGATACTGGCTGCTTTCAGGGTAATACTTCACTTGCCAATAGTGAAAAATGCCACCTTTAAAATTCACAGTCAAATTTTTGCTGTGGCTTTTCTTCTTCCATTGAAAATCTTCTTGTCCTTTTATTACAAGAAAACAAAAATTGCTTTCTTAGTTATATTTTTTAGTTTGAGCTAAAAGGCTCTTTTCATTTTGATTGCGCAAATGCAAGGAGCTAGGAAAGGCTTTTTTGTTAGTAGCAGAACACTGGATGGTCATACCATAATGATGCCAATTAAAGAAAATACATGTCTTTAAATTATATTGGAAATACAAAAAATTAAATTGATTTAAACAATAATCATTTTATACTTGGGAAAATTCCCTGAAGTTCAGCAGAATGTCAGGAGTGTGTCTGTTGACCCAATTAAAATATGATGACCCAGATTACACAAGCCTTTGATTGATAATCAGTTTTGACCAGTGTTTTGTCAGAACAATTTATCATAATTGCTCTGAAAGCAATTATTGTATGTTGTTCAATGTGTCGTTTTTAGAGTTCTTCAGTAGCAGCTTCAGGTTCTTGTCCTTGTAGCTTTTTACTAGAACAGCAAATGACATAGTAGAGTGTAATTATATGCTTTTTGCTAAATCAACAATCAGATATGCTGAATGTCATCTGCAAATTATTTTTTACTGTAAAGTAACTATTTTCCTTTAAGCAAAATAATATTTTTTTAGAAATAACTATTAATCAGATGAATCTTAATTAGTAATTATTTATATTTTCTGTAATGATTCTTTTCTTTAACTTGTAGGGTCACATCAGGTTTGTGTTGTCTTGTTTTCAGAGGTGCCACAAATTCCTTTGACTTGGCTCAGCTTTGGCTTTCAGTGGGTCCGTTGTGGAGCCGGCTGGACCCAGCTGTGTCCAGCACAGAGCATCCTCTGATCTCCTTCCACAGAGACCACCCCTGCAGCCTCCCTGTGCCCCCTCTGCCCCTACCAAAACCTTGCAATTTACGCACAATATAAAGAGATTTTTCTCTTATTATAGTTACTAATAATATTAATTTTCTTACAGATTATAAACACAATGGACAATATTTATGAAAAGAAGTTGAAGTGAAAGAAGAGACTCATGAAGACACAACTGCATGTATAGTAACCATTTGGTAAACTAGAGATTTTAAAATGCATGTTACTTAGAACTTAATATCACTTTAAATGATAATTCTGATACTGTACTTAGCTCACAAGACTATTCTATTTTTATTAATATAAATATTTTTTTGATAAAATTACAAGCATCAGTGTAAGTGATCTAGATCCTGAATAAGTCATAGGACTGTAAACTGCAAATTAGAAACAGTAAATTACTATCTACTGTATTGGTAATTAAGTTGGACTAGAACCTAGAAAAAACACTGATTGTTAATAGTTGAGGCTGGTGTTGGTATGAAGTATATTTAGGTTTTTTGCATTTGTAAATATTTAAGACCAGAAATCTCAGGCCCAGTAGGTTGGTAACTTTCCTTAAATGCAGATGTCATAGCTAGTTACTCCTTGGAAAAATGTCGGAGTTTTGTTCGTCTGGTGCCAGCCACAATGAATAAAATGACCAGGTAATACGACTTTCACACCGCATTGCTTAAAAGGTGATCCTGACAGGAAAAATTCATATCCATTTTAACAAGGAACAGTTTATTATGGTCACAGTACAGCAGAATGGATGCCCACAAAAATTCTTGCTTTGGTCTGTTGAAGATGATTGAAACTTTATTATTTCAGTCAGTGAAACTGAGTGTTTTGAGAGTTTTGTTTGTAGTGAGTGTCACTGTCAATCCGTTCATCTCACTACCTCTAGCCCCGGAGATGTACTGACTTATCCTACAGGGCTTTGACTGGGCAAATGTTGCAAAACCAGATGTCATGGTAGGCACAAGTGTGACATGACTTGCACTGTGGCAAGGCGTAAGTGTGATAATGGTAGTAGACTGTCCACATTAATTTATTTTTCCCATTGTATTGCCATGTGTAATATTCATTATTGATATAGAACTGCTAGCTGTGTTCTGCTGACAGATCTGATGTGTCTGAGGAAGCCCATGTTAATGAAATCTACAGTGATAGTATTATCTGTTGCTTGCAGGCCAGTGGCACTTTTAGAGTTGCTCTTCTAGAGCTTCTCCTACAGCTATGAGAGTTGAAAATGGTAGTGGTTGCTACCTAAATTGTTTAATTTTCTGTCTTCTTGCCAACTCAAGCTAATGGGCAACAGAAGTAACAATTACATGTTATCAGCTTGTAAGTGATCGTGGTGATTCTGTTCTCAGTACACTTCTACTACCTTTGAAAAACTCTTGTAACTTCTCTCAGGAAATAAGGGGTAACCTCAGCACAAATTTCTGGCAGTTTCTTATTTTGACATTGTCCTTTCACTTGTAATTCTTTCATATTTGAAATATGACCTTCTGCACCTAGTTTTTACATGCCATGGAGTGTTTTCAGGCCCTATGGCCTTTTTTGTAAAAAAGATTAAAAATAGACCTGTTTTTCCCCTGCTTCCAAGCTCAGATACAGCCACCTCTCTCCAGCCCAGTTGTCTCTCCACATACTCTGCCTGGTGGCAGTTAAGTAGGCAGTGTCTCTTGTTCCGTCCTGTGCACACACACAGAGGAATGTCCCTACCGGTCAGCTCACCAAAAGCAAACCCACATGCTTAGCAAAGGTTTGGGAATGCTTTGTAAGGCATGGTGAATTACTGTTCCCTTTTCTACATTTCCTGTTTGAGAGCTGTTACGTGTGATGCTGCTGCCTCAGACGTAGCATTGAGTGTTAAGAGCATGGTGTGTGGATGGAGCTGGTATGGGCTGCTCTCCCTGGTCTTTGCTATTCAGCTACCCAGTACAACAGAGGTGTGCCTGCATTCCCCAGTGCCAAGTGTGCATGGCTGGTTGGTTGTGATCGATCTTCCAGTAGACAGCAGACATCTTGGGCAACCCAAGTGGTGGTTAGTGGTATAATTGCTGATACTTAGCTGCTCATGTTGCCCTGTTCCGATTTTTCTCTGCTCATGAGGTGCCCCTCTGTGATCACTCAAATTGTGCCCAGCACACTTCCATGTCCTGCCAGATGCTCAGAATGCTTGTTTTGCCCATCCAGAGTGCCCTCCAGGCAAATGACTGCCAAAAGCTCAGTGACTCCTCCGTGTGTCACCGTAGGGAAATGAGAAATTTGGGTCTGTCAAAACTCTACTCAGAGGGATTTTTGAAAGCCATAACTGAGGCCTTCAGAGAGCAGAATATTCCCATAAAGGCTCTCTGCTTATATTTTCCCTGAGAATTTGAGCACTTCTTTCTGGTAACTTGTGTGTATTATGAAAGTGGTACTTGGAATTATCTGCATTGTTAATAAGCATATGGACAATCATTTGGAGAAACTAATGTCTAGAAGCTTGTTGGATACGTTGTCCATTTATATGTAGACAACCTTCTTACTTTTCTTTCATGTCACACTTTCTGACAATATATAGTAATGTTTGCTCAGACAAGGGAATCCTGAGGTATAAATAAACCAAAAATGTGGTGTACTCCCCATTATACTATAGGTATGACACACAGAATGAGGAAAAAGTGGATATAATCTGATTCCTGCTATGGTTAGAATATGAATGATTATTATTTTTTTTTTTTGCTTAGGTATTCACTATTTCATTGTAGATATAAGCAGTACAGCTTGAAGATTCTCCAGTTACTGTTAAGTTCTTTCCAGGATCACTTCCCTTCCATGAGAAAAGTATGTTCACACAGGTAGTGGATCACCTCTCACATATCTGTTGATGTTCTATATATTTTAAATATGTTTTAAATTTGTATCATTTATCTTTATCATTGTGATTTATGTGCATAGCAGTATGCTTGTATTATCTTTGTGTAATAGCGTAGATGGTTTTGCATAGTAAGCTTGTAAAGACGTCAATCACTATTACTTGCTATTTTTCTGTGAATGCATTTTTCATTACCATCATCAGCTTATGAACATCACAATGTTAAACTAGAATATAGTGCGTTTTATTTATGGCTTATGTAGTATTTGAGTACCTTACAAATATTAATTTAATGTTGCCACATCTCTGTGAAGTAGGAGACCGTTATATTCATTTTACAGATAGGGAAACTGAGGCGTGGAGAGCTTATGTGAATTACCTAAGGTCACTTAGCAGATCTGAGACAGTACAGGTCTCTAATATAGGATCACTTTTAATCTCTGAAACAGCATAGCTGTTATTTTTACATGAGGACAGGTGTAGATTAGTGTCAGTGTATGTTCAGATATTAATCTCTATTTATCCATTTACCTACAAAACTATTTCAAGCCAAATTAAAATGTCTCTACTTCAGGCAAAGCTGTCTGTTGCTTGTATTGCTGTAAAACCTAACCTAGATGTTTCAAAATAAATTTGTTTGTCAAGGCATTGCTGTAATTGCTACATCTACACTACAATTTTCACTTACCAAAGAATCATCATATCAGGTTGAAATAATCTTTTTTTTTTTTAAACTTACATTTGCTAACTCTGAAAGAATTAGAAGGCAGGTGGCTTCAATTCAAAAGATAAACATGAAAGAATCACAATGTCTGATAGACTGTCTTCATATATCAAATGAATGTTTGCAAACAAGAGAGAAAAAAAAATCCTCAAGGAAAAGTTGAAAGAGCATTACAAGTACTGATTTAGGAAACATATTTTTTTTGATATATATATTTTTTTTTACTTTCCTGTTATGTTGGGAGAATAATCGGTTTGTAATGTCAGTTTTAGAAGAAAAGCTTAGTTATACATTTCTATCTAAAAAGCTCTTTTCTGTGCACTTGATTATCCTCAGCAGTACAAAATACAATTTATTTCTTTAATTTTAAGAGCATTTGCTAACAGATTCTAAAAGAAACTTAACAACTACCATTTTAGTTTAGATCACTCCTGTGTTAATCTGGTATCCTTAAAAAAATACAATAATACCAGATGTTTTCAGGAAAGAAAAAAGAATTTTTCCCAAAATATCCTGCAGTTGGCTACAAGTGTGTCTGGGATAAGGCAATGGAAGAAATATCTGCATTTTGGGAAGAAGCAGTTGAGGAAGGGAGGAATAAAATTCTTTATTTTCCCTTTAATTTGTCTTATTTTTGGTTTGGGTTTCTGTTTTAATCCTCTCTTACAAGGAACAACATTTTTTAAATTTGGGAAATAAAAGGAGAAGTTCCTAGAGTGTGGTAAAATCACTGTAGTGGACTTTTTTAGTTCTCTTTCAAAGAAAAGGGAAACCTAGCATGAGATTAATTTCACTTAACATTAGAGGTCTGTCACATAGACATTTGTATCTGAGCTGGTGTACTAAACTCTTTTTATAGTTAACAGAGATAATAGGGCATTTCTAATGAACAATTTATCTGAACTGTTTTAAGTGTTTATTTTGGATAAGATTAATTGTGTTTGTCCTGGTTTCAGCTGAGATAGAATTAATTTTCTTTTTCTAGAATTTCTAGAAATATCCATTTCTTTCCACTCACTAGAAGGACTAACAAGTTTAATTAGAGACTAATTCAAATGTAGACATGGAAGCTAGATGAGATGAATCTTACAGATTCTCTGTAATCTTATACAAGATTACAACTTGTCTATATTTTTAATTGGAACACAGAAAAATAGCTCCTATATACTGAAAACATTGATGGAACGCTAAAATATAGCAGCTTAAAAAAAGGCAGGAAATGGAAGTTTGATCAGCCTGTGTCCTCTGTACTAAGTGCTGTAAATTTAACAACATACAAATTTAAAAAGAATGGCAAAATTATGTATCTACTGGAACATTAATTTGTCTTTCCTAGCTTTTATTTTAAACTTCCATTTTGTAACTTGTATAATTCTTTTTAGGGAGGGTGTTATATTTTAATGTATTAAACAAGTTTTAACTTAAAAGTTGGGGAACTTTAAACTCTTGGCAAATTTTTTCAGTAATTTCTTATAAAAGCTTAATTCAACTCTTCTATTTTCAGTTCATTGCTATTTGAAAAGCTTTAAATAATGGTTTAACCACTTGTTATATATTACCTTTATATTTAAAGGTGCTTTCCTGTAGCTGTGCTACAGATTATTTAAGTGTATATTTGACTTGAAGCTTAAAAAATTTTTAAATTTAAAGTATTTGAGAATACTTCAGTTGAGAAGGGCTTAAGGAAGCATTTAAATGCATTGAAGTGAACCCAAACAGCAACATAATTTAAATGCAAATATCTTTACAATATATACTTTAATAGGAAGCTGAAAACACTAACAAGCAACTTACAAACTTAGCAAAATCTATTCGTATTCAAAAGACAAGTTGTTCAAGGTACACACATCAGTTACAAAAATGCAGAAGAGGATAATATTGGTGTTTCTGACACTGCTATGAAAAAAAATGCTGAAGATACATCTAAGAAAGGCCAAAATATAACTTAAAGTGAGGGTAACGGAGAAGATGATTGTACAGTGTTACCATCCAAGTCCATTACTGAAGCTGATGAATTAGTACAGAAATTGGCAGTAGTGAATCAAGAGAAACAAGCAATAAACAAAAGGAAAAGTCCTGCAGAAATGGAAGAAACTGAAGAAGTTGCAGCACCATCGCAAAAAAAAGATCTTATACTACGAAAAAAAGGATTAACAGAGAGAAAGAAGTGTAATAACCATGGGGTTTCAGCAAGCAAGTTAAAAGAAAAAGATCACGTTCAGGAGTAAGAAGAGTTGGATAAACCTAAGGAATTAGTTTTTGTCGTTGAAAAGACTCCAAGACTTGCAACTTATCCATCTGAAAATGAAAACATGCAGTATTCTTCTAAACATACTGATGAGGAGCCAACATCATTGTTATCTGGCAAAACCCAACAAAGGTCAAGAGCAGCAAGAGCAAACAGAAAATCAGAGTTTTTGTGTGTTCCTTTTTGTTTACATTTATGTTTTGTTTGGTTTTGTTTTTTTTTTTTTAAAGGCAGGATGAAATGATGGAAAATCCAACTGCATTTACAGTTAAGATTTATTTTTCAAGAATGATCATTATAAATTGCAGTATCAATATTAAGCATATTCATTTTCCTTGGAGACCTGCCTGTTGTTTGTTGGGCAGAACTAGTCTTGAACTGGAGGAGGAGCACAGGAGACATTGTGCTGTTATCTGTTTGCGCAGAAGCCTGGGGCACTTGTAATAACAGCAGTACTGGACTGTGCATAGAGATCCTATTCTGAAAGTGTTGGTTCACATTCTCCTGTGTGAGGCGAGGCAGACTGAAGTGTTCCACACTTGGATCCTGTTCACGTCTGTTTGTGCTTGGTGATCTTTCTACTTGCCTGTCAGTTAGTTAAATTCCAGCTCAGTCCTGACCCTGAGGAAATTCAGGATCCAAATGAACTGTGAGCATGCTTCTCAGTGGGAGGTGTGAATCAGACTTCAGGGAGGTCTGAATCTGACTGTCTCTCTGCATTTGACCCAAGTCTCACTGAGAAGTGGCCCATCCAATGCAACCTAACTGGTGTTGCTAATGAATGCAGATTTGGACATTCTGATGGTTTGGGAAATCACCATCTAGCCCACAGCGGCCTTGCCCCAGTAAGCTGCCTGCTGGTGGAAGTCAAGGACTGTGGAAGCTCCATGGGATTTTCCTTCTCTGTGTGCAAGTGTTCTCTCTATCCAAATTATGCTCGCTGCTGAGTCATTTGAGATATAGCATGCTATAATGTTGGCAAGGAGGTACTATTCTTCTGGGACTCAAAACCTTCTCTGAACAGAAGGAAGCTTACCATAGCATTCATGACTCAGCCTGATGCTAGAAACTCAGGGTGCTGGAACATGCCACTGATAAGTAAGTATCTGTTCCTATTCCTGCAGTTTTAGTAGTGCTAGTTCTTCCAGGGATGCCCGTCTTCCAGGGTGTCCCTAACTCTCCAGGGACAGTTAGGCTTAGATGTAGTAATGGCTTAGATCGCTCTTTCTGGAGGATTAGTCTGTTTTAGGATTAGTCACAAGTGAGAAACAGTCACTGAGGACGTGTCAAGCACAACCCCCTTGTATTAAGAATACTGGCACATTCATGTGTTGTGCATGAGGCAAATTAATGGTGAATGGGGTGCATATTTACGTGTGTGGGGACAGGGTGTATTCCCTTTCCTAGGAAATATGAACACAGCCAGTGTGCTCTGAAGGATTCTAGGCTTAAATGGATTAATAGAATCACAGAATAATTTAGGTTGGAAAAGACCCTTAAGGTCATAGAGTCCAACCATTAACCTAGCACTGCCATGTCCACCACTAAACCACATCCCTATGTGCCACGTCTACACGTCTTTTAAACACCTCCAGGGATGGTGTCTACACCACTTACCTGGGCAGCCTCTTCCAGTGCTTGACAACCCTTTTGGTGAAGAAATTTTTCCTAATATCCAATCTAAACCTCCCCTGGCGCAACTTGAGGCCGTTTCCTCTCATCCTAGAGATTCGTCTCAGTTGGCCCAGGGTCCACAGTTTGTTCCACACTGTGAATGATGAAGATAGTACCAAAATACTCTAAATGACTGTGGCCATGGTCTTACTGACTCTTGTATTAGCAGTGTAGCTTCATTTTGGGTAATACTCTAGTTTAAAAATATTATCTCTTTCCAAACTGTTCACTAATGCTAAAACCAGTTATACTGAAAGTAGACCTGATTTTTTTTCTCAACTTTTTCACATTTCTCCTTAAAACCTCAAGAATAATTATTACCCAAGTCTTTAAATATACAAGAAGATTCACCCCAACTAATCTGAGAAAGACAAAACTGCTGCATCTGCACTCCAGTTCTTTGGCTTTTACAGGACTGATTCATACAACAATTTTAATCTCAAGTTATTAAAATTATCCATAAAGATGGATAAACATTATTATCCACTTGCTGCAGATGAAATCAATGATACAAAGAGGTAATGATTTTGCCAGGATCACATAGGTAGTACTTTAGGTTCTGCCACAAAAGTACATTGTGTCAGTATAATTTACAGCATCTCTAATGATTGTTCTGAGTTATGTCAGCATTCAGTGGCTGTTTTATTTCTTTTCGTCTGAATAGAAAGCCTTGTATTTCAGTCATGTAAACTCTAAATCCATCCAGCTTTCAGGCAGGTTTCCTTCATATTCTTGAAAAAAAATAGTGCTTTTGAAGGAGGATGCGGTGGGATGGGATACTTGTGCTTGTCATTTTCCGAAGAAGAGTCATACATTTCTAAGACTCCCTTTTTTTTGGCTAATACAGTATCAAGAATCAACCATGATAACTCCCTTTGTTTTACAGTAAATAGATAGAAACTCAGTATAGGAAAACCTCATCAAATTACTTAGTTCAGTCCAGCTACTGCAAAAAGGATGTATTTTTCTGGTGTTTTTTAGTCTGAGGGAGCTAGATGCTAGGGTTTTTCAGTGTGCCTTGGAGACTGGAGTTCAGCGCAGTAGTAGAAAGCAGAACCAGCAAACTTTTTTTTAAGCATAGGTCATTTCAGACTGCAGCCTTACAAATCATTGCAGTAGTACAAGTGAGAAGGCAGTGAACTGTGGTGTGGTGGAGGGAATACTGGCTGGGAGCGTGGTATGCTAGAAACTTTTAAAGTCAGTTTTGATGCCAAATAAAATGTACCATTGAACCTCAGTCTAAATAACAATAGGTGGTTTTTAGAAGAAATAACTTAAAACTCTTAAGTATTTTCCAAGATGTTGGTCACCGTAGTCCCTGCAAATTTACATTGCATTTTGTCTGTTCCAATCTTCAAGTCTATTTTGTGAACTTAGTATAATAGTAAAATATTTGAGAAGAAACAGAGGCAAATGAGGACAGAGTTTATTTAATTCTCTCGTACACTGGTGTGGTACTTGGTACACTGGTGTGGTACTTGGACAGGTGAATTTAATAATTTTTTATTACTACAGTATTGCTGTGTCACTGCTGTCTATGTTAGCAATTGACACTTAGCATAGCTTCATTCAGTGAGAAAACTGTCTTGTTTGTAACCTGAACTGCAGCTGTTTAAACTTGGAGAAATTGATTGCAGTAGAAGGGATTATTTCGTTTTCCTACCTGTCTTATTCTTTTTTCAGTTTTGTGAAATTACCAGGATTGTAAAATGTGTCACTTTAATATTTCTCATTGTTTTGGGGGATGAAAACACAAACATAAAGGAAGTGAATCAAGATAAAAAAGTGAAACAAAGTGTTTCCTCTATTTCCAAAATAATTCATTGGCTCTTGGGTACTCTTAGTTCCCACATTTGAATGTATTCATGAGTTTTGCTTCCTTAAATTATAGTGAAGCAGAGAACCCTTTCACAAATTAATATTCAGCAGTTGAATACAGCATGTTTGACTTTTGGGGACTTTTGCATTAAAAGATTTTCTATCTGGGACTTCATCAGTTCTTCCACATGACAGAAGTAGCACAGAGGCTGTAGTGGAATGTATTTGAGTGTTATAATATATTATGCTTACATTACAGTATTTTGATTTCAGAGCAGTCTACAAGAATCTCATGAGGTAAGGAGGTAAAAACCTAACACAGAAATTGGAATATATAAGATTATCCTGTAAAAGTGTTAAAATACAATCAATAACATATTTTGGAGTAAAATACCTTAATGATTGCTAGCCATATGGAAATGATGAACATGATTCTAAAGGGTTTTATGGCAGCAGCGGTAATCTACAGCAAACCTCTGGCATCTCTGTTTTTCTTTGTAGACTGGAATATGACTCAGTCTCTCCAGCACTACTGTGTGAGAGATCTCTTCTTTGTCCAGCACTGTTCCCATAGTTCAGCAGTTCAAAATACATACCTTCTAAGACCCTGCACAAAGATAATATATATTCTGTAATTTTCCAAGTGTTGAAGCATTTCTTTTAAATTATCAGCTGCCAGCGTTTCATTGGTTTGATATTGGACTTTTCAGTCTTGAAAAAGTTGATGGAAAAAAGTGAAGATGGAACTCCATTTCTGTATAAGGTTCTGTGAATTTGATGAGTAAATCAAAATGAGAAAAAAGGGGGAAATATTATTCCATTTATCTGTTTAGAAATGAGTTTTAGTAAATTAATTACTTCTGATTTCTTAAAGATAACTCATTAATGTATAGTTTGAATGAGTTTATTCAGGACTTGGATATGTTAAAATAAGAACATTTATCAGTTGACTACTGTTGTAATAATAGCAAACAACGTAACATAATGCTGCTATTTTTCAGTATAGAATGTAACTTTGGAAACGATCTACCTGAAGAAGAAAATCTTCCATGGGCTTTAAAAAGTAGTAGTAGATGTTAAAGATAAATCTTGTCTTTTCTTTTGAAAGAAGAGTGTCTGATTGTAACCAGTGCCATCATGCCAAAGTTTGCCAGAGACCTTGGGATATGCTTCCCAAATCCAGTATTTTAATGGTACTGAGAAGCATTTCTCTCTGATACACTGGGAATTTGTTATACCAATTAACATATTTCTGACTGAGTCGATTATATATAAAACACATTCAGTCATGCTGACATGCAGCAAATACAATTTTTAAATAATTGTAAAACATAATATATGATGAAAATTGTATGAAAATTTATGTGCATTAATGTGTTCTGCTGTTAGAAATATTTTTGCTGCATGGGGAATATTTACACAAGTAAAGCTTATAAGCTTATATTTTTGTAATAGTTGTCAAATGAGGAGTCTATGCCACAAGTAGAAAATAACCATAATTTAATTAGATCCAGACAAACAGTAATGTAGGATCCCTATAATGACAATGATTATTTTCAGAGTGACTCCGAAAATTATTATGAGTTATTTTCTGTGGCAGTCAGTCTTCCTTTCGAATGACTGGGTCATATCTTGTTAATTGATAAATCCTGGAACTTGCAGGGTTATCAGGAGAAAGAATACACAGCTGGCCCCGCTAAGGTTTCTGATACAATTCCTGAAACAACTGTCCGTCTTACATGCTCATTGTTTATATGTTAAAAAGTATGGCAACATAAACACACTTTTTAAATTCTACAAATTAATGAAATAATCTTGTTTGATATTTAGCCAAGAGAACGGGAGTTTGCCCATGTGTGTTTACAGTCTTTTTAGACAGAAACGGACATTGTTCAAATGCTGCACTGATATTTCCACACTGGCAATTAATTTACTTCTTAACCTTTTGCAAACCTGTTCATCCTTGTCCCCTGAGCCTTCAGTTTTTTGCTTCTGTAAAAAGAGAAAATTATTCTTATGTCTTCAGATACATTTGCATGGTTCGGTACATATTCTCATCTTGCAAATAAGTTTGTTACAAAGTAATAAAACTTAAAGGCTTGGTTTTAGGTAAATATATAACAAAAGAAATATGATATGTACTAATCCTTTTTTTATCTTTAGATTAACGATAAACATAAACCTGAATGTGTTTTATACTAGTGGTGCTTCAGCTATTTTAAGGCTTCATTTCATTATGCAGTGGCTTTAATATAAATGATAATCAAGCCTGTAATGTATTAAGTATTTATATATAAGATACTATAGTCCAAAAAGGTCATAGTATTAAATATAGAACATAGTTTTAAAGTAAAATATGTTACTCTGTTTCTGTGTCCTCGATTAAGACCTATGTGTTTTCCTAAAGTCACTTTTTGCTTTTGTCACATTCCCAATGAGATAGAACTCTTATTAAATGGTGAAAGACTTCCATTAATAAATCAAGTGAGTAAAATGCAACAAGCGTCAACTCTTTCACCAGCAGAAGCTTGCCTGAAAACTGGCAAGTGGAAAGCTAATCGTGTAGGGACCTGGTAAGAGACCATTAAACATTTCCTGAAGATGTTGACAGTTTGCCCTCAGTGAAGTGCTTTTTTTTTTCCTTCTTGTTTTTTTTCCAACTGTCACTAAAACTTGACCAACTCCATAAAATCTTAAGTTTGTGCCAGTTCCTCATCTATCTGTATAAAATAGCTAATAAAGATGATATAATAAAGGATGAAGTAAAGATATTCTACAGCAAAATCTAAAATCTTCATGTGGGAACGAAACTACCTCCATCTGTGCTACGCATGTGCTTTCCACATTGGGCCAAAATGCCTGTATCTGGACTGGTACATACATTGTCTTCCTCACTGAATGAAACTGCATGGAATGCACGTGCCTGCAGCAAGAAATGCAATGAAGTCTAACCTTAGAGTTACAGAAAGTTTGCTTCACTCTCTTTAGAAAATACTGTGTGCCAGTTTCTAGAGGAAAAACATTTGACACTCTTTAGATGTTTTGTCTATTGAACATCTTTCTGAGTAGCTTTTATCTTTACGTATGGAAGAAAACAGTTGAGCTTTTGCACAGTATGCTTGCTAAGCTGTCATCAGGTATAGAAGATCTGAAAGACAAGGAAACTTTGAAGACAGTGAAATAGACAGAAATACTGGTAAATGCAGAATAAATGTAGGAATCTGTATGCTGTTATTTAGGTCCCTGTTTAATTTACTTTAACCTCGTATGCACTTACTCAAGAGGTGTTACTGCTCTAGCAACTCCCGGTCTCAAGGTGAAGAAACAGACATTAGTGAGAGTTACTGGAGGCACCATGAAAAGTAGAATTATTTTAAGAGGAACTTAAGTGTAAATAGGCTAAAAGACTTTACATTATTTGATGTATAGATGACAGACTGTCAAACAAATTAAACAAGACTGGGAATACTGGCAGAATGTACAAAATGTAAATAAGCATAAAGCTTAATGAGGGAATATGTTATGATGGAACTGTAGGGCTATACAGAAGAACAGGAAGAATATTTATCCACAAATGCATAAAGTTGTGCATGAGCTAATACATCCTGCCAAGAAGTTCAGTACCACTGTTGCTGGTGGTATTTCACTAGTGCTAATTGACTTCTGTCCATTCCTGGCTAATTTAAAACTAGCTCAGGTGTTTCTTCAACTTGGTAACAAGGTATAGTTTACCTACTACCGGGTTTAATTTATTTTTTTTTTTATTATTATTTTTAAGATGTAGATTTGTATGTCATGTGGACACTTAAAAGCAATACTGAAAAATGTAAATTTGATGTCAAAGAGAACTGGGAGCTGGTGGAAGAATTCAGATGGGATGGTGTTGGGGCAAGGGTGTTACATGAACAAGTTGAAAGGGTTTTTATAAGGGTTTTTATAACATTTTATAAGGACTGAAAGGAGGCTGCTTCTGTTTGGACAAACAGGGAAAGAGGATGTTGAGTAGAGCAGGATCCCAAAATGGCATGTGGGGTTTCTTTTATTAAGACCCATGTGAGGGAAAACTTTGAAAGTATCCTGAAATTATGCACCTGAGTATCCAGAAAGTTAGTTTTGGAAAGTAAAAGATATGGCAAGTTTTTGGAAAGAAAGATATTAGCTCTTTTTCACAAGTTTAGTTAAAGCTGATAAAACCTTGAAATGACATAATTTGAGAGAAGGACAGATGGAAAATATTACTAGAAGAACAATTAATGATGCTGAGCTTGATTTGTTAGTCATCAGCACGGAGACGATAACCGAAGATGTGTCAGCTGATGAAATTGCTTGAAGAGAGAACATAATGTAAGATGCGCAAAAGGCTATAGACGCTCCCCTGGGGAATAATGAGAGAGTGGGGAAAGAGTAAAAAGGCACATCAAAAGGTGAACTAAAAGAACAGTCTTGAAAAGAACTGGAGCAAAAAAAACGATCTTCAAGCCTAGTGGGTGTAAAATGCCAGGAAGGCAAGAATGATCAATGGCACCAAAAATAGGAGGAAGGCAAAAGAGAAAGAAAAGATGGGAGATGAAGGACAATGAGGTTATGTATGTCAGGGAGCAGCAAGAGTAGGCTGCTCCACAAGGGAAGGCCATCTGGGAGATGACGATGACAGCAAGACGGTTGGGGACAGTATCCTCACTGGCAAGGGCATAATCCCACAGGAGCTGAGCAAGGCAAGCAGAGTTGGTCTGGTTGGGGTAATTAGGGTCACCTAACAGTCCAGGTCACAAAACAAGTCCAAAATGATGAGACATAATCTGAAGTCAAGTCAGCATGTCAGGGTCAGAATCAGGGCTGGGACAGCAACTAGGTTCAGCGAACAGTCCAGGGATTGTCAGGCAAATCTATAACGACAAGGCAAGTCCAAAGTCAAGCCAGGAAATCAAGTCAGCAGGTCAAGATCAGGGAGGTTCATGGCCAGGCAAAGGCACGACTAAAACATAGCTTAGGTGAGGGCCTGAAAGCTCACAGAGCTCTCAAGCCAAGGCGAAGAGACCCTCCTCTCACAACTTATTCTCACACAGCTCTTTTCACAGCGGTCTTCTCCCCAGGTTACCAAGCTGCATCACACCAGAGTTGTCCTTGACCACAGGTAGCTGAGCCCCTAGGAGGGGGAACAGGTTGCACTCAGGGCCCAGGTGATTGATACTCTTTAATGACTTATGGTGGACTCTGCTGCAGTTAATGAGAATTTTGTGATTGGTTTAACTTGGGTGAGAAACTCATACCCAGTCCTACATCTGACCATAATTGCTTCTTGCTATTGTAATGTGCAAGATGGGAAAATGAGATCTTGTGATCCAGAGACTGGAATGAGAATCACAGTTACATTGTGGTACAAACTAGAAGATAATCTTTGTTTTGAAGGGCTGAAATCTCAAGTATTCACATTCAGGAGGGCAGGGTTAACAAGATAATAAAAATGCCATTGTTTTTCATTCCCTATGCACTTTTTAATTTTGGTATTATTTAAATGTGAGCAAATGACAACACTTGCTTTTCAAGGCTTAGAAATTTCTTTTAAACATTACTCACAGTATAGGCTAATAATTTATTATATCACGGATGTTATTTCCAATATAAAGTAAATTTTAAGCTCAAGATCCATCTGATAGGATTCAATTTTTAGAAGAAATATATACATGTAGTTTTCCAACTAATGACCGATATTTTGCACCTACTGCAGGTAATCGACTAAATGAGCTACCAAACCAGAGAAGGCTTCTTGCAATTTTGGAATCAAATCTGAAAGACCTGCAGGGAGCACTGGCCCTGGCAGCTCGCCAAACAGGCGGCACGAACGGTAACAACACTGCTGAAGTCTGATACCATATTATTTATTCACTCACAGTTTTGTGTGTCCATAGATTAGAATCACTGAGACATCAATATCTCCCAGGAGTAAGAGTACAGGACTGGATTTTTATAAACATGGAAATGATTTTAGCAAATTTTAATGTTTAAAATTCTTTTGCTTGAGACTTACGTGAAAAAAGTAAGAAGTTGAAGGGACTATCTCTTTTCACATAGGTGAAAATGGTCATTGACACTGGGGAGTGATATTTTAGGTTGACTGAGTGCTACTTAAGTATTGTTAAAGAAAATACATTTTAAATGACTGATAACTTAAGAGCATAATAGTTGAATATGCATAAAAACATACTTCTGATCTATGTCTGCAATACTATATTGTCACTATAATGGAAAAATGTTATCAAAGGTATAAGTTTCAGCAGCCAGGAATTACTTGCTTTTATTCTTTAAGCTGTACAGAGGGAGTGTTACATACCTGCATTACATCTTGTGTGATAGTCCATAACAGTTTATAGAATGGTTTCATTCTTCAATTTAGATATTTTTAAAACAACTTTGAGTAATTACTGTGTCTAATATTTAGTATACCGTATTTACTATGAGAGTGCAAAGACAACTTGTCAACCATAAACACTGTAGCTTAAAATCTTCTATTACAAGAGCTTGTAAAACTTTAAATTGAATAATATATCTGTCATTTTCTACAGAGAGGAGAGGACGTGAGCTAAAAAGGATTTTAGCTGCAAGTCTGGAAGCAAAATTGAAAGACCTGCAGCAAATGGAGACTTCTGTAGCAGATCAACCAGGCATACATGCGGCAGAGGGTGAGACTCTACATGTACATTCATCTATATGTAGTCAGTAAAAATTCTGGCTTTGGGAGACAGTCCTAGGATGGATGCTTAAATATCTAATTTTGTACTGAAAATATGTATTATTATCATTTGTGTCTGATCTGGAATGTGTTAGATGATTACATTTCTTAGTCATAGAAGAAATGTGAACAAATATTCTGAACTGATCTATACACTGTAAAAGATAATTAGCCTCAAGAGTCTTCTGCCCTATCAAGTTAGGCAAATAAATCAGAAGATTGTAAATTCTTTTTTGACAGATCCCTCAATCTTTTTCTTCCCAGTTCAGTACTTACTTAATTAATAGAACTGAAAAATATAGCTAGTGATCCAAATACGTATTTAAGTAATTTTAACATTAATCAAATTTACCTTAAAGTTCTCAGTAAGTTTTAAAATATGATTTTGTGATGTCGTTCACACACAAGACCTATGTTCTAAAGCACAGAAGGCAGAGCTCATTTATGTAGACTTTCCTTTTGTGTCCTTTTTGCTGTAGCCGTTGCTGTGTTATGCTCTTGTGGTTCTACTGAAGCTGCGGAATACTTCTTACAGGCTTTATTCACCTTCTCTATTCAGCTGCAGCTATTTTGTTTTTGCAAGACTCTGAAAAACAGTATTATGGTTCAAGGTGTCAACTAGAATGTGTTTTATATCCAAGTCCAAATCTTAATTTAATAACTATCTGTCATTGTTATGTGGGTAGTGAAATTTTAATATATAAACTTAATATGAAAATTTAAGGATATAATATTGTAGTCATAAGAAACCATTTTGGTATAAAATTGTTGATGGTGAGACTTTAAATTCTGATAATATCTTTGGAAATTATTTAAACATGGAAAGATTTTCTAAGAGCAGGAAAACTTGGTTCAGAAAAAAACTTTCTACTAATTTGTGTCAGATTTTCAGGTTTTATTCAACTGTAATGGAACTGATGAGATATTTCAGAAAATCTACTATATAAGGGAAAGAAATATTAAACTTGTTAGACTGCAAATTTTGTACTACAGGCACAGGTAGTGTTCCAGTCTGCATATGCATTAGCTGACTACATATTTGCGAGCTGAAGACTGTCTCATAAAGGTACTGAATAAATGAGCTGATGAAGGAGCTGCCTGGACAGTTAATATTAAATTATAGTAATTCTTGAAGCAGTGGAGAATTTCCAGAAAGCTGTAATGGAGCTACTGTTGTGCTAGTGTTTTAAAAGGATAAATGGGACAATACCAGCTTGACACTGATCTTGGATAGAATAAGTTAGCAGGACTACATTAATAGGAAACTAAGGGAAGGAAACATAACTGATTTCAATCATTGTTGTTTTATGGAAGGTAACATGCAAACCAAAGTAAATTTTTTTGAGCGGTGTTGAAGTTACCCTATTGATTAATAGCAGTTATGTTGGCATAGCTGAGATCCGCAAATCTAGAGTTTTGCAGAAAGATATTTTTATTATGAAATTAGATAAATATGGAATTGACTGTCCTGTCAAATGTATTCCAGCTGAATACTTGTCAGCTTTGTGACGTGTTCCTTACCAATGTAAAATAAAAATGGGTTGTTATTTTCATTTTAATTTTCTATCTTGAAAGGAATTCATTGAGGACAATTTGATGGCTGGTGTTATACAGGAGATTGATTTCAGTGCAAAAGTCAGACCTGACTTGCTTTGGCACTTAAGGTAGGATGTTTCATGAGGAACTGAGGTGCCCAGGTCCAAGAGGGCAGTTCAGCAGAGGCTGAATGGGTTGAATTACCTGTTACAGACTATCATGCCTTCCTGGTTGTCAACTGTCCAAAAGATTTCTAGGTTTCTGACTGCCCAGTGATCCAGTTTCAACAAGGAACGGAGTCCAATAAAACTCTGCTACTTGATGGTGTGCTCCAACCACTGAACTCTATTATACCTGCCCACACCCAGGGCAGGACTTGGTGCTCTGGATCCTGAATGGATGAAGATGCCACTAAAGTGCCAGTGAAAGGCAATAATTGACACAAAATTTTATTTTTAATATTTCTTATTTGCTGCCTGCAGATAATGCTTCAAACAGGAGCACAAAATCATCACATTTTAGTTTGGGGATTAAATTGTTTGGCGCTTGGTTCATTTCACTAAAACAGCAGTTCTTATAGAAATGTAGATGGATTTGGATACTTCCAAGTTATAGGTGGCTTTGAAAATCCCAGACTCTATAAATTAAATTCAAATGGCTAGATTTTCTGTTCTAGTAATAGAATTCGTGCACCATGTGAAAGAACAGAATATAAAGGAGCTGACTGGTGGTGTCTTCCTAGCCATGTACTGCTAAGTGCCAGCAGATTTTTTCTGATGTATTAAAGTGAAGTGTCTCTTTCAGCTCTTTCTGCCAGGCATCTCTTCTGCAACAGCTCCCAGAACTCTTGACATACACTGGTTTCCTATTGCTGTTTGAGAGATTTAGGGAAAAGTGGTCTAGTTTTACGTCAGTGGAGGGTCTTGAAATAAAGAGAATTTGTTGCTTCCTGTTCTGGGTAGGATGAGGTTTTGATGTGCCCATTAATGTGACACAAAGTAGCAGGCCAGACAACCTTACTGAAATAAGTCTATTATTTCTTTTGAATCAGACTTTAAAATAGTAAATGTAATTTACTTCTAATTATTGTGACAAAGTATTTTTCTTGTGATAGAGAAGAAAATGCAGGAGGTAACAGAAGAAAGCTTTTGCTTACTAGCTTGGAATCGAACTGGAAAGGTGTGCAACAAGCTAGGCTCTTGCAGCTAGCCAGTTTTGTGGCATGAATGGTTAATGCTAAAGAGCATAAACGTTTCTAACCATCCTGGATCAGATTAAAGGTTCATATGATCCAGTGCCCTGTCTCCATCTGTGTTCAAAAGCAGATGTGTAGAGAACACTACATGATTCTTCCCAAAATATTCTCCAATTTCAAACTAAGCTGTATTTGCTATGTTCTGTAGCTAATATCCCATGATTCATTCTTCTTTTGTGAATTTATCTATTCATTTTAAATCCATAGTATGTTAAAGGATTTTACAACTTAACTGTGGGTTATGGGAAGAAGTATCTTCTGTTTATTTTGAGCCTGGAACCATCTTTGTCTGATAACTCTTTGATCTTCCCCTATTTATCTTCTCCATTGCCTCTCATAACAGGTCAATACGGTGTCCTCATCGAGTTGTCTTTTCCAGGCTGAAAATCCCGTTGTATTTAATCATTCCCTGAATAGAAACTGGTATGCAATGTTTGTTATCTTTGTCATCCTTCTCAGTGTCTTTTCTAGTTTTATGGTATCTTTGCTGAGATGTCTGAGACCAAAGTGATATTCAAGATTTAGTCACACCAGGTTTGTTTTTTTTTTTTTTAATTTGACAGTGTTTTCAGTTTTGTTTTTTACTCTTTTTCTAGTCATTCCTAGTTATGCTGTATGTTTTATTGACTGTTGCTGAGCATTGAGCTGACGGTCTGTGCCTTATTTCCTGAGTAGGCAACAGGTAGTTGAGAGATTGTCACTGAATATGTATAGATAAAATTTTTACCATTTCCCTTGGTTTAAATGTATGAATATAATTTTCTGAGGGGCGAGCAGTGGATGTTATCTCGACTTTAGTAAGGCTTTTGACACCGTTTCCCATATCATCATTGTAGACAAGGTGATGAAGTACAGGTTAGAGAAGTGGACAGTGAGGTGTATTGAAAACTGGCTGAATGGCCGGGCTGAAAGGGTTATCATCAGTGGCACAAAGTCTAGTTGGAGGCCAGTCACTCGTGGTAGATCCCAGGGTTGATACAGGGCCCTATAAAGTTTAACATCTTCTATAATGACCTGGATGATGGGTCTAGACTGCACCCTCAGCAAGTTTGCAGATGGTAACAAAACTGGGAGCAGTGGCTAGTACACTGTGTGGTTGTGCTGCAATTCAGAGGGACCTGGACAGACTGGGAATTGGGCAGAGAGGAACCTCATGATGTTCAATGAAGGGAAGTACCAAGACCTGCACCTGGGGAGGAATAACCCCATGCACCAACACACAGTGGGGGCCAACCATCTGGAAAGCAGCTCTGCAGAGGAGCACCTCGTGGTCCCGGTGGACAGCAAGCTGATGGCAAGCCAGCAATGCCCCCTCATGGCAAAGGCGGCTAATGGTATCCTGGACTGCAGTAGGAGGAGCGCTGCCAGCAAGGTGGGGACTCCAGCAAAAGCTGAGAGTGTGATAGCAAGCCATTTAATCACAGATTCATTGGTAATTGCAAAGTAAATAACTTGGTAAAAGGATATGAAAGCAAACATGGAGTGTGGGTGACTTAAGGAAAACAGGTGGATTTCCCATCTTTCACACGTGCTCTGGCTCCCCCTTCCCCTGCCTACCCTTCCTCTGTGCGCTGCTTCCATACCTCAGGCTTTCTCCTGATCACTCACATTCATTCCTCACTCTGAAACTTTCCTTCTTGACAGTCACCCCGTTACAAACACTGGCCAATGTACCTTGCTGCCAGCAGTGCCGTGTACTAGCTCCATCCTCCCCTTTGGTACATCATGGCTCCAGGAAGCAGAGAGCAAAGGAAGCAAGCAGTCTGTGACCAACAGTTGTATTAGAGGCTGATCCACAACACCTAGTATCTATGAAGGATAATCTACGCTTTCATCTGCGGCGTTGGCTCATTCTTCACAGCGAGATATCTTTAGCTGGTAGTGAACATCTTGATAAGAAGATGCAGCTTGGAACTTTCAAATAGCAAGAAAAAGTATCACATAGGTAAAAGAATATTCAATAGCTTGCAGTGCAAGACATTGGTAACAGAAGTCTTGCTCTTTAAATCACTTAAAAGTGAGATTAAATTTAAAGTGTGTATTACTGTCTGCCTTGGCAATCCTGATCGTGTATGTAAAATCAGGCATGGAACCAAGAGGTTGAAATTTCACATAGCAGAGAATCTACGATATAGTACTTTGAAATCTCTTGTGGATAAAAATACTTGGTTTAGGTTTTGTGTAATGCAGTGTTAAAGCAAGGTGAGACAGTTCATATAACCATCATATGAAGAATAAACAATACAACATATCTGATCATTTTCCATTGACAGAGTATTTGAGGCTCTTATTTTTTTATTTCTCTGTATTTTAGAAGATACATCTTACATTGATCTGTATGAAGCACTTCAGTTTACTGTTAATAATTTTTTTGAAAAATGCCTGCCTTCAAAATTTAAAATTAATATTTAACCCAAATATTCTCATAATTTATTTTAAATAAATTATGCCCTACAGTGATTTTTTTTTCCTAGCTGCAATTTATCCCTTTTAATGAGATGGGGCTTAATGTATTTATCATTAATGAACATTCACTTGAATTACTTTGCAACACTCTGTGTTCTGGTACTTGTATTCACAGTTGCTTATAAATATTTTCTTTCTGCTACATAACTGCTTTGGCAGCAATTCTGATTTTTCAGAAAGAAAAACAAAAGTGCTTGGAAAACAGCCTCTAAATAGAACTCTGTAACTAGAGCACACTCTTTCACCACTTCTACTTGATTAATACCAAACCTTTAGTAAATAAAAGAGTTCTGCATAAAAGTTGTTTGGTTTTTTTTTTTCCTATTCACATTCTGTGCTTGTCTGAGATTGAATTTGTATTTGGTATGGGTAAGAAAAAATGTTCATATTGTAGAGCAGTACAATTGTGCAGAAAAGAAAAACATCGAAGGACATATCTATTTATCAGTCTAGACTTCCTCATATATAGGTGCTCAAGACTGTGCTAAGAGGCTGTTTCAGTTTGTGCTCTAGACTAGTCTTCAGTCAACCTAGAGGTATTTTAAGGCAAGAGGCTCGACGTACTGTGGCAAAGTTATTTCATGGATGTTACTTAATAAACTACGTGATTACAGAGAATTACTTTCTTTAGCTGACTTGTATTTTTGCTGTTATAGTTTCAATCCAGGATAGGAAACTTTATTAACAACTGCCATGAAGCAATTCTAGCTTAGGTCTTTAGTTACTGGGCAGGAACTGGGGACATTGATGGATTAATGATAGCTAGGCTATGGTTACACTAACGGTAATTCTTTTAAAACTGATATACTGCTGGGATCGTATATCTGGCCTGTGTGGGATCACAGTCTTTTGATTCTATGCATCTGCTGGTATTTTAGCAAGAGTTCAGTGCTTTACCAGCTTGCAGAATTCAGGGTAGGTAGCTGAGGTCAGTACTTACAAGCCAGGAAGGATTCACAACTAATTCTGTTTTCCAACACTTAATTTCTATCATATTTGAATTACAGCATCTCTCTTAGCTAGAGCATCCAATCCTGCTTTAAAGCAAATCATGCCTTCTGTGACACTAATAGTATCTTGAATCTGATACTGTAGGATGGCAGCTGTTCTCTCTCATTTAAGCAACTGTTCACTTGCAGATCATTAAGCAGCTTCCATCTGGCTGGAAGTGACTACTAGAAACCCAGTTTAAACAAGGATTCAAAAAAAGCTCTCCTTAATGGGCCACTTGAATTCAAAGCCTTCAGGACCATCTCTGTGAAAAAGTCATCTACCAATCCACACAAGCATTTTGAAACCAGACTTGTTAAGGAAACTGCAGAACATGTAACATAGATGAGTGGACAGAAGCAGGTCCATGCACACAATTAAAAATTTGCTTACTTTAGGAGGACTGGTAATGCTCTCTAGGAATCAGAGTTACTAATGGTCAGCATCCCGCTCTCTGTGTGACATGAATTCTGCTCAGTTCAGGATTCCAGCATTCTGTGCAGTCTAGGAAAGACCAAGGGGTAAAGAGAGAGATCTGAAGGGGACTTTGATACATTCTGAAACAGAAATTTGGGATTAGCCTTTCCAGAACACTGAAAAACCAACAGCCATAAAGGCCAGAAATTATCCTTTCTGTTTAAGCTGCCTTGTCTCCAATGAAGACAGTTTTCATGGACAAGTAACACAGAATGTGTTTAGAAGAAATTTCTGTATCTTTTCTTACGGAGTTACTGAAAATCCTCAGTATTGTTGGGAAGTGACCAAAGCAGTAGGAAGGGAGGCAAGTACTCAAACGTCAAAAATAAAATCTCATCTATCACGGCCACAGTGAAGTCACAATTCTGTAAAGTCAGTATCAAGAGGAACAGGTAACATGAGCTGTACATACAGGTGCAGCTCCCACTGGTTTCTAACCTTGTGGTCAGGTTAGATGGCATTCGCAGGCTGTTTTGGTTCCCTTAGTTGGAAGGGCAATACAAGAAAGAGCATTCACGATGTAAGAACTAATCCAGAGCAGTACTGTGGACTTTGTTATGAAGGATAACAGGCTAAATTATTGCACAGCCTCTTCCCATCTGTGAGTTTGCTCGTTTGCACCAAACAGCAGAAAATGTACCTGTTGCCAAATCCGGTAGCCCAAGAGAAGCAAGGCCGCAGCAGCTCCATTTCCCCAGGTCCAACCCGTACTGAGCCTAAGCATGTATTCCCAGCAAGCACGTGCACACACGCAAAACGTGTACAGTACATAGATAGACAGGCACAGAGCATCACAGACAGACAACAGCACTCATGGAAATACGAACAGGACCAGCGGCCTCCTCCCCTTCGCCTTTCCAGCTGATCAGAATGAAGACCCCTCAGTGGCAAACACAGACATATCTAGAATGCCCGTCCCTCCTGCGGCTGGGCTGACACTCAGTCTACCCGGCAGCTGCCCCTGGATCTCCGCTTTCCCGTGCTGCTGCCCCCTGTGCCTGCCCTGCTCCAGCGGCTGCTGCAAACTGCCCCCCTTGCACATGCCCACATACCCCCACCCACCCCGGATCCCTCCAGTAAGCGGCCGTAGACAGCCAAGTCCATACCTCGTAACTGGCCCTTGGATGCTCTTGTCTCCAGCTGCTTCCCTCAGAGAGAGGTGGAGACAGACACACACACAGCCCAACCTCTCCGTCGATGCCCCCCTCCCGCTTCATGGAAACCAGGCTTCTTCTGCCCTCAGATGGAGGTTAAAAGGGACTTTTAGAACAGATCCCCATAGCTTCTCAGGATAACCTGAAGTACCAACAGTTAAAAAAAGGAAAAAGAATCATACAGATTCCATGAATATACTTTAGGAATGTATTTAATTACAAAGTGGTCTTGATAATCTATCTAGAACGTTATACCCTTAAAAAAAGATTTGGAAGACTTTCTTTTCCTTCAAAATGCAGTAATTTTTCTCATTTGTTGTGTTGTGAAACAATTATTAACCAAATAGTCCATTTGCTGGAACAGTTATTAAACTACAGAACTTCTTTAGCACACATGCAAATGAAAGCCTGGGGCTTTACTTCAATGGCCACCGTATGTAATGTGAAGCACTGTGCTGCATCCTGGCCTTTGTGCATTTTATACCGCAGCTAATGTTTGTTACCCAAGATCACGTCTGCTTAACTTGTCTCAGATTTGATCTAAAGGACATACTTGGTATTATCACAATGTCTATTACCTCTTGCCCAAATAGACGCAGTTCTCAGGTTTTTTGAATAGTATCAACTTCTACAAGATAAAGAGACGAGATTTAAGTATTTTAAGGTAATTTTATTTAATAAATAACTTCAGTAATAGCACTGTAAAAAGTGAACATCTGTTAAAATAAAAAGGCACTTAAAACAAGAATATGACTATGATGCAGTTTGAATGGTTGAAGGCAAATATACATGGCACATGTCAAGAATGATGTGTGACTCATGTCACATGACAGACTACGCAATCTTAGCTACGGGGCAAAGGCAAATTTACAGCTAAGACTGCCCAAAAAAAAGGAAAAAAAAAAAAGCTTGTGTTGATACAAAAATATTACAAAAAGAATCACAGCCAAATACGTTAGAAAGATTAGAAGGGTGACAAAGCACCAGGCTTTAAACCAAAGAAACATTACAGAATAAAGACACAGTATGATGTAAGGCCCTTAAGAGTTTTGAGGATGTCTTGGTAAGGTACTTCACGATACTGCCACCCAGGGCTTGAATTTACAAAGAAAAACTAAGCAAGTTACCAGTCAGCAACTTTTTCAGTAATGGCACGTGTTTTAAAGCTATTTTTGCCTTCTTAACATTCTTCTCAAACCCTTTCATTTTAACCATAACCTGGCAATAAGCAACTTAAAAATTAAAAGTAAGTTTGCACACACTTTTCAGTCTTTTACACTGCTCACTTCCAACATACTCAACTTACCATATACTTAATCATATGTCTAGCAAGTAGAAGACCAATTACCCACCAGCTCCATGCTACATGAGTTTAATTACATCTGCAAACTCAAGCCCTGATTTCCCTGTAAAGCTAAAAAGTTTAATACTAAATGGCTAGGCAGAGCCCTCATGCCGATTGCTTTAACCATTTCCCTCCCAGTCCTGCCACAGCAGTATCGCACCCTGCAGAAGACCTGGATTCACAGCACGGGAGTGGAAAAGTCAAAAAGGCACCATGTGACCTTCGCTGACTAGGCTACACAGTCTCAAGTTTTTTTATCAGACCCCTGGCACCGATTACTTTTATTTGCAAAAAACATAAAAATAAAAAATTACATATGGTACATTTTTCAAAACCTGCACAGGAAAACAAACCTATATGTAATGAATTAGTAAAATCACTGCAGTTTGCCCTACATCTATCTTACTGTGACTACAAAAATTGCTATGCTGCATACAGTGTTGTGAAGTTATACAAGCAGTGTTCATTTTCCCTCGTATTTAGGATTGACCACAGTTGTCACTGCACTCTTGTAAATAGGATTTTCACCCTAGAAAAGGAAAAATATTTATATTAGCATTTAAAGAGATGAAAAAAAGCACTGTGTTTGCAAGAAGTGTAAAAAATCACCCTAAGAAATTAGCTTAAGAAATTACCCATTCATGTTTTGTTCGTACACACAAACAGCTTAAGTCAAACTAGTTTTCCCTCTAGCAACTTGAACACAGGCATGCTCAGCTAATAAAGCAAAGGGTTAGGGCACGGTCCTGTCCAGTTTACATCACAGATCTCCTTGAAAGCTGCTGAACCTCATATGGTCATCTCAGGGTTGAGCCATCAACTTGAGGGGTCTGCAGCCCATGATGTTTATTAAAGAAAGAAAGAATTGTAAACAACATTGCTTGAAACCATGACTGACCACAGACCACATTTTGCTATAATAAACATTTAAATAGCTTATCTTGTATTAAAATTTAATTCTAGAAACAAAGTGGAAAGGTTTGTACTATTTTGATAATACACATTCAGTATATATATATTGAACATTTAGCACTTGTCACTCTCATTTTATTCCTGCAGATCCCCCCAACCCCCATATGCGCAAAATGCACAGTTAAAACTAAGAAACTTATGTAGTGGTGCAAATGCTGTAATAAAAACATGATTTCTGCTGGTATGAGAAATGCCTACAGAACAACTGCTTACATATCTCTTGCTGAAATTTGAAAGTCTCTAAATTAAGCTTATTTTAAGCTTCCTTTGTTCCCAAGTTTCCTTTTATCTCACTACATCTTACTCCATTTATGGCATCCTTGCACACCTAAGATGAACAGCTTGAACTCAATATTAATAGATAAATCTTAGTAGAAGAAAGGGCTACTGCTGGGGCTCCACTGACACAGCCTGGATCTGCAGTACTGTGCTCTTATCACAACCTGAACTTCAATCTAAATAAGTGTTGTTTACCAGTACGAAGCTTTCCTGTGCATACAGAAATAATTCCTGAGGAAATTCAGTACTGTGCAGATGTCAGCCTGAGTGCAGTTGTGGACAGAACCATATCTGGCCTTCATCAGCAGAAAGGGAAACTCCCTCCTTTTGAAGTTCCCTCCAATCTGAGATGGCCTGTATAATCATATTAATTCAATTCTACTCTATTAAGTTACACAGTGTTTAAAATATTCCAGGTTAAACCAATTTTTCCTACAGTCAATTAAAGGAAATCCTTCCCCTAGACACAAGCACCAGCTGTGTCTGTTTTTTCAGGGTCATAAACCTGGAAAATCAACTGGGAATACCACAGGATGTGCCAAAAGGTGACAAGGCAAGCAAGAAACCAACTTAGTGTGAAATTTTCATATCAAAATTTCTGGGAAGTTTGTTGCCTTCTATTTGCAAGATTTCATCTGGGGCAAGTAACTGGTCTACCCCAACAGCAGCAGCTGCTGCTAAGGAAGACCATTTAGCTGGTGAACCTCTCTGCCATGGTTCCTTTCACAGAAAAAGGGTGTTTCTCCTTAAAGCTGGCTTCGCTACATGCGAAGAGCAATGAGGCACATCCAGTCCCACCTAGACCTGAGAGACTCCAGCCTAATCTCTCAAGTCCAGCCAGAACCTGGATTGCTGGACAACAGAAGTGAAGGTTCTCTGTTCACTCTTCTCAAGACCTGAGTCAGTGTCATCTGGCTTGAGGTGAAGGAGGAACTAAGTGTCCAGTGCTGGCTACGCTTCACAAATACATGGTAACAGCAAAATACCTTTCTATCAGTTCCCAGGCCAACTCTCTCTTGATTAAAAGTGTATCAGCTACTGGTTTGGAAAGAAATAGGGAGTTAAGATTTTTTTTTTTTCTTTTTTTTTTAAATAGTGGAAATACAGTGTGGTGGCTAGTTCTCAGCCAGACAAATCAATCAATGCAAAATTACCCCTCCTTCCCCCCCATTTTTAATGAAAAGCTTTGCAATAGTTAAGATGCAAATGAAACTGGAAAAACATCCAGGGATGAGGGATTTAATCTGTAACTGAAGTATCTCATTATGCCTCAAAGTTCTTGGCAACGTATGTTGTTTGTTTCCTAGACAAGTTTTAATGAAGAATTCTTAAAAATATAAATATAAATCAGTAAAGTTTATAATGCAGAGAAAGTCTGTAAGCTTAATAGGCTGTATCATATGCAAACTAGAAGATACTGCACAGCTTTTCAACAGCAAGGCATTATATAATACATGTTACACTGTGTTTGTAACCTTCACCATTTTACAAAACAGACTACCCCCAGCACATACAGGGAGGTATATGTTTACATTTTCTCATTTGTAAAAGACAGATAACTTCTATCAGATAGCGTAGGAATCGGTCTAAAGGTTAGGACTAAAACTTGGAAATTTGCAGGGTGCTGCTCATGCAATTAATTTGCATTTGGAATCAGGTTTAAAATGCAATTTGCATAATGATTGTAAATTTTTTACTATAATGCTTTTTCAAGAGAAATCAGAATTTGAAATTTACATGCCCTTTATTTAGCATAAGCCCTATTTACAAAGAAATTGAAATGCTGTACTGTCTTCCCTTGGACTCGCATTTTAAGACCCCAAGAACTCTCAGGAGCACACAGTGGAATTTAGGTCACTGAATAAGGCACTTAGCTAGCTGCCTCTCCATGTCAGTTGAGTGTCTCAGTTCCCATTACAAACAATGGAGATTTAGTCACACACAGAACTTTTCAGCTTAACTGAACCTTACATTTGAACAGCTGAACGGCTCCTGAGGCTCCACAGCCTATAACTGCAACAGAGGTGCCCGATGGATTTGCAAGTCCTTTCCTGCTATCTTCTGTCAGACAGGCAGTGACAGCCCTGGCCTTTCCAGCCATACTCGACCACTGTCTCTCAGCCCTGGCTTGGTGAGGTCTTCTACAGATAGCTTATCATTAAAACTAACACGGAAGTAGTAAATAAATGTCCACTAGTACAACACGACTCTCACCGTGCTTAGGGCCCCTCACAGCTGGCACATGGTACAGACTTTGAGATTAGCAGCGTTCCAGATTTTTAACTGGCCACTACGACGTGGTATTCCAAACTTGCTGTCTTGGACAAATACCACTGTTTTTAAATAAACCCATTTTCTTTATGCCACTGCAGAGAATACACTGGTTTAAGCATGCAAAGTTAGGGAAAACACTTTAGCCACGTGCCCCTATAAATGAAAACACCATGCACACTTAAACCAAAATAAAAATTAACAAACAATAGCTATATAGAAGATCAAGTGAAATACATTAAAATAAAGACGGAGGTATTAAAAAAAAAGTACCTTCAGCAAAGAATAAAGAGCTATGTACTTGCAACAGTATTCACTTTCAACTAGACTGGGCTGTTCAGAGGATAATGGTTCAGTCTAGCGTTGCATAAAGATGAACCTCCTATTATACAGGATGTTTGATTAACCTTCTTATTCCTTTTTTCTCCATGGACTTACTGTTTCAGTCTAACCCACTACCTTTATAGCGGGTTTAAGCCCTAAGTCACTGCAAGATACTGCACTCTAGAATATTTAAACTCATCCACATACATTGTTCAAGAGCTGGTTCTTAGTACTTTCAGCTCTCATTAAGATCCATCATTACTTTACAGTAATATAAAATGGAGTCATCTGTCAACCTGTAAATACGGCAATTACATCAGAGGATGAAGCAAAGGCCAAGGTTAAGGGCAATGCAGACGACAGAGGGTGTCATCTACCACGACTGGAAGACTAGAGGAAAGCAGCTAGCCTGCTATTAAGTAAATACTCTTTTAATGGCACAAATCTAAACCAGACAGGCAGTGAAGACAGTAAGGCCCAACAGCGGTGAAAGGACACTAAGACAGTAGCTATGCTGCAGGCCAAGGACAAATTGAACTCGGTTCAACCTAGCTGGCTTGAGCATCAACTGCAAGGACAAGTCATTCACAACATCACGGACCAGGACTGGTGGAGTATTCGGGCACCTGGTCCATGACAATCTTCGTGGTGCTACAGTTTACTCACTGCAGTAATCAAGCCGTGTGTGTGTACGACCGCTGTGGAAGAGGGGAAAGGGTCACACAAACTGCACGCAGTTTATTTCATTGTATATGTATACACCTGGAGGGAACCTACTGCAGTGTAATTTTCTCGTAGTGGGATTTCAGATGACTTTCTTGCCTCAGCAATAAAAGACAACTCTTTCTTCACCTAAATGAAAGGTTACTTCAACAATCTAAAAACCCCAGAAAATCGTAGTTATAGGGGAAAGGAGGATTTTCTTCTTTTAATTCCTGTGGGTCATCTATCCTGCCAATACTGATCTCCTCCTTTTCAATGGCCAATAAAGCTAAATTCAGTTCCATCTCTCCCCAAAGTTCTGATATTTCTATGAATACCACAAAGGATAACGTTTAAAAAACCCACACTCTTTCATACTTCTAATCTTCGCAGTGAGTGAAATAAAAGGCCAGAAGTCAATCCCTCCATTTACACAATAGTAAAGCTTTCTGCAAGAAGTACATTTTGAGGAGAAATGGCAGCACTGAGGACATTAGATCCTGAGAGTCATGGGGTAGAGAACGAGAGCACAGAATGGATGTTACACACCATATGGTTTGTTAGATGCTTGTCCTGCATGCAACAGAAAGTACACAATTAAGTGAATAGCAGAAGAGAAGGTAAGAGAGACTTAACCAGATGGATTACGTGAAATGTTAGAAAGGAACAAGAACTCAATTTCCTCCCCAGAATAATCACCTCTGAGAAGAAAAATGGAAAGGAGGTGAATGTGGTCGGTGTGGCAAGCAAAATGAACATTTTTACAATCAGTTTTGGACACACTGCAAAGTGAAATGATTGCAAAGAGAAAAGGAAAGTATATTTCATCAAGGGCGGGCTCAGAATGCTAGACAAAGTATTTGAAATCGTTGTCACAGTGAGGGCAGGTAAGAGCTTAAATAGTCTTAATTCCTGCTTTCTCCACTCATTTTTCCTTTACAAAAATCTTTTGAGTGCAACACTGAAAAAGGGAGACAGCAGACAGAATAAAATTAGAGATACAGATCCTTCCCTTCCACTGGCTCCTGAAAAAAGCCCTTGGATATTTTAAAGGGATGTGCTGCCTTCCCAATTTCTTCATTCCCCTCCCTCTAATCTGATCTCTATAATTCTCATCTCTCAACGCTCTTCTGATATCCATTCCCCATCTCATCCTCTTTGTCACTCCTTCCCCAGCAGCTGGGGATCCCAGGGAAGGAGAACACCTAAAGCATTCAAAAAAGTGCAACCTCAAAGTCTACAGAAGATATCCATCACTTTCGGTTTACTGACTTGCTCTTCTGGATACTGCTGTTTCTGAAGTCAGCATTTCCAAACAGAAATGAGGTGTTCAGGCAGAGTTTAGGAGGGACTAAGAAACTGGGGGAAAATGCATCCGGAGGAGAAAAGAACATTTCATCCTCTCTTATTAATGTTTTTTTCTGTGGACACCCCCAAGCTGGCTGGGCTACAAGGACTGTCATATTGCCAGTTTCAATAGAAATGGGGATGGAAAAAATAAGATGTATTTTTAATTATCAAGTCAGTAGAGTATACGCATTTCACACTTTAAATACAGGCTAGTTCTATACTAGGTTAATAAGCCAAAGCAGTGAAAAAAAACCCAACAAAACCAAACCAAACTGTAAGGCTACTCTGAATGATCCCAGAGTTATTCTAATAAAGACAGTGGTATTTATAGGCTGGGATATCTGAGGAATATCTAAACTGGCTTTGCAAACATATCAACTTTAAGCAAACTGACTGCTGATTTGAGGAAATAGCAGACAAACCCTCCCCTGAACGCTGTGTGTCTTCACAATCCAAAGAGCTTCTTCAATTCTAACAGCTGTTCTATTATATATCCACATATTTATCCTCCCCCCCCCCCCCAACCCTTGTAAAATAGTTTAAGCCAGTACTGGTGGTATTAGTAAGTAAGCAATCTTGCTGTCAAAACACGTTAAAAATTTTCAAGCTGCACTCTTTAAAACCCCAGAATCAAAGCAACAGTAGATAAACTGAGCAAGACTCAAACTGTGATTAACTGACTGTGACACACAGTGAGTTTGAAGTGACATGCAAAGGGAAAAAAGGCAAGAAAATGAAAGAAGATACAAACTGAGACTTAGAGACCAGCTTTACGTCCATAGTTTGGATTCTTGAAATTGTTAATAGGGCTCTTGTATATTGGATTTTCTTGCTGAAGTAAAAGAAATGGTCAATGTCGAATAATTCAACAGGAAAAAAAATAAAAGTAACATTCTCAACTATCACCAAAAAAATAATGCTATACGTAAAGAAAAGTGTTAGTAATATTTTTTTCCAGCACAGAATTAATTTATTTTCTTAAATAAAACCAAACCATTTCCTAGGAGATTTTTTAAAATTATTCTCTCATCAAGCATACGTGGGTGTTGACTTCTACAGAAATGTAGCGAAGGGTTTTTGGTTAGCAGATTCCTAGAATTTCCCAGAGGCAGAGACCCTATAGCCTATGTAAGCCTATAGACCATAGGCTTGGTTTTTTTTGCATGCTTTTCCTTTGACAATGGGTTGGGAAGATTTCAACAAACCAATACCAGCCATGATTGTGACCAGTTATTGAAATCTCCCAACTAAACCTGTATGAGTATTTACAAGATCTCTTTCATAAGCATAAAATTTTCTTCTTAACTTTATACAAAAGTGACTCTCATCTTCTAATAAACATTTTAATAATATGTTGTAAAGTGTGGTAGAACTGCAAAGCTGAACTATTCTGTCTCCATCACATTTTCTCTCTGAAATTTTATTTCAGCTGAAGTTACTACTCGCTTTTCTAACCCAAGAGGTAGTTCTCAAAGAGGGTTGAGGTTTTTTGTTGGTGGTTTGTTTTTTTTTTTGGGGGGTGTTTTTTTGCGCTAGTGGTAACACATAACGTGTTTTAAAGTCAGCTTACAATAAGGATATTTCTGTTCCTCCATAGGCCAAAAGGCAGGAATACAATCTAAAACATTTAAGGCATGTGAACAAAAACCTTCTATTCTTCCTCAACTACTGTAGCAACTACAGATAAAAGCCTCTTGACTTACCGTATCCCACTTGGCATTCATCTTCTCCTTTTCAAATTTAGCAAATTCTCTTCTGTCATGAATGATCATTAGTAGTTTCCAAATCAATAATAATGCAAGTCCAATAAGAACAATTCCAGCAACCACACCAGCTACAATGGGAATGATGTCAGGGCCGCTGGGGCATTCTAGGGAACAAAGCGAGGGAAGCATGATTTTACAAAATGGTAAAGGTAATGCATATCCAGATGCTTTTAAAATTTTATTTTGTATTGAAGACAGTATTTTGAACATCAGAGATGTGCCAATACTATTTTCCTTTCAAATAATGGAAGTTTTAGTATGTGTACATCCTGTAACATTCCAGCTTATTTTTATTCTTCTAATTTATGTTTATTCTCTGCAATAGAACAATTCATGTTCTGATGATACAGTCTACACACTGCTAACGCCTTAAGCTATTCATCTAGAGTATTAGAGTAAAATAATTAGCAATTGAATTTTAAACATGCAAGAACTCAAAGTCAAAGGTGGTGCTGGAGGGATAAACCAGCTCAAGTACAAATGCAGATTAGCAAAACAGTCCCCACATACTCTATTAACAGTGTTACAGAAAAAGGGTGTTCCTCATTTTACCTCAGACGGCTGCTATTGTTAGTAGCTAATATATAGAAATAAGTAATAACTTTGCTTCTGAGAGATTTTTTTTTTTTTTTTTTTTAGGATATTTCCTCATCTTGGGAATTGACCTCTGCTGAAATAAAAAAAAAAAAAAGGCACATCTTCTTTGGATATAAGTATCATGTACTTTCAAAATAAGTGAATTATGTATTTGAAAAGAGCAATACAGATAGCAAAATGATTTAAGGTGACTGACATAGAAATAATAATCCTCCCAAATAAAACCCAACTCTTCTATTAATATAAAAGTCTCAGTAATCACAAACCAAACAAGGACTTTTGCAGAGCTTAATACACAGACTGAAGGAGTCAGAAGCACATCAATGCAACTCCTGTGCTGTCAATAGGAACACTGCTTCCCCCAAACTGTAGACTCCTAATCTTGGTAGCTGCCTCTGCAGGAGTGAGGGAAGTAGGAAGGGACACGGCAGGAATTCCTTGGGAACTGGTAAGGAACAAGTGTCTGCTCCACCGAATACAGCTCTACTGAACAGAGCTTGCTCCTTCAGCACTCGTATGGCACAAAATTAAGGTGTCTCCTGGTGCATGAAGGCTTGATTCAGCTCTTAACTAAGACAACAGAAGTTTATCCATGAAGAAAAGGTCAGACCCCAGAAGTGTAGGGCATGTGCTGACTTGTCCTAAAAGACAACAGGGCTCAAGGTCCTCTTTTATACTTCGGACTACATTTTTAGAGAATTTAAAACATTCTGAATTGAAGTGGTATTTATTTCCACTAACCACTAATCTGTATTACGTGATGATCACCCAAATGATCAATTCTGAAAATTCCTTGAGTAGAATACAGCACTAAACCTTTCAACGCACAAGTAAGGTGTGTATTTTGTATCAGGCTTATACAAATCAGGAGACCACACACTGCTAACGTACAAAACCAGAATTTTTGCACTGTTAGATGCAACATCCAGTGATTCAAACTAACAATACTTTTGGTAAATAAACGGTAAATTACTGATCGAGCTATAGAATTGTTCTCTCTTTTTCCTATCAGAAGACTGAACAAAATTAAGAACGGTTGACTATTAAGGATTAACTAAGCAAAAGGCTTGTCAGATCTATTCCTGAAGGCACCTCAGTTAAATAAAAGCAAAGGCTCCCAGCATGAAATAATTTAAGCAGTTTGTAGCACAGTACACAATTTTGTGGTGGTGTTTTTTTTGTGTAAGACTGGTCCCATATTATTAAGAGAAGGGAAAGAAAAAAAGCAACAAAACCCCGACAGACACCATTGTTTCTAACTGGTAGTACAAGCCTGGTCAAAAAAAAATAAAAAAATCTAAATTTAGATATCTACGACTTGCTACAGGACAGGTAAAACAAGCCTGCAAAGTATGTGAAGTGGAAACATGAAATGCTTTAACAAATATACATAACTGATTGACTTTTTGTTTCTAAAAAAACAAAACCTGTTTCTGTCAGCCTAAAGGTTTGAAAAAACTAGACCTAGAGAGAATGATGTTTTTCTAAAGCCACTCAAGTTCCAGACATCCACAACTCTCACTCAGGGAATAGGTACCTATTTCCGAAGGCACCTAACTCACAAATAACCAGAGCTACTTTGTAGTACACAACAACTACATGAATTAACAACAAAGATAAAGGGAGAGTAGGCAACATCATGTTCATACCTGGGGTCTCTACCACGTGGACATTGGCTTCACCATTTGAGTTGACAGAATACGTGAAGTAGAACCAGCAGTCGTCAACATCCTTCTCTTTGCAATGAGACAATGGATCGGGTTGTCCAGGCTGTGGCAACTTGTCTCGACTTTCTACCCGTGTCATGTTGAAATGCATACATTCCTGAGAACATGTTTCCTTCTTTTCTCCCTTATCGAAAGCTCTACATTGAACGCAGTCCCTGTGGACGTACAAATCAGAAGCAATGCTTTTTAATATGTTCACTAAAGATTTCCAGCATTTAATCTAAAGAAATGTAAAGGAGAAAATGTGGGAAAACACTCCAACAAAACCAACCCTTTTGCCATAAAGGCCAGGAAAAAATAAAGCAAGATACAGCTTTTTACCAGACAGAACATTTATGTACCTTGTGATTAACAAAAGCCCCCTTAATAAATTCCTCTTTCCCTGGATGACCCACAAGCTTCAAGGACAAGGGGGGAAAAAAACCCAAACCTAAATCTCTAAAAGGAAATAAGGCTAAAACTTTTTCAACACCTCCACCTGGAAAACGAATACTCTCAGAGAAGGTAGTGTAGGAACAGAATTATTTACAGTGAAACAGTATCTGAGAGACAGACAGGTTAAGAAGAACAAACTGAGTGACAAGCTTTGCAGTAGGCTATCACTCTGAATAACTCACTGAAAAAGGCAGACTGAGCAGGATTTTTATACTAAAAAGACTGCACTGAGAGAAGACCTTAAAGTCAGCTGCACAAAACCAGGAATCAGTCCAGCCACTAATCATAAACTTATTTCAAACTTTCTGTGCAGAAAATGCTTGGTTTCCAAAAACCTGGATTTCCAAAGGCAGGGATGTAAATTTCAATGGCCCACACAAATCTAGGTTTATTTTTCAACTGTCAGGATAGTTTGACTTTTTCAATAACATTTCAGAATAAAAATTTTAAGCAAAAAGCTTAGCTGATGTTTTAAGTATTCTGGAAATTGCACAGTATACGTATACTTTTGTTACATTAATTTCAAAAGGTCAAGATGATGGGACTTTACAGCCTGTCACATTACAGACCTATGTTCCCTCCAGCTCTACAGAAGGTTGGCTGTTGATAATCATACATGAAATAGGGGAAAACTGTAACCTGCCCAAGTAAATCTGAATGGTTAAAACTGATTTAACATAATGTACACATTTCTGTGCCTAATAAAAAATGGCAGGGAAAGAATTTAAGAAATAATTAGCTACCTGGAAGCAATCAAAATACTGTATTAATAATGTTTTGTTTGTAATTATTGATTCTTACCCAACAACTTTTACTGTCTAAAGGGATGATACAGTATGATGTCCCTACATTTTAGGGTAGAATAAAGCACAGTATCAAAATCCTCATTTAAAAAATTCTGCACATGTAAATACCACAAACTCAAATGCATAGAAGCTTGGACTTGATTTCCTAGGTACTTACTTGTGCTCTGCACAGACACCGAGGCAAGTCTGACACATTTCACATGTGGGGCCTTGGAATTTGGGATCTGTACAATTACAGGTCCCACATTCACAGGTTCCTCTTCCATTGCAAATCTGCCCATTAGATGCCATACATGGAAAAATATCCAAAGAACAATCGCACGCGCTGCCAGTGAAGTTGGGGAAACACTCGCACACTCTGCATTTGCAGATACCGTTTCCTGTGCATTGAAAAGATATGTCAGTGAAATGAAGTCTAACATGAACCATAAAATTTGTAACAGTAAGAAATAAGTGTTCACCATCTCAGGATAGATACAGGGAAAAGAAAACCCTGGTGTAGAGATAATGAAGACACTAATGAATTAAGAGCTACAAAATAAATTTTACCTCCTTGAAAAACTACTTACAAGAGTTTCTCCCCTTTTCCCATTCTCCTACATTTGGATTTCCTTTCATAAGCAAAACAGCAAGACTAGGGAAAGCTGATAAAGAACAGTATAATGTGATGGCCATATCTCCTGGGTGGAAAGCATTACAGAACTGCTTCAGTTCACAATTTTATATGTATATAGATGCATTGATCACTACTGTCTTCCTATGTAAATTTTCTATATAAATTATATATAAATATGTTATATATTATATATAACATATATATATATGTTATATATTTATATATTTCTATATAAATATGTAAATTTTCTATGTAAATTTATAAAGCAACACCCGAAAAGATTAGGAATGCACTAACTTAGACTTCACAACCTAGAAAAATGAAACACCTTTGGCTCTCTAGAACACCACCATTCAGCTTCTGTACTTCTGACCTCATCCACCCAACCAAACTTTATGCTCCTTACACTCCCTACACAGGAAACAAGATACAGGTATCTCCAGAAGGGTGATTTGGATGAAATGGAAAGATCCTTGGCTACATCCCTCCTTCTCCATTGAGAATAAAGTGTTTAGGTCAATACTTAATCTGTCACCATATATTTTGGAACACCAGCACCATTGCTACTATCCTTTGTGGAGCTGGTGAGCAATAGGTGTATTTTGAGCAAATCAGACAGATGAGGTATTCTCATAATTCAGTTAAAGCTTAGTAGCTTCTCTGCTTTATTTTTGTATCACAGTCAAAACTGAGGTAGTAGTTACAGTCCTACCAGGTACTTCCACGTGCAAAGCAGCCTAGGGAAATTACAGGACAAAAAAACCCCAAAACCAAAACCAGGCAAAATAACTGAGACACTGGCTGCTGGAGGATTTTCTAAATTGCTTTTGATTTCGGGAATTAACTGCCATCAGAGTCTCGTTTCAAGCACTTAAGGAGTTTTTCTGGATCTTGCACGTTCTAATCTTCACTTACCTTTCAGAATAGTCTCAAGATAGCATCTCACAGGTATCTTGTCAAGCATCGAGTCAAGCACTTGCTATTACAAGTAAGCTGAGGTCATTATCTCTTTTTATTGACGCAGTGGTTACACTGAGCCAGTATAACATTATAATCTCAGGCCAGTTGTCTCAGCATTCTTTACTATAATACCTGAGGGTAATTCTGTAATAAACAGCAGAAGTCAAGTTCACTTTACATCCTTCCTGGAGCTGTGATTCAAGGAAGGTGAAATGTGTATTAACACATTATATGTTCATGATCAGAGCAAGCTGTTTTATTAATAGACGTTTTCAACCACTAAATCTGTGGATATTCTCATCTTTGTTATCAAGTAGCTATGACCTATAAAAGCTAAGTATCACTACTCTACAGGGTAGAGTTGACAGACTTGTAAACTGCTGGCCAGTTTCGCCTGCAGAAAACTCTGAAGTAGTTTCTCACCTCCACAAATCAAACCATTTGATCGATCACAGTTGAAGTTATCACATTCACAATATTTGCCAGAATACACTTCATTGGTGTTTTCTCTTTTCTTGCATACACATTGTCCACAAATGCATTCTCCATTGTTACTGCATATTTCTGTACTGTTCTCTCTCCTGCAGTAAGCATCCATATCCTCACTATTTACTTCATCTGTACTACATTCACATAGTCTTCCAATACGTCCTTCATTACATCTGCAAGGTAAAAACACGACCGAAAATATAAACTTAATTAAAAGTCATACAATAAAAAGACTACAAAAATAGTACAAAGAACAGGAGTAAAAGTGACTATTCTCTCAAGGGATATTCCGAGTTAAACTTCAAATGAGATTTCCAGCTGACATCTACGTAGCCATTCTCGAAACTGCTGGAGCAAACTGGACTAAGTTGCTCCTAGGCTGATTACTTGTTCCAGATGAGAAACTATGTGTCACCACCTCTAACTAAATTGCCACATAACCACTATTAATCCCTCTCTCATGACAGAACAATTATTATTTTTAAGTGACAGTGACTGTTCACTGTAGCTGCTGTCATCTGTCAATGAAAAGATTTCCCATGAACAGCAATTAGGCAGGAGAGCAGACGATCTTCAGAGCTGCTGAGCAGAGATCTTTGGGGAGCAGCACTTCTTATTATCAAGGTTAAAATATCGATGAACAAATGGAGGTTGTTCTTGTTCCCAGCAGTGACTGACAAACTGCCATAGGATGTCAATCAGAGACAACACTTCCATCAGGAAGCTGCTACTGTTGCAAAAGCAAAAGGCTGTTCTTACCTATGGGTCTGTTCTCCCCTATGTGAAACCACAAGGACACCAGTGACAGCGATACCAAGTTTAATAAGTCTTTCTACACAAAGATGGGAAAAATCTGCTTTCCTTATTTAAAGGGAACATCAAAAACTGACTGCAAAATGGAGCAATGTATCCAGTATGTATGGCCCAAAGTGGCTTATTCCTCAACTTACAGAATACTAAGCAGTTAGGGGGCCATACCTCAGTCTTTCAGACACTCTGTCAACTACCACCAACAAATTCACCAGGTAGATGTTAGTCAGTTCCATGCCAAAGTCCTCTAAGATTGAACTCAGTATCTTTTCCTTTATTTTTAATAATAGTCACATATTAAACCATGAGGAATGGACTTACAAATTTTATTTCAGTTACAGTTCATTGAGCAGGAACCAATATTGTTTTCCAGAGTCCTGGATCTTGATTTCCTAGAGAATTCCTTCAATTCATTCTGCTCTTACCGTTCTCATCTCAAGTGTTTCCAAGAACAAAGAGTTTTCATTTTTGCTGTAGGTTTCTTGGAGGGGAGAAAAAGGCTAAAACCTTGACTTACTAGGATGATCTTCAACCAATCGCCACTGAAACTCTAAGGTTTTGCTCTGCTTTCATTGTGTGTCATTCATTGTGTGTAATTCCAGAAAATCCAGTATCATTTTACTTAATTTTCAAATGTGTAATAAGGAATACACATCTAATCTAATCCCTGTGAAGGGCAATAATGGACATTTCAAAGGCATATGTATACAAAATGTTATATATAGTCTGAAAGATTTATAGATATATGCAATTAGAAGAAACATTGTAATAAGACCCCCAAAGGTTCAAAATAAAGTAGGGAGAAGAGATTGGGGATGTCATCCAAAATAAAAGGTGGGTTTTTATGACTTTTTACTCTTCCCTGCTATGAAACAAGTGGTGCCAATCTGGGTAGGAGCTCCTACCAGAAAACTAGGAAGCCTTCGAATTTCTCAAAATCAGCAGACCTCACATTAGAAGAATATAATTAGATCAGTATGAATACTTGCAAAAATATCACAGATTAATTCAATTCATTTTGTTCCATAAATCCATAATTTTGCCATATTACATGGACCTTGAAATTAAATAAAGAAACAGAAAAAGCACTAAGACCTACATCATTTAAAGGACTGACTCAAGGCCAAATTCAAATTCTGACTTGTACAATAGTGCCAATCCCATGATCAATACTATGAATTCCAGCACATGGACTCTTTGCAGAGATAAGACAGCATGTCAAAATATCCTAAAAGAAATAGGTCTGCAACAGTAATTCTTGTCCTTTCACTAAAAAAAAAAAAGTAGAACCAAATAAACCCTATTTAAGGAAACAAAGGTCTTGCTCATAATTCCCTTTTGCAAAAATAAATAAAATGTCTATTTACTTACCTGCATGCACCACATTCAAATGTTCCATTTCCTTCGTGGCAGGCTGGACTATTAGGTTCTCCTTCACTTTGACACTGACATTCACAGATGAACTGGAGATTAATTTCCACTTCTTCAGTGAATCCCAGTGGTTTAATTTTAATTGTTTCATTTTGTCCTTTCTTTGGACATTCATTAGCTGTTACATTAATCTCAAATTTAACCTGCAAAGAAAAATAAATGGAGTGCCACATTACTAAATGGACTTTTGTCTGTACTATTAAAAAAAACACAACTGAGTGTTGGACACTTTAAATCAATTTTATATTTGAGTAGTAGCACATATACTGTTAAGTTACCTCATCTCCGATTGAAATATTAGAACATTTCCTTCCATCTTCTTGTGTGTCATTCACTCCATTCTTGCAGAAAGACTTGTAACTGATTGTCACTCCTTTTGGTAGCTTACTGTTTTCCAGGATAACCTCTGAAGAAAGGGACTAAAACAATAGTTATTAGCTAACTTCAAATTGAGTCACATAAGCATTTTGCTGAAAAAAAGACATTATACAACTATGCACAGTCTAAGCATCAACCCACGGGCACACAGGAATTACGTAAATTCCAACGTGCCGAGAAACACCAGCCCAGGGCTGCCCACAGGCACGCCGTGGTGATTCCTTCTCATGGCTGAACCCTGTTACGCAGGGTCAGGGCAGGTCTCCACTGTTGTTGGAGACACTTGTTTGCCCCATGTACTCCAAAGGAGAAATGGGTCTCATTTACACAACACAGCTATGAAGAAAATAACTTGGGGCGAAACCCAGGATTCCTTAAGTTTGATGTAGACATTTTCTTCGGGATCAAGAGGTTGCAAAATGGTGCTTTTCAATTCCACACGGAAGGAAGGCAAGAACTGAAGATGCTGAAGAAACAGTGTGGTTTTTGGTTGTGGATTTTATTTTTTAAAAGGGAAAACATGGATGATAACTTTTTCTTTGTAATGCGAAGTGGATTTAAGAGTGTATGTTTCTAGTCATCTAACCTCTTATTACCATAGTGTCTGAACATCTAATGTGGTTTTACTGCAATGGCAGTATAGTTATGGTTTAGTATACTCACATCCTATTTTGTAGAAAAAAAAAAATCCACCTTGGAGTATCTGCGTTAAAAACTCGTGACAATTAAGAAGCAAGAAAAATTAATACAACCTGAATAAAATCTGAACTTACATTGTATGCATCAATGATCAGCTGAATCACATTGCTGGAGTTTGAAGATAATGTTCCCACTGCTGACTTTGGTATCAGATTTTTCAATTCCTTTCAATATTTACAAAAGTAAAAGGAAAATTACAGTCTTACTAACAAACAAGTATAGTTTGTACTATAAATATCTGTATAGTGATATAATGCTGTAGTGGATTAACTAGTCAAGATCAAGTACTTCAAAAAACAAGGCTACCATATAGCACTACTAATATAAACAAATATCCATCCTTTTCTTCTTCTCCTTTGTGTTTTCATGTTAAATTTGGTAATAGAATATTAAGACTTTCTCTTGTATAAGTTGACCACATATAATATATCTTCAAGATCTTAAAGAACCACCACACTTCCAGTGCATTAAAGATAGGCAGATAAAAGATGATTTCCAATGAAAAAGAAAAAGCTTACAATTTGAATATAGTTTAAAAAAAAAAACAAAACCACAACACACCACCTTTTTAGGTTAAAATGTTGAAAAATATGCACCTCCTTTACACAGTCATTTCCTATTTCACAATCACATCCAGCAGTTTAGTTAATTTTAAACATCAGGAATATAAATAGACCACAAAGGACAAAATATGTTCTTTCATAAGCGTGCCTCTTGATTCGGTGTCCCCACCCCCCTCAGCTATTTTGCTGTAAAAAATGTTCATAAAAATTAGCACTGCAAGTTTGTTCTCCACTCCCTCCTACCAATAAAGTATAAAGCAAGGAGGAGGGGCACTTTCTCCTTGGAAATTACACACGCACTCAGTATCAATTTGAACAGGTAAAAAAGGCTTAATAATAAAAATGTGAGTAGCAAAACATTGTTTCCACGATCACTTACTTCCATAATTATTTTAATTTCAAATCAAGCTATTTTAATTATTTCAGAGCAAATTTTAGTCAGTCTTAGTGCTTGAGGGAAAAAAAAAGTAGAGACCAGAAATGTTATCTTTACCTTATAAACTGCCTGAAACTCTTCAGTAACAGCAAAGATTGTTTGAATATTGTTCTCACTAAGCTTCTGTACCAGATGAGCAATAGAGGGATAATCCTATAAAAATCAAGCATAAAATGCAATTAAAATTTGGGACACATTGCTAGAAAACAATAAAACTTTGACATCATAAATACAAATCACGTAAGACTTTAAATAGCCAGCTTATGTCACAGTCTAAAGCAAAACAACCTCTGAAAACAAACATGCATTGAAAAGATTCCATATATGCCCCATGAAGATAAGTGTTTTTTCACAATAACATTATCATATTCCCTGCCACTTAGTCTCCAGGTTAAATCCCTAATCTCAGTGTTCTCAGAAAATTACCTTTGGTAGTTTTCCATATGACTTATCTCAGTGAAAACCACTACCTTTTGCACTGTTTCATAAAGAAAAGATGAAATAAAAATGAATTCATTTTAGGTTTTCATTGAACAATACTCACTTAACTTTAGGAATACATGAACACACAAACTTTGTAAAGCTTATTGTGTTTACCCCATCCAGTACATGTTTTTCTTTTCACCTTTTGTCTGATCTACCTATCAATAAACCATGAAGGTAATGTTGTTAAGCATACTTTTACCATAAACTTTGTATCATAAGATTTCAAGCAGTCTTTAAAAAACTGGCCAAGGAGCTCTCTGTTTTACAGTATTTTTGACAGTAGCAAAACACTTCTGAAAACAAAATCTAGTGAAATGATAAAATAATGGGACAGAGCCACCACAGTTTGCCAGTGGACATGCAGGATTATTAATTATTAAAAAGGTTAAAATCCAACAACACAAGTCATAATGTGAAAGTTGCCATTTCTTGAAATTTTCCAATTAAGACTGGATTAATTCCTGCACATTTGATTTAGTTAAGCTAAAGTCACTTGATGTAATACAGACGTAAATGGGTAAAGTTCAAAAGATGTAGCAGCCTGAAACTGTACCAGATGACCTAATGAGTGTTTTTGAGCTTAAGCATCACAAAATATTAATTTCCCTAGAAGATGATGTAAAGACTTACATAATAGTGGCTCATTGTGTACATATTATTTTCCAGATGACATTTCCCATCATTTGGTAAAACAATTCCACCAAGTTTACCATCTCCGGCAAAGTGAAATCCAGCATCCGTGGAAAACACTAATAGTCTTGTAACATTTCTCCAGCCAATTTGTTCCTTGGGAAACAAACAAATGGATTTTTGGCATTTTGCACTAATTTATTTTATAGCATTGTGGACCAACACTTGAGATATAAATGCATGAAAAAGTAGACAGACTTAGGAGAAGCCATACTGCAAAAGTGTCACCCTGGAAATCATGTAATTCACTCAAACCTTAAAAGCACTTGCATTTAATTAAATGTCTGCTTCAAAACATCTGCTGCAAGTTTTTCACCAAAGGCAAGAAACATTCTTTGAGATGTATTTTGGTCTGTTCAGTTCTCACTAGAGTATCTGACGAGTGATAGAGCATTAGAAATCAGGCTCATCAGTCCAGCTCTTTAAAGCCAAGTCCACTTCTATGTCACTATCATGCAGCCCGAGCACAGAGGACAACATTAGCATGTAGAGCACTGCTGCAGTCTTGAATTGGAAGATGACAGCTTGCCTGGCGCTAGGCTCTGAAGAATCACGAGGCTTTGCCAATCTAGTCCAGATTTGTACCCAGCATAGTGCTTGCCGGAAGACTGCCCCTTTTTCACTGTCCCACGAGCATCGGGGCCCACAACTGCAGGGCCTAATTCTGTAACCTGCCCTTTCCTTTTTTTTTTTTTTTTTTTTTTAAATTCTTCCATCGAGTTGAAGCCCTAGTTAATTTAAGGAGAGAAGACCATATAAAAGTGTCACATAAATACCAGTTACCACCAAAAATAAAAAACAACAAAAAACCCCTAGAAGGCTTATCATTAACACTGCACTTTTAAAATAAGACTCCAGATTGTTTCAAAAAGTCCTGACTCCATTGATCAACAGCAGAAATAATATGGTAACAAAGCAATAAACTTGGATATCACTTTATGCCCCTGTACAACACGAACTCCCAATAAAGTGGTCTGTCAGACTACAGAAACATCAAAGAATGCAGTGATCTAGATCAGATCTTCAAAAACAAACAAAAATCAGGTTTCCATCTACTTCTGAGAAGCTAGTAGAAATTACAATTCACCGAACTATTCTGAAACAACAACTACAAGAAGCATATAAAACTTTGAAATAGTTTGAGAATGGTTGCTTACTCAGGATTTCATACACTTTTGAGCAGAATTTGACTCTTCTTTTACAGCAAACTTTAAAAACTTTGTCTTTGGAATGCATCTATCTGCTGTGAACATGACCTCTAATCAGCACTTTCACATTTCCCAGTTTGATTTGCTCACTAGAGGTCTCTACAAAAGACAAATGCATGTACCCATGCAGTCTGTCTAGTCTACCTTGTCTTGCTAGCATGAGATGACACGTTCAAATGTGAGCCACCAGAAAACACTAAGGCTGTATTCAGACAATTTCATTTAATAGAGCAGTAAAGAAAACTAATACACACTTACCCCACAAACTGCAACCTGCATTATTGCATCAAATCCACCTTCAGGAGAATCTAAATTCCCAGAAATGTGCTGTTTACCTACAAGTTCATTGAATTTATTTCCTTCACTGGTAAGGCTGAGTACATTTTTATAGCTAAATGGACTTGTACAGTTCTGGTCACCTGTACAAGGATTTCTGAGTTTGGCTGGTGTTGTACTTATATATGGCATCACAGTTTTCTCCACAAAAGACCCAAAGCCTAAGACAGAACAATAAAAACCCCTGTAAGTTGAAGAATGGAAGTCTCTTATTTATATTATGACACAATAGAATGCAAATGCATTATAGCTGAACTGACATCAGAAATAGCTCTCATACTTGGTTTACATTCCACTTTCTCCTTCAACACCAGGTACTCTTATGTTCCTCAACAGGTTCTATGTATTAGAATATCTGCCACAATACTGCTAATTAAAAAAAAATTACTCTTCATATATAATCATGTGAAAAACATCAGGAAGGAAACTTGATTTTTTTTTTTTTTTTTTAGAATAGGCAAATCTTTCTTACCAATTCGAAAGTCTGAAGTTATTTTTTCCATTTCTGACATCAGAGCCGTTCCGAGACTTTTCACATTCTCTAAATCATCTTTCATAGAATAGGAGAGGTCCATAAGATAATAAAGGTCAATGGGGTAGTCTTCAGCTCTCTTAAATTTTAATGAAAATGTTTGTGGTTCCCCTGTTTCAAAGATTAAACAACAAATAGAAACCATTAAAAATTCCACAACTGCACCGGCAAGAAAAATACCTTTTTAAGGAAAGTCTTTGAAATACCGATGGAGGTTTTGAACTAGAGGTGAGTGTTTTTTTCTCCTGTTAATTGAAATGCTTAACATCAAATTATGATGAAAAAAGTTTCAAGAAATATTTCTTTCAAATGTCCAACTTCATATTTCCAAGGTATTTTATCTCTCCATAGAAAATACTAGCCTGCCAAAAATCAAGACTCTCTTAGTTGCTGCAATTTCAAATCTTCATACTTGCGATAATTTTAGCAAGGTTCCTGTAAGATCTAACAGCACAAATTTTCAATATATATTTGCATCCAAGATGACTCCAAAAATTCCCAGGGTTTAGTTTAAAAAACACACATTGTTTAAATAGGTTTACAAAAGAAAAATCAGTTATGGATGGAATATTTCAAGTTACTTTGCATCAAATACAGGCTGAGAGCACAGAAATGGCAGTGAGATAATGGCAAGTTACTATTTGTTGCAACTGTAAGCCCCGACACTGAGTTTTGCCAGCAGAAGCATGTAGTCTCACTCTGATGTTGAAAGACACTGCAGAAGAACTACACACACACCCTGCCCCCCCCAAAAAATGGAAAAGTATTCTTTTGCCTATTATATATGAAATAAGGAATAGAAGTTTTTTCCCCCAGCCCCCTCAGTCACTGAAGTTAAATGGTGATATTGCTGCTGTTAAGTCTAATAATTACCAAACATTTGCTTAATATGAGCAAAATTAGCAAACTGGGGAAACCATTAGATGGGCAAAGTGAATAGCATATGGATCATGCAGCTATGCAGCATGGTTTTCACACACACAAACCCCCCCCCCCCCGAAAAAACCCCCAACAATGAAAACCAAAACCTAAAAGCTTTAGCTTTTCCTTAGCTACTGTTCAAAAGAGCCTGCACAGAAAGCAAGCCCTCTGCAAGTACACAGTCCCTCATCAGAGAACTTATGATGAAGTGAAGTGCTTATAAACAGAGTAATAATCTTTTGGGTAATAAGGTTCTGGTTGCCCAGGTCTCTTATATGTTCTCATGAAGAAACTTTTGTGTCAACAGAGGGACAATAATTTGCTTTGAAGCTGAAAGGGTCATGTTAGAAATAAATAGGAGCAATACCAAAATTGCAAAATAACTTTCATTCCTTTCCTCTCCTCATCATGCTAAGCTTCTTTAGAACATCTTGCATTTATTAAGGCAATCACCACAAAGCAGCTGATCCCAAGTACAGGCTCTTATTACAGGTAAATATAAGGTAGCTGTTGAATGCGTCTGCAGTACCTAGGAACTCGCCTTAAGGACAATCTCCGTTATGCTCAAGTACTGTATGAGCTACTAGCCCTGTTTCTGCCCCCCCATCCCCCCATGAAATAAAGTTCTCTTTACGGGCTGGAAATGGTACACAACTACTTTGTTCTCATTACTATAGTCCTGTGTCCACATTTTTAGCCTCTGGAAAGTATTTTACATAGCAATCCAAAAATCTTGCTGCATAACTACAAAACCATTCAGTTCAGACATGCAGACTTTAGGTGACAGCAGTACTTCAAGGAAAAGGAAATGCTCTCATAACTTCTCTAAGTTTTTGCACACTCCTCTACTTTCATTCTAAGAAGCCACACTGTAGAAAATCAACTACAAAATACCAAGAACAAAACAATTTTACCTTCCTATGTACCAATCAATGCTGTATCTATTTTCTCGTAAGTTCTATCGGGAACAAGTGATAATATTTAACCTTTCATAAAAATCAAACAGTATTTGGGGTATCTAAACACCTGGGGCTGACCTGAATGGCTCTTCTATCATTCAAGTTATCTGAACAACAGTAGTTTCTGTAACAAAATGGTTACACATTCAAAACAAAAAATGCAGATATGGTGGTTACAGAAAAATCATCCGAAGACTACAATGAAACTGTCCTTACCGACTCTTAGTTTCAGTACTAATTTTTGTGGCTGGATCTGTGTAATGGCCTCTGGTTTCAGCTTCTCTGCAGCACCTATCTTACGGTTTGTTACTTCTCTATCTTCAAGCACCTGTTTGCTACCTCTGGGATTTTCTATATCTTCCATAGGACAGCCTTTACTCTTTAGTGCTGCCAAGTCATCACATCGGGCAGATGTTGGTTCTCCTTCTTGCAAAAAGTCCTAGAAAACACAGGCAAGAGAGTATCAAGTTTACAGCTATCTGCAATTCGTTATATTCTACCCACAATAACACTTTCTATAATGACTCCATCTTTTTTTTTTTTTTAAAGTTCAGTAATAAAACACACAGTCCTGAAATATGTTAAATTATACTAAACACATCAGTGACTACTATTTAGTCCAGGAGTTTGCATCTACTTATACTTACCTGCAGATGCAGGTTGCAAGCAAGCAAGATGAAAGGAAAAAAAATGCCCAATGTCACCTCTTACAGAAGCAGGACATCCTTTTAAATCGGCTACTCTAAAAGTGACAGCAGGTGGAAAAAGCTCTCACCTTCATGTAGTCATCAATAACGTGAACCTATTTGTACAGCCTACTTGGCAACTACCCTCTCTTTTAACGTCTTTTTTAAAAAATGCTTTAATTAAAGATTATGTGAGTGTACCTTGGTACTCCACAACAAAATAATGGCAATATGCTGACAGAGCAGGGGAAAGACAGATGACAACTCTTTTATTTTGGGGAAATTCAATTCGAAAGTAAGATCCATAAGCAAAACCAGTATGTAACTTTGTTCTGAACAACAAATTACCATTACCTCAAACCTAAAAAAAGTTCTAACCTCAAATATTAATAAATAAGGCTTATAGTTGAGAAACTTGTCAATTCTGATCCCCCCCCCCAAAATATGCATATAAATAAAATATATCTTAAAGCTTGTCAGTTCTTGATGACTAAGACCTACAAAAAGTCTGACAGCTCAAGGCCAAGTTTTATAGTTAGTCAGTTTAATTAAATGTTTAAAATTTATAAGCTGGTTTGGGGAATAATAAGTAGGTACCATATGGAAATAAATACACATTATCATCTTCTGGCAAGAAACGGAAAATGTCCCTGTTTTCGTTAACAAACCAAAGAAGAGCTGTAGAAAACATTTTCTTCTGTTTCTAACCTGAAGATGACACTTCACCATATAGTGGTTAAGTCGCACAATTTAAGATGAACTTACATTTTGTATTTCCTGATTTTAATTTTTAATTACATAAAAAAGCACTCTTTTTATGTTTCATACTGAAACAAACAACACACCCACACAAACCAATCTCCTACCCCCTCAAGTCTACCAATAACAGAAAACTAAAATTTGAACATCTTTCTTTTATAAAAGAAAACCTTCAATCTCTTCCCCTACTCCACCTAGGTCTGTCTAAAATTACCTCTTACTCTAATGTCGCTGGAAGAATATAATTAAGCATACCCAGACAGATTCCATGCTGGAATGATTTTAAATAACTATGAGACAGCCTGTAGGGTCCGTATACACTTAAGATTTAGAAAAGTAGAAGTAAACACATTGTGGAAAGCAATACTACTCAAACCAAGACATCAGGAAGATCATAGCATCTGAATTTTTAAGTACAAATAAGTATGAAATTGAAGAGCTACAGAAAACTATTATTAATGAAAACAGACATTTCTGTACATTTAAAGTATTTGCTAAAATTTGAAACCAAGGGGAAAAAAAAACAAACCATGAAAGGAATTTTGCAACACTTACTGTTTTTTTACACCAACCACAGTTTGGTCCTGCTTGTATACATTCACCACATGATTTTGCATTAGCTTTTATGCAGTCACTTCCACCTAGCAAAGAATACAAATCAGTCACTTCATTTATGAAAAGGTGCTAATGACAATAGAATTTTAGTTTGTTTCATTCTGGCTTTGTAAACTAAGTTCTAACTACAAACAGGTTACTAACATGAGATATGATTGACATATTGCACTCATCTAACAATGATGTATTTATCTACATAAATAACTGCTAAATATATATAGGTTTAAAGCAAAATTAAACTACTGCAATGAAATCAAGTGATTTACCTTGCTGAGCAAATCCATTCAATATCAAGCAACAGAGGACGCCAGCCCATGTCAGCAATTTTAAACTAGTCTGAAATACATAACCAGAAGACCAAACTATGATTTATCACAAGGAGTAAGCAAAAAACAAGAAAAAAAAACAAAAACCACCCCCCAAAACCCAAACAACCCCCAAAAAACGTTGCATGAAACTGCAGATGTGCAGCTGTGTTTCAAAGCAGACAAGGAACATGGAGCAGACGCAAATCAAATTATCTTAGTTGTATCAGCTGGACAGTTTTGCTCCAGTACAACCATGTTTGTGGGCTAAGCTTTGTATTTAGAAGACATCAGACAGGGTAGCTTCTTCTTAAATTATTCTGAAATATTCTTATGTTAGGTAAACCAGCAAGGTATGAGAAATTTGGAAATGCTGTTCGGGGTGGGGACAGAACAGACAGGACAGCAGGAAGAACCCAAACCAATCTATTGACATCTTAAAAAATATTTAGGCTCTGAATGTTATCAGAGAGAGAGACTCCTAAATAAAGATACCACAGAAATACAAGATGGAAACAGAGCTTCTCTGTTCAAGTCTCTGTTTTAAGACAAACTTCAAGGCCCTTTCCAAAATATTTTCCTTGGAATCTTCAAAGGGCATTTTACAGCCTAACTTTGCACCTTATACTCTAAACTAGAAATTTCCTCTCACAATATGCAACATAAAACTTCCTTGATACAAACTCAGCCCCTTTTTTCTTCTTTAGGCAACAGAGAATTAATGGGTACCATCCTTATTAAAGAAAAAACACTCTACCCTTTGTTCAGTGCTATAAACCTTAATGAAAGCCTGGCAGAAAAAATAGATACATACACACTATGTAAGCTATATGCTTTAGGAGACAAGGTTTGAATGCTTATAAACCACAATTTAAGGTTACTGACTTGTCATCTTCCCTAATTATTGGTGAGACTTCACTTAGTACTCCAGAGTTAGGATTATGTTCTATAAACGGGTTTCAAATAGACCATTTTTTTTTCTAAATTTTCTTCTACTCTAGTAGCAGGTAGTCGGCCAGGGTCAGTTGTCACATCTTTCGAATTTTGGTACTATTTTAAATTCCATTTCTCTTTTATTTATTATAAGAATTCTGAGAACTTGGACTGGCTGACAATTTCCTTGGTCATCCTAAAATGTTATTGGTAATTAAAGCCTTTCCAGTCATCCTGGAAGCATCAATATTCTTAATACCTTTTTGTTCATAAAATATCTTGCAATACAGCCAAGGAAAACTGAATTTGGCAGAGTCTTTTTAAATGAACCTGTCATTTTCTAGAAGATGTACTATTATTCATATAAATTAGCAGCAAAGTGAGCAATGCTTAAATAAGCACAGCAGTTGAGCTTTAGTTTTCCCACACTGATTTAGGGTCATTCATAATTGTTACTTTGCACATCCAGCCAGACCTAACAGAGAAGGGATAGCTGCTCTAAAATCTGGTGGAGAATGTTTCAAACAGAAGCCAGCCATTTGCTAACAAATTGTATCCAACAACAGTACTATATGGTTCATATTTTTCTGATAAATCATTTTGGTCCACCCTTCTCTTCAGTGGATGCTATAGCCAGAGGGTGTGTGTGGGGGAAATTTGCTGTGGAATGACTTTGCTAGATGTTATGCATATGTATGTAAGAAATTACTGATTAAAAAAACCAAAGAAAAATTTGAACTGTGAATTATACCTTACTTAACTTTTGAGCATTACCTATTGCACATATCTAACTCTGATTTTTCCCTCTACCCATTGCTGCAGAGTCCTTCATTGGCAAATCTCTCTTTCATGAGCACTCTTATTATTAACTCCCCTCTATAAGCCATCACCTAAATCAAACCTGTGCAACCGTGAAACTTGATCAGAGGGGAACCATGATCCAACAAATGCGACTAGATGGAAGACAGACGAAGGGACTGAATCAAGGTTAGAGAAAAAAAAGCAGTTACATGGTGTAGGACCATACCTATCGGACTAGGAGTCTGAAGGGCAAAGCCTTATCTAAGGTTGGTCAACTTTTAGGTTCCTCCTTTTCTGGTTTTATGGTAAGTATGTTCTGTGTTTAGCAAACCTTGCTTCCCTCAAATAAAAGGATATTTTGTTACTCGAGAAGCAGTTTTGCTTTAAGTATAGCCCAGAATGGGGTGGGTTTTTCAGTAAGAAAAAACCTAAGCTGCTGGCATCAGTTTAGTACTTTTCTGTTAGCCAAAATGAGAAGATTATAAACAGTTCACCTTTTTAGGGCAGACCAGCAGCGGATGCACAGCAAGCCCATGCAGACGATACAAATAAGTCGAAGATGTGACACAGTGCTAAAACTATGACTAAGACCATTTGGAAGAGAAACGTTCCTGTGGAAATGCATCCGCATGATGAATGTAGTTCTGGGCACAGATTCCCCGTAAAGTTAACAAGGAAAATGTCCTCTTCCATATATGGCTAAGCCAATGCCTCTCCTAAAGCAAGCTGCCTGCCCTCCAACACATGCTAGCTCGCTTCCTTTACCTCTACTGCTTAATAGCTTTTCCATCTGCTGAGTTTTGGAAAAACTCGAGTAAAGATTTGCTAATTTGGATTCAATTCTGATTGTTCTTTAATGCAAGCAAAGCAATGCACATCCTCAGCCTCCAAGCCTCCTCCTAACCACTGTAGCATCCTGGTCACAACAGTGTCAAATACATTCTCCTGCAAGTCACTGGTTAGTACTGTGGATTGCCCTGTTGCAGATTTTTCTGTTAAGGGAACAAACCAAAACAAATAACGCCTAACTACACTAGACAGCCAAAGGAAGCCTTTGGAAACCGTTGGTGGAGCTGGAACTAAGCCTCGTGTCAGTATTCAACCACAGATGACGGGAACAGAAAAGAACCCATTGTTACAAGAAATAAATGGAATTTTTTGCGCAACATTTACATACTTTCTATTATAGTTGTTCTCCTCTTTCTAATTAAATCCTTGAAAAATATCCCAGAGTCCTTGAAAAAGTGGGGTTTTTTTCCCCCTGAAAAAAAAACAACTCAAAGCTTACAAAAGGTAAGCTTGTCAAGAACTGAAATCTCTTTAACAACTATATCACCAGTTTGATCCTTTTTAAAAGGCTGCTAATGGTGTGCTGTTGAAAAACTGATTTTGAAATTATTTCTGCATATTTGTGAACCATACTCTATTTTTGTGAAATATTTTAGGAAGACAAACATGGACATAACCTTGAATGTTTGGACTCGTTGCTTTCCAAGTTTTTTTGCTAACCATCTTTATAAACAGTAATGCTTGAAGAGAATTTTTTCTTTATAAAACCAGCTTTGATAGAAATCTCCGGAGCTTCTAATTTTAAATGAGAGACTCATTAAGTGACAACAGGAAAGAGGCAGGATTATTTCTCCATAGTGAGACTAATTTTGAATTTGAAAATCAAATATTTAGCAGCTTTGTATTCTGCTAATCATCACAATATTTAGAAATGAAGTTTACTACTCCACAGCACTAAAGCCTTTTGCAGCTTTTAAAATTTATTTATTAGAACAGCAATAGCATCTGTGCAGAAAATTAGCTGGGCAAATGGGATCAAGAAAAAAGGATAAGAGTTATAGAAACATTACTTCCTTTGAAATGAAGTATCGATGGCTATGCTGCTCTCTTCTCAACACTCTTCAGCTGAGCATTCCACCCCACCTGATACAGGCCACAGTTTATACTGATATTAAGGCAACGTTAGCAACAAGCCGTTAGGCCACTGCAGTATTGCTCCACTCAGCCGAGCAGCTCCTCATCTGCCCTGAGCAGCTCCTCATCTGCCCTGAGCAGCTCCTCATCTGCCCTGAGCAGCTCCTCATCTGCCCTGAGCAGCTCCTCATCTGCCCTGAGCAGCTCCTCATCTGACCCAGTACTCTGGCATCCACCAAGCCAATGTCAAGCAAAGGAAAACACTACAAGGCATCTGACTATTGTCTACTGAAGTGTGCCTTGGTGCAAAGCTTTCTATTGAAATACATAACCATGCTTCAGACCACAGAGGAAGCATTTAAATATCCAGTAAGAGTTGAGTTGTTGTGCAGAAGCCACCTTTTTGAGGCAATAACCAGACAGCCTACTTATTCACATCCCCACACACCACTCTAATTATACTTATAAACCTAGAAATGAATAAGCAACTCTCACTTTTGGACTAGCATTTGTGCTTCCTGCAGACTGACACCTCTTTGCATCAGCTGCGTTTTCCCAGGTTTAAAGCTTGACTGAGAAATGCTGTATGGAATTATTCCTTCCTAGAGGTGAGATTATGTTTATAGCCACTTTCATCTAGTGTAAGGATGGAAAGTCACTTAAGAGAGCTGCCCCATCCTCCTTGTTGATTATTCACCCTTGTTAATCAACCTCCTGGTTGATTATTCTTACTGCTTTCCTTTCTGACTAGTGCTAGCATTAGTGCAGCCACCAAGGAGCACTAGAGCAAGGAAAAGATTTGGCTGAAACAGTAATCCAAAGAAAGTGGCTAGTTTCAGACATGTGGGTACAGAAATGCTTGTCCTGGCATGGCAGAGGTGGTGAGATGCAGATGCAGAAAAAGAGAACTGGGGAAAAAAACCCCAAAGGATACTGCTTCTCAGCCACAGTCCATGGCTGTATGCTGGACTACACTGGTCACACAGTCGGCCCCCACCCCCAGTCATCAAGGTTCTGGTTATAAAAGGAGCAGGAAGAGACATGTTTCTAAAATAAGCAGAATTAAATAGTCTCTGGGGACTCCTGTTTCAGCACTTGATGGCTACCCTGCTAAAAAAGTTCCTTCTTCCCTCACTCCAGAAGGTTTACTGGCTTCAGCCGGAGGCCACGCTTTTGAGCATGAATTTTATGGACTGGCAAGAAGAATCCCATTCACATTTCTCGGGGGTTAAAAAAAAAAAAAAAAAGGCAGGAGGGAGGGAGAAACCAAACAACCCCAGTGACATGGGACAGCAATTACATGGCCACTACAGACCTCTAGCAACGACCCACGCCTCTGTAAGCACTCCTGACAGCCAGAACTCCCACAACAGACATTGTTAATTACAACCCCAAATTTGCCTGGACATGCAACAACTCTAAGCATGTCTGCTTGTACAACAATTCACTGCAAAGCAGCAATTCACTATAAAAGAAAGTGGTAAAATGGGATCTTGCTGCTCTGTCTTGAGAAGTATATTGCTCAGAAAGGCACAGGTACAGATATTAAAACGTTTCACACCGAAGAGTTACTTTTGATTAAAACCTCCAAGTTGTGGTGTAGATTTTCCAATTAATCTTAAATAGGTAATTCTTCATTTGTGACCTTAACAGCTGTCTTATTTACTTAATCAATGTAGATGTTACTATAAAACTGAATTATAGCTGGAATACACTGTTTGCACAGTAGATTCCAGGTCCACCAGATCAAGAAACTACGTGATGCATTCTTCTTCATGGTAGTGGAGATTTGGGGTAAACACTGACAGTTTAAAAGCAATAAATTTTAATCAAAGAACCAAAATGTTAACTGACCCTGCAAAACTATTTGTTCCCTGGATGTGGACCAGCCCTGTGGTCCACGTCACAGACAGGCCCAGCTGCTGATCTTGCACCATCAGAGATGAGCTAGCAGAGTATCCCCATGTAGGGGAAGTAAACTTGATGGAAATAGTCAAGATGTGCAGTCTCAAAAGCAGGACTTTGCAGCACCCCAATCCAAGTGGAAATGCTAGAAGTAAGCCTGCCTTCAACAGCATGGCTTATCAAGACCACGATGTTCTTTCTCCCCCTAGCAACTCTGCAGATGCTAATGGAGCGGGTTTTGAACTGCTTGCAGTAATATGGAAAGAATGGGACATTAAACCAGATTAATGTGCAAAATAAGAAATTCTTTAGCACTGAATCAGCTTTTACACAAAAAATTCATCACATCAAGCCTGCTTACTCAAATTGTGTCCTCAAAAAGCTTTTAAGGCATAACCACTTCAGCTACCATGATGCTACAGGATAAAAGAATCAGCAGTATTTCACATTGGACTTCATTTCCCTCTGTCAGTTATTATCTCTAAGTTAATGGAATAAAACAAGCATAGTCACGAAATACTCATGATAAGCACTTCCATAACCACTCTGTTTTAGTGGGGCATTATATGTTAAAATAATATATAGTAAACCAGTTAGGACTTAAATTTTAATTACAAAGAATTAAAATCTACAGGAAAATAATTTTCTGCTTAGGTTAGGGAGACCAGCTCCTCCAGTATGGTTATCTGAGGTTATCTACCACAACTAGTGTATGTCACTGGTTAGTTCAGAAGATCCCCCTGCAGCATTGGGAGTCCAAAGAAAAGATGAGAATACACACTTCTGCATGCCAGAACCATGGGAAAACATATCACAGATCTGAAGATTCTGCATGGAAACTACTGTGCCCCCCTCCTATGCTTAATAAGGCAGACAAACATACACAGTAACACAACTGGTTTACTAAGACTCTCAGTTACACTGCACTACCCATAGTTTATTCACACTTACAGCTCTAAAAAATTTCTCAAGAGATCAAGTCACTTAAAATTCACCAAAAAGGACTGGATTCAATGGGGGGGAGGGGCAATATCAATAAGCATTAGGTTCTAAAATAGACTTGTTGGTCTGAAACCACTACTGAAAACGCAGCATGGGCACCTGCATCACATTGCCTCTTCAGTTGAATACATGAAAATGTTCATGTACAAGTACCAGCAGGCTGAGGCCACAGCTCATAACAGATCTGGAAGGCTGTTCATGGTATCAGCTTGTATCCCCAGAGTACGGGGTGTTTGTTCGTTTATATAGGACACAGCTGCTTCAAGACAGAACAGCTAATTTCACAAGCACTCACACAGTTTGACCATATTAATCCTTTTATACAGAATTTATTGATATTTGTTCCTGGATTTCACAGGAGCCCTCAACTTACTGACAGTTCTAAATAGTGGAACAAAAAGCAATTAGGTATTTTTCTGAAAAGTATTTTTTGGTCTTGATTTGAATTACTGAGCAGAAACAAATCTGCTCAAGTAAGGTGCCTGGCTGCAGGGTGTGTGTGTGTGGAGACTTTTCTTCATAGAACCCATAAGTTTCCTCTGTAATCAGAAAAAAAGTTACCGATTTCAGAACAACTGCAGATGATAAAGTTTTCTGATACCTGACATCTCTCCACCTTGAGAAAGATAAAACCAAGAAGATGTGGTAGATCCAGTTGTGACACAGTTCCCATGACAGAGGGTGGTAAGGGTTCCCCAATATTTTACAGCACAAAGGCATATCCAAGAAGATAACTGGGCTCCAGTCCCTCCTCAGCCCCAAAGGGTTTGAATTCACATTTCCTGGGAACGCTCCATCAGCCTACAGGATATACTAGCAAGAGCACTCACCACTGCTCTTATTAAACCAAAGCTGATGTGCAACCAAGAATGAAAGGCACAGAGACAGAAAACAAGCTGATGAAGTTTTGGCTCTTGTTTATCTACTGAAGCACTCAGATGGCAGGAGCAGAAGAAAGATATACGTGGGGGTTCTAGATCCTGTTCCTTGTAATATGTATGCAGATTTTACAGCATATTGTCAATGGATAAAAGCAAAGAGAGTCTTGGGACCATGATTCGGAGTATGAGCTTGCTTGCTTTCTCACCAAATGCCCTAACCTGTAGGAAAGTGAAGGGAAACAGATGTATGTTCACACTCAGACACAGAAGAGAGTCTCAACTGCAAACCTCCTGTATCATGCATGACTACTCTGACTAGTGCACACTGAGCTGAAATCCCTCTCTAATTGCAGACCTGACCAATCTGAACTATATGGACTTCTCTATGGACTTAAAGAAATTAAAGTGAATACTTATCTTCCAACAAGCAAATAAGGCAGCCAGGGAGCTTCTGGTAAGTAAGGAGAGACCTATTGAATTTAGACTTCTATGGAACATAGCAAACCTATTTAGGCAAGATAGATTACATACCATGTTTTATTTCATGGCACTGTATTTCTATACATGTTTTCATTAGCAAAATCCATTGATAATTTCACTTAATGATAAACAAACTCCTGCAACCAGCTGCAAACCTAAATAACACTCATCACAAGCAAAAACAAGTTGCGTAATAAATTGTAAAGAATACCAGCACTGCTAAAGCCTACTCAAATAGAAGTATGTTATGAAAAGACAAATTAAGAAGTCACATAAATCCAGATTTCATGCTGACAACAGTGACAGAAAGTAAAAGAATGAGAAAAGATGTTCAGGGACAATGTGAAGATGCTGCCACTGACTAAGAGCCTTCACCTGTCAAGTCAGCAAACCCCAAGTACAACCTTGATCTCCTTCCCTTTGTTCTAAGGCCTTTTGGAGAGCACTGCAGTGGGGGCAGGACTAACACTGGTTAGTCAGCACCACTTTTGAAGTAGGGACCTTTTTTCAAACAGTGTATGTACATACTGCCATGCACAGAAGGTCTGTAATTCATGAGTAGACCTCCTTAGTACTAACATACTACCAATAATTATTAATTTAAGAACACCACTTTGTTGCATTAACCATCCTTGTCCCTAACGCAGACAAAGAGACTATTTGTATGTTTTCTTGACTTGTTGAATCATAATTTGAAGCCAAGGTTCCACAGTTTAGGAGTTGCTTTGGAAAGCATCTTGATGCTTGAAAGGCAAGTATTACTTCGACACAGCTCATGTGAACAAACAACCTCTGTATGATCATCACATACAGGAAACCATTTAAGAGCCAAGTAAGGTGCTCTTTCTCATGAGAATATTATTTTTTCCCCACAGGTTTATTTAGATATTTTTACCAGGCAATTATCCACAGACTTCAATTTGTAGGGTAAAATCTGACAATCGTATTTTGGAAAACTAGACTAACAAACAGGTGTATTGTGCTTAATGTTCAACATTAAATTAGAAGAGACACACCAAGCCCACAGGTACCGATACTGTGGTTGAAACTAATTTTCTGTATCTACAGCAGCTTCTACACATGTGCACCTTGAAAGCTTCCTCTTTAAGGATAAATATATAATGAGGTGTTAAGAACCAAAACACCTAATTTTTTTCCCCCCTTAAAACTGTCACTGTCAAAAATATCCGTTTTCTATACTCTTGCCAACAGAAGTTTCCAGTAGTTCAAGTCCATCACAGCCCTAATGACTCAAAGCATGTTGTCTCCACAAATTTGTAAGAATTCTTGCTGTATCCAATCTCACTGTTATCAGTAGGCATTTTTCCATAACAAATATTTCAGGGTTTTCATTATTACAAGCACCTCTTTACACAATTGTGATTAAAACAGAGAGAAAGAAAAAAAAAATCATCTGTTTCATCACTTTTCAAATGCTTTTAGACCCATCAGTCATTTTTGCCATAATAATTTAATTTCTCCTCTTGCTTAAACGTGACTTTTTTTTTAGTGGAGGAGAACATGAATCGAATATTTGGCTTGTTTACATAGGTCTTGCTAGTCTACAAGACTTCTTGGCTAAGTTTAGCATTTCCATCTCAGACAGATTACAATTAGGAATGCCACATAACGATTTAAGCCATTCTAGTAGAAAACACGGGTGTCTGTTCCTTGTGGTAATATTAAATTCCCACACACTCTGCACCACTTACTACTCCCATAAAGAGACTATTTAATTTTGTGCAACTTAAACCTCACATTCATCCACACAGGGGGAAATGAAAAGTTTAGTTAAACATATAAATATAGCTCTTGCACAGCTGACTGTAACTGATGCTTCAGAGGCTGTACTGCCTTAGTAATATCCACAACTGTCATAATGTCTGGCTAAACTTAACTTTAATCCAAGCTTTTATTTTAAAGGAAAAGCAGAACAGAGGCATGCACATTCTGAAGTAAAAAGCTAGAGAATTTCAGTTAAAGAAATAGATGAGCGAGACAGCGTATTAAGAGAAAACAGTTGCAAACATCTTGCTGGCTATTGCTGCAGGTACTGCAGGAAGCCAGAAGCTGGCATACCGCAAAGGGCAAACTCAGCGGAAACTCCGTTGTTACATGGCAGTGTTCACCCACCAGTAGCTATCATTAACACTCAGGGTACAGTTTCAGCAACCAAAACCAAGATGAAAGCTAACTGCTGCTGAAAGCAACAGCAGTGCTACAGCATCCCCACCTCCAAAAAAGCAACCTCTGCCCCTGCGCTGCCACTTGTGGACCTCCCCCACCACCATGCTGAGCCAGCTCTGCTTGCTGGGCTGGCGGAGTGATACCTTGAGTCATCCCTTTCCCCTCCACATGGACACCGCCTTCTGTAAGCCTCAGTAAACTCAACCAGATCTCCACATGGACGGAGGAGTGCTGAGGAAACAACTTCTACAAAGTGGCAGGTGGCCGTCAGACTGATTGACCTCTGAAATTACACCGTGCTCTTTGAGTGCTGCTAAACCAGCCTAAATTCAGGCTGTCACAGGCCCACCTTCCTTCTCTGCTGGCCTTGGGTGAATTGCTTATGAATGGTCTGTAACACAGCCAGCCAGTTTGGGGAGCAATTCTGATTTTATTTTTTCCAATAGGTTATTAGAATAAATTAGTTGGCCAAAACATTATGACAAGCAAAGAATGAAACACCAAAGGTTTTTCGTTTTTGTTGTTGTTTTGGGGGTTCTTTTGGGTTTGGTGGTTTTTTTGTTTTTGTTTGTTTGGGTTTTTTTAATTTTAATTCAGGATTTGAATGGCAAGTACACAGAATAATGCTTACAGATAGTATCCAAATATTTAATTGCAATTTTTTTAAAAGATTCACTATCCTAATACAATTTAGAATGAGACTTGTACTGAAACAACTCGTCTTCAACATACTTTCAACACTGGGTAAGTGGTCAGGAAAATTAACATGCAGAAATAATAAAAAACTGATCATCTCACAGAACACATACAGATTTATAATGCTGTATCTATCCATGAGACTTTTTAATATATATTTAATTCTATATATATTTAATTTTACATATGCATGTTATCTATCTATCTATCTAAAAAACTAATGATGATTACTAATTCAATGGCAGTGACAACTGGCTAGGTATAAGCACGCAGTGAAACAAACAGTGGACTTCATCCAGATTTTAATCCTGAAGTTTGAGCACTTGCAAAAAGCTCATCAATCTCAGGAAAAAAGTTACTTCAACCTTAAAAGACGCCCTTTTTTTTTTGTAAACCACACACCCATCACAAAGTACTTTATAAAAAGCAGTACTTGCCTGAACAACCTGCCTATTAATACACTTCTCCTGCTTTCCAAAGCAGGATTTTAAGCCTGCTTCAGGCTGCTTCTAAGAGGACTGCAAAAGATAATAAAATATGAGGTTTCTCAAAGTAGCCAAGTAGATCTACCAGTTTGCCACTACTGAATGGAGACAACTCAATTTCTCTGGGCCCTAAAATTCCCTGCTTTGCACCCTTCATCTATCTGGTGCCAACTGTGGATGATACTTTAACCTCTTAACTGAGACAGTGGAACAAGCTGAGCAATAACTCCTTGCTGAGTTATTTCTCACCTGATCTACCAAGCTAAGATGGATTACTCAAGTCAGAAGAGCACTGATGCATGCACGAGCAGATGCTGTGAGGTTCCACAGCAGTTTATGCCAACTTATCTCTGGACTACCACAGTTCCACACTCCTCTCACTATGAGCTGCACATTTTCCTATTCCTCCCCTTGGTCTGAAGTGTGTCACTAGTAACTCATGTGGTCACCCAGTTGAAACAGCTGATCTAGTTGAAAATTAATTTTTTGTCAAGCTATTTTTCAACCAGATCAGCTATTTAAATGACTTACTGTACAGCCTTATGACTTCCACTGCTGATGCAAGGAGGATGGCAAGACTGCACAGCTACAGGCAGGAGGGACAGTTAAGACTTACATTGGTATAAATTGCTGCAGAGCCACGTTCCTACAAAAATAAAAAACATTTTTAGTTGAATTCATGGTTCAAGGGCCACTGGAACATTTTATGAAATACGAAATTCAGGTAAATTTGAAAACCACTTGTCTACTGTGGAGTTTTGAGTTATCACTACTGAGGTTTCTTTTTTTTAAAAAAAAAATCTCTGCAGAGACATAGTATTAAAATTGCTTCCAGCTACAAGCAAATGTTAATCATATTAAATACAGACATTATTCATTTAGAAAGTGAAACTGCATTGTGAATTATGTACCAAAATGAGCCAGTACCTGTGCAAGCTTTTTGATTACTATCTAAACACTCTCCAAATTGGTCAGCTGGCAGTGATAAAAATGCTGGCAGCAATCTTACCCACCATAGTTACTCTTTAATGCTAAAGTTGAGTTTTTCACTGAAACTGGTGATATCGGCAACATGGCTATGTAACATTTTAATCTAGCCTTTGAAAAGTTATGTAAACAACATATGTAGTGGAGGGAGGTAACACATACATAGAAAAAAATGTTTATCACTGTTTATCAATTTTATGATGCATTTTAAACAACCTATAGCTGATATGTTTAGTATGTTATTCCAAAAAAGGAAATTTGCTGTTTCCTTTTTTACACTCAAGTACACACCCAGGAAAAATTACACTGAAATTCTTGAACACTAATTTCTCACAGATTTGTATTTGCATAGAAATGACAAAAACAGCACAAAAAATTATTCCCCATTTTTGAACTGTACAGTAAAAGCAAAGAACAAATGTTATCTCCTAAAATGTTACACTTACAGATGCTTTGGAAATGCATGTAGGTTACATTCATGCACAACTGAAAGACAGATTTTTAATCTATTCTGACACAAAACCAGCAAATTGACATTTCAAAACGGTCAAGCCTTGTATTTTATGCAGATAGGCTACAGTACTCCTTTCAGCATTGGGACAATCTTTAGCTAGCATGAGAAAGTGAGCACATTAACATATACTAAATACAACCTTGCAAAAAGAACAAAAGGAACCTCAGAAAAGGTAATTCCTGACTTTATCCTATGCCCACCAAAACTAATTTCCTAATACACAAGAAAATAAAACATCAGTCTAATAAGAAAAAAAACCCAGCCAGAACACACCAGCAGCACATAGTTCAACTTTGCTTACCCTAGTCAATCTTGTGGATGATGCTAGCAAAGATTTCCTCATTTCTCCTTTTTATTATCAGAAGAGGGAGCATTTCACTTGGTGACTGGACAAGAACAAAGCCTTCAGCCACTTCACTATCAAAGACGTGGTAATAATATGAGAAGTCATCCTGATGCAAAATTTAATGCCAATCTAACGATAACCGACTACTAAAATGTGTCATCTTTTGATCCGAGTGCTTTTTATTTAACATCAAAAAGATTATGTTCTTTTGTATCTATCTCCACTTCAGAAACAGGCTTTTCTTTTAGCTGTACTCATCTTCACACAAACCCCTTTTACCTAAGATCTGGAAAACCAGACAGCTGAGGGTCTAGGCAGAGCTTGCATGTTGCCCAATTTAATACTTGAGCAACTGAATCTGCAGAGGATGCCAGCCAAGCTACTAGAATGCCAGGTCCTTCAAATGACCTCCTACGGTCCCCCATACACTCCTGACACTCAGGTTACCCCACAACTCACTGGGAGAGCATCCTGTGATCTTCTGCTTTACGGCAGCGCAAGGCCACAGATCACTCCCCACAGGTCCTGCCAGCCTACAATGACACAGAGCAGACGAGTACAGATCAAACGGCTTCGTAGAGCAGCCAGCTGCACAAGAGGCAGACATGACTCTCGGTGCCAATTCCTGAAGTTAGCACTGTGTTAAGACACACTAAACTACAATTCCACCAAAGAAAATTAACAAACCCTAGAATGACAGCTTATCTTCCTCTTTCCTTTGCAAAAGGGAACGGCCGCCGCATCCTTATCTCAATACTTACTTCAAGGTTACGCCAAACCAGACATCTTGGTCTCAGGTTTTTCAAAACCATGACCTCAGGGACGAAGTACGCATTAATATCCAAGATACTACCTTTGACTCACAATATCACCATTTCCTAAATGAAATACTGACTCTTTCTAAATTAATCTAATACAATTATTTTTCTTCTCTTTCAAATAACCACAAATCAGTCATCTTTGCATGAGGGTAAGTTCAGTGTTTCAGTTCAGCCCAATATATAATTATTGTTTTTCATTCTACCACAAATGACAAGAAAAGAAGAAAGCTTTCACTTTTTCCGTTCAAGCTTCCACATCAAAAGTGCCTTTACTTGCACAGCTCTAAAGGTAAAGAATTTATTTGTTAATAGCTGTAACAGAAAATTAACTACCTGTGAGTACTTGTACGTAGCATGTATACTACACAGAAATTTGTAGTTTAATACAATAAGAATCCATACAAACAATGGCTCTCCTTCCTGATTATACACTATAAGGTACCAAGAGCAGAAGTTAAAACTAAGCTAAGTCAAAACTAGGACCAAGTTAAGCATAAGTGATCTTGTACAAAACACGAATCAGAAACAAATTAACTGCAAATATTATGTGGATCTTTTTGGGGGAGAAAATATTGGCAGTAGATATTGTATATGTTATAGTTTATGAGCATTTTAAGAAGAATCTGCCCTTAAACATGGTCTTACAAATTAGAAGTTTAGAGAAAACGGCTATAAACAGAAACCTAATGATTTGTTGGCAGAACGTGAGAACTGCATTAATTTATCAGATACTCAAGACGTTTTTCTGTGGGAGAAAGACAAGACTGAAAAGGATGGTGAGAAAACATGAGTATCTTCTTAGCTCTTCCTAGCAATAACAAAGTTAAGATTCCAGCTTCAATTTTGTTACTCAAAACTTCTCCCTCTAATAAAAACCACAAGAATACTAACGATGCTTTGCTGCTGCTGTTGGAAAAGAAAGCACACATGAAACTACTTTTAAGACAGAAAGCATATTTCATAAGCCTTTTTGCAGCTGACTGTAAAAAGAAATTGAAAAAGATATAGACAAAAATATCACTCTAATATATTAAAGAGCCTTTACTCAGTGAGCCCCCAAAGACAATTACAGGTCAGGTAGGAATCCTACTACCTTTCCCAAAAGAAAACATTAATATTGTAGTCTCATCAGGCTACTTTCCATACCATGTGCTTGGTTATGTGCAAATTTTGTACTACATTAGCGACTTTACCATCTCTGTGAACATCTTCAATCTGTTAACGGGGGAATACAATAGCCTAGGAAGTCCACTAACCACTCGGATTAGTCTAAGAATAGAAAAGTAAAAGAAGGTGGTTATTACAAAAATACAGGATTTTTAATAACGTTCTGCTAAAGAGAGCACCTTTAGTACTGAAAAAGACAACTGTACTATTTAGTGATGCATAACAAGGTGCCCAGTGTCTCATTTTTCATTCACAGAAGTCATAATTTTCATTTTCTCTGTGTGACATTCTCAATACAAGCTATTCAACAAGCCTACACACATCTTAAATTGGACTAGAAACTCATACAGCCTGTTAGGAACACAGCTAAAGCACACGACAATTTCTTACAATGAAGCTATATACACTTTTTACTGGTACTTACACTACTAATCCACATGGTGGGAGAGAAGAAAGTTTAGAGAAAGGTCTCGTCATAAATTTATCCTGACTTACAGTTTCAACAGTTTAGGTTACTGGGCCACGCCCATGTAGGACAAATTGGGGGCATGGGGAGGGGGGGAGAAAGCAGAATTTGTCTTCCCATTTGTGGGTAAACACAAAAATGACTTTTTAGGAAACCTGAGAAACTCTATAACCACAAGAACTGACAGATACTGGTCAATATTGTGGTCCACCGCGGTTACTGCATGGCAAGTAACATCATCCTTTTCAGAAAGCTGGCAACAGAACACACAACAGAACAGAGCAACACAGAGCGAGGAGGAACTACACAGAAAAAAGGAGATGGTATTGGCCACCGTAAATGACAACATTATTCAGTATTAGAACTAACCAACAAATTTCAATTTTTGACACAAAAGGCCAAGATATCAGATCAAGATATCGCCAGTGTCTGTCCAGGAGACCGAGCCGCAGAATTTGTTTCATCTGTTCATTTGTTCATGATTCTGTGACACTCCCTCTTGAAAAACAAACATCCTCTTCAGAAACAACTGCTAACTCTTCCCTACACCAAAAACTCATTTTCCGGTAAAGCTTTGAGATGCACGTTTGTATAAAAAACACCTATGCACACACACACCAGAGCAGAAGCCTGAAAAATCTCAAGTTGTCTAACCTGCAATGTTAAAACTGCTAATGAGAATACTACTACTACTAAGTGCCTTCAAAGCAAGGCGAGTAGAGCAAGTGGGATCAATTTGTAGAATCAGCAATATAAAGACAGATTGAAGATGAGAGGTAGGAAAACACAGACTTAACTCTGAGTTTTCTGCTGCTGGGAGATAGGAAGTTTTCTACAGGACACAGAATGTAGCAGATGACTTAATCTAGTCATAGGGGAACAGTACACATACTGGCAAGTACTTTTTAATGACGCTTCCGAAATAAATCTAACTACATATTGCCTTAATTAAATTTTTAAGAATTATTTAATTTATGTAATCGCTTTATGAGCAATTACATAGATAGATCTACCAATAGATCCCGAGATGCTTAAAAGACCAACAAACAAAAAAAAAAAGGCACTCCCAACAAGGATTCCCTCTCAGAGGGCTGACCACAGATCCTAAGAATTAAAAGGACGCCAAGGGAACTGGCCATTCTAAAAAAAAAGTTGGAAAAAATAAATCACTTTAAGTTCTAGAAAAGCAAATGAGGGCAGAATAGACTCTGCTACTGCCAAGCCCAGATTCCCTCTTTTCTGCATCTGTCTAACCAATATTTCTTCCAAGTGCCATGTGAGGAGGCATGAGCAATCAAAGCTAGCTAGCTTGCCACAGTTAATACTGATTAGGAAAATCCCTGCCTGTTTTAACTTCAGTCTTGCAATGTCTCACTTATTATAACAGTCTCTCTCGCATGGAAGAGGTACAAAATATATTTGGAAAGGAGCGGGGAGGAAGAGGAGGTCGGGTATACCAATTGCCAGCAAAGCTCCATCCAGCCTCTATTCTTTGCCCCCAAAACCCCACTCCCCACACCATGCGGTGGGTGCAACTAACAGAGAACAGAAAGTAGCGCAGCCCACGCATCCGCTCCCTATGTGCAACAGTGACATGAGTGAAGGCTGCACTAGGCATCACAAGCAGCACTAGGCACTGAAGCAGCCCAGGCTCCCTGGCCTACAGGCCCGAGAGGAACAGCACGGACTCTGCCTGTCTGTCCACTAGAAGGAAAGGGAGCGGGGATGGAGCCTGTTCCAGAACTTTGATGATGGCTTACAAAAAGGGTCCCATCAAGAGGAGGTACTTCAACAGCCTGTTTAACAGCAGTCCTGCCACAATCGCAATCACAGCCGTTTCTGAAGGCCACGGTACCAAGAGCCATGGACAGCCAAGAAGCCTGTAGCAAGCTGATCAGAGGGCTGGGAGAACCACGAGCTAAGCGTGCATCACATCACTTGACTAAATCAAGACTGGGTGGAAAGGTAGGCATGACAACTATTTACAAACAACTGAAGAGCATTCATACCAGTGGCAGCAAGGGAATTATATTCAGGACAATGGAGAACATAGCACGTGTCCGCCCCATGTTTGCATTGCTCTCCCCGAGCTTGTCTTTCTGCTACCCAAGTTACCTACTTCCTGAGCTGTTCGCTATAGCAAACAAGCTCTTTTCAAAACTGCACAATAGTAGAGCTACCCTAAGAGAGGTATAGGGAGGATGGCTAAGAGCAGAGGAATGAAATCGTGAATCAGGAAGAAAGAACAGCAGGAAAAGTTTCCGGACAGTTTGGTTTCAGCTGTGGGAATCACTTCCCAAAGGAAGTGGTAGAAGCTTAACCACTTGAGTCACTTAAAACTCAAGACAAAACACTAAAATTCTGCACCCACATCAGAAATTCATGCATATTCTGGAGAAACTCGCATCCCTTCAAATCAGTCCTTCACAAGGGTGGGCCTAACTAGGGACACGATGCAGATCGAATGACCGAATGTACAGAGCAAAATGAGCTCCCTGGCTGCACACACAAAGAACGCCAGATTTTTAACTGCTGACATTTCATTTTGAAATAAGTCTGGTTCATTTATCGCGTGGCTGGCAAACAGATACAGCACTTACCAGCTTCAACTTTGATTAAGGTAAGATTTCATTTTGCATGCCTGTCAGGTTTGCACCTTTCAGCTGAAACATCTTTGAAAAGGACGAAAGTTGAAGGTGTTCACATCCTAAACTTGCCTTGTCTTGCCTACCTATTGCCAATGGCTCACTGTTTTTGCAACCCTTATAAATATAGCCTTGGGCAGGCTTGCAAAATGCTACTTAATCATTTGCCAGAGGCAAGTAATATTTTCTGTGACAGGAGAATGAATCATCAGTTTCATCATCAGGATGGATGTGGACAATGAATGTCTTCACTACTTTTAAAGTCTTGTTTAATTTAGTCTAATTTACATCTTTCTAGTAGTACAATACTTCTTTAAAGAAAAAAAAAAAAAGCTGCTACCAAGTAATCTCATTTCGTAATAGAAAACTGATTTTTCTCACCCTACCACCACCACCTACCGAATTATTAATATGCCAGGAACACAGATTATCTAAATGTGGTTTCACATACATAAAGTCCTGCTCCATTTCAACACTTAGTCACACACGCAGCATTTAGCCATGAGTTGCTCCACTAATCTGAATGGAGACAATCCCTACTCCTAAAGGTTTGTGTGTCTTGGCATGAACAGGACTGTAGCACCAATGGCAAATCTACCAGAAAAATCAACATTTTCACCCAACAGATATGTGCACATCTGTTGGCATGAATGGACCGTTGTATTATACCAAGGACAAATGCAGAAGGAACCATGAACACGGTTCAATTTTTTTTTTCCATAAAGAAAAATAGTCACAAAGACTACCTGATGAGTCTAACAGGCAGTCAGACACTTATTCCATAAGATAAAGACATCTGACATGGGCTAAACAGTGAGTCAGAAATAATTTCCTATCATTTTCCTTCCTTCCAACAAACAGCATAGGAAGGTAATAATACGAGACAAAACATTGCACTCCTATTGCTGTAAGTTATTTCAGAAATCTCCACGTGAAACAGATCGCATACAGAGGCCTCACATTCCCACTTCCACCCCGCCACAATCTTATAGCAAGCTATAAAAGGCTCAGAGCCAGCTTAGAGCAAAAACCGCACGAATTTGAACGCATCGAGCAGTCAAAACGATGCACTACGACCATGCCGTCAAACAGTGCACATACCCCGCTCTTAATGGTTACTTTTCGCAGACATGTGCACGTCAGAAATCTCGATATTCAAGTTCCTACACTGCCTCACTCGATCTCATCCCTGTAACTCGCTTCTCCCCAGCGCCTGCCTCCCGCGGAAGGCAAGCCTTCCCCCGTCGGCTCTGCCGCTGCCGGACCGGGCGCTGAGGGGGACGCTCGCCCTCCCACGCACTCCCGGGGAAGCCGCCCGAAAAGTGCTGCTCCGTCCCCGGGCACCTCCGGGCGGGAGGCCGCGGACGGCACAGGGCAGCTCTGAGCGGGGCACCGGTACAGGCTCCCGCCTTTGTTGAGAGGGAAGGGCCGGGGCAGCCCGGCCGCGGGCGCTGCCGGGCAGGGCCGGGCCGGGCCCCGGGCGGACAAAGGCCTGGCTGGCCCCCACCGGCACGGGAGGCCCGAGGCCGCCGTCCCGCCGCCACAGGAAGCCGCAGGCTGAGCTCGCCACCTTCCCGCCCACCCGCCCGCGACAAGCACAGCGCCGCGGCAGGCACGACGGGAGGCGAGGCGCCCCCTCCTCCGCCCGGGACGGGCGCTGAGGGACCCGCGCCCCAGGGCGGCGGCGGCTCCCGGGCGCTGCCGGCGGCTCCCCGCGCGGGCGGGGGGCGGGAAGCCGCGCTCGCCGCCCTCTGCCCCGCACCACCCGCCAGAGCCCGTCCGGATACCGGCGGACGCGCCCGAGACGAGGCGCCCCGCGCCGGGCGGGCACCGTTCAGCCCGCTCCCGGCCGGCTTCAACCCCCGCCCCATCCTCCCGCTACCTCGGCCATGGCCGCGGCGCGCCTGGCTCCTGGCAGGGGGCGCGCTCCGGCCCGCCTGACTGACTGACTGAAGCTCCCCCTCTGCCCCGGCGTCCCGGGAGCGGGCTGGGCTGGGCGCGGCACAGCGCGGCGGGACGCCCGGCCTCGCTCCTCGCTCCCCGTCCGGCTGCCCGCCGCCGCCGCCGCCTCGCCTCCGAGCTGCTGAGGGGGGAGCCCGGCGCGGCGGGGGAGGGGAGGGGAAGGTCCGCGCTCGGCCGCGCTTTCCCCGCCCCGGAAACACATTCCTCCCCGCTGCCGTCAAGCTCGGGCGGGGGAGGGAAGGAGGGAAGGGCTGTCCCTGTCCGAGGAGGGGCTCGTCCCTTGCCTGTCCGCGACTTCCCTTCGTGGCGACCGCCAGTGCCTTATTTGGTGGGGTTTTATTAGCGCCCCGCTCCGCAGCCCCCGTGCGCGCCCGCGGGACGGGCCGCGGGGAGGGGGCTGCCCCGCGGCTGGCGGCGTTTCCCTCGGCGCTCCGGGGTCGCAAGGCTGCTCGGCCCCAGCGCGTCTTTTGCAGGGCTGCGCCCTCCTCTGCTCCCCTCGCTGCCTGGTTCCGCCCGGCTCGCCCCGGCGGTGCCCGCGGCGCCGGGACACGCGTGGGGGCAGAGGGGTGGCTGCGGGAAGGGGGACCGCCCGGCCCGCTTGCTCGCAACTGTTGCCAAAAGCAGTGGAAGTCAGCGATCGATGAGGTTGGCATGACGCTGACACACTGACACACTGTCCAAGCTAGAAAGTGCCCCCCCCCCCCCAAGTCCCTTGGCCAGAGCCTGCTGCTGTTCGGTGCCTGCCCTTAGCGGTTTTAAGTGCTCCTTGAAGTAGGTTCTTGGAGGATCTGCTGATTAAAAAAAAAAAAAGAAAAAAGTGGCATTTGACACTTTTTTGGAGTAAGGAGCGATGGGAAACGCGAGCTATGCACTCATAGCTCACGGTCATAAAAGCTGTACCTTTATGCGTGGCCACTGGAGCTAGTGTCAGTTATTATTTTGGTATGATTAACTAAATGAGTGGTGCTGCAAATTGATTATAATTTTAATCGCTTTTCCCCTGCTTTGTTTCTAGCTGCACTTTAAAAAATTAACGATGTTTCTGCCTTACTCAAGCGCAGCCTGTCATTCAACCCTATGTTCCATTTGGGCAGTGCAGTTGTTAAGGATGTAGTCTATTAACATAGCTGCATTAGCAGAAGCTTTTAATGCTGGTACATTTTATAATTGTAAAACTGTTTTAGTGGTGTTAGAAAATGAGATTGAAATGATAAGACTGCTGCTCCAAGGAGCTTCATCAAAAGCAAGCACTGGACAAATGAAGTGGAAGAGAAATAACTTTGACAATTAGAGATAAGGAAGCCAGAGACCAACAGGTAAATTAGTAGATAATATTAGTATTGCCAGGAACAGGGAAAGAAGCTGCCATAAACCCAAAGTTTCAAAATGGTAGAAATGTATGCCTTGCAAAATAAAAGCAAGTACTGGAGTGATAGTGATCTGCCAAAAAGGTAAGAAATTTAAGTACTGGGGGAGAAAGAAGACTTGTAGCCAAGGTTTTCTTCTCTGCTTCCTTATTACAGGGAAAAAAGCACATTTTGCTAGAATATGCAAATGGTGAGCAGAAGTCCACTACGGTGTACTGCAAACAAGCAGCAGCAAAAATATGCCTCAGGTTGCTGGGGCTATGCGGAGTAAATAAAACTGCTTAACAAACTGGTGCTTCAAGTAATACCCAACGCTCAGCTCAGACATTCGTGTGTCAAGTTGCCAGTGGCTAGGTGTGCTGCGCGATAGGAAATTGGCAAGAAAAAATCTCCCAAATGGCTGAAAAAAATCACTGAATTATTTGGCTGCTTTCTGGACTCCTTGGAGAGTACAGATGCGTATGAACGCCATTTGTTATTTTCCAACACTTCTGAAGTACTAAAGACGTCAGAAAAAAGTGCTGGAGGTGTCTGAGCCAGCAGACACAATTGCAGATGATGTCAAAATGTTTAATGTAGTGCCTCCATACTATGGTATACATGACATCTGGGAGAGTGAGTGAACGTTTTTGCATGGAAGGGCTCAAGAACAGACAGGTTTTCATGGCTTGAGCGGGCAGCTAGGAAATGTGTGGGTCACTGGTAGGCTTGGGTACCATTTCTGGGAATCCACATCCTTGCATCTTACAGAAAATAGGTGAGAAAATGTGACACTGGAGACAGGGGTATGAATGATGTATATTCACTTAGTATGTATATTGATTTGTTTGATACTGCTGGATTTGCTGTTGTGTTTGCTATTGTTTTTTTCTGTGATTTTGAGAGATTGTGGTTCTTTGTTACAGGATTAGGATATAAGTTTTCAACTCTTCCTTCTCCAAGTAGTTGCATGTGTCAAACCCATATAGAAACTGGAAAATATCAGAATTATAATACTTCGGTTAGTTTAACTTAGTTTTATCTAATTGGCTTAAGTACATTAAATTAATACACCATTTTTCCTGATTTTTTAAGTGTATTTAATGCTTGGGTTATATTTAGAAGACAATAAGGACTGTCATTTGGTAATGATGCCTTTTGTTTTATGTGTAACATATGTTCATTTTCTGTGAACAATGTAAGAAGTAAATTTCTGTGCTGTAGAATATACCGTCATAGGACCACCGGCAAAGTGATGTCTGCAGATATTATCAGGAATAGTAAAATACTTTGTTTTATGATTATTTGCATATCATATTATTGAAAAATTCACACAAGTAATCAGAAAAATAAATATTTTAGTTATTGCTTTCAAAGTATTTACAGTATGTTTGGCAAATTATATTACTTTGTAGGTACAGCTGATTTAGCTACATGGCATTATCTTTTATACCTACTTGAGTTTTGCTTTAAAAGCCCATTGAAGAATATATTTTCATTCTGTCTCGCTATCTTTTAATCCAAGCCATTGGCAAAAGAGGGCCCTGGTATCACAGAAGAGAAGTAGTTGGTAGAGCACCAGTGGTGTGTAGGGGCCAGTGTGAGAATCTTTGGCCTATTGTCAGTGAGTCATTTTGTATATAGAATATAAATATATATTATCAGCATGACCAGGTTGTGTTGTGGAGGAATCAATCTGTAGCTACAGCTTGCCTTGCAGATACAGGTTTTATTATAACTATTACAGAAACACCCAGGAACCCCAAACCAGGTTTTGGTCTGTCCACTGTTGCATGTATAAAGAGGCCAACTGTGTAAATCAGGGGTGCTCAGCTGCAGCTCGAGGGCTGGGGGTGAGCGTCCCTGGGCCAGGCAGCCGCACTGCGATCCCTCCCAGTGCCTGGCTGGTAACCTCGGGGGTGAGCGGTCATTTGTGTGCCTTGGGGACCGCTGCCTCCTGGGAAGGAGGAGCTGGTTGGTAGGAGAAGCTGCAGCAGCTCCTGCCCAATGATCAGGGTATTTCCTTGGCTGCGGTTTCCCAGTGGCCTCATGTTGCTGCCAAGACACTGAGCTCTGAGTTACTAAAGCCCACACAGCCGAGGGGCTGTCACACTGTTCCCCACCATCTCCTACTCCACTCCTGAAGCTTGCAGAGGGTTTAAAGGGAGATACTTTGCAGCTGGGGCCACAGTGAGGAGTGCCATGGTTTGCACATTAGCCCCCGAATGCCTCCCATCGTAGCACCCCAGTGGGCAGTTTCACAATCTCACCACCCACTAACACAGGTCTTTTCCCCTTTACTGCTTCATACTGTACTAGATATCTCACCCACCTCTGCCTCAGGGAGTGTTAATTTATCTGTACTGCTTCTCTTTCCCAACACACTTTGCTACTGCAAGCAGAGTACTGCAAGCTTTCTCTTTCTCCCCCTCTTCTTCCCCTCCCTCGTCAAAATGCTCCTACCCTACCTAAGATAATTTTTCTTTCCAAACTAAAGAAAACCAAACCATAAACCCGAGGTGAAAAATCGTAGTCTAAATACAAAAGACAGATAAAGGGTGGGAGAGAAAACAGAAAGCCAAAGTCGTTTTCCCAAGGTTAGCAATGGAGCCAGCAACAGAAGGCAGGTCTCCTGGGACCACACCAGGCTGGGGCCACCTGGGCTGTGCTGGTGGCGGGAGCAGCGGGTTTTCCTGGCCCGGCCTTGGAGCAGAGCAGCAGCAGCTGCCGCTGCTGTTTTATTCCAGCAACGTCTGTGCAGTTGCAGAGGGGCACAGAGAGTGCTGAGGCCTCGCTGGCAGCTTGTCAGCACTGGGCTATGCCTTCCCCTGTAGAGGATGAAGGAGATGTTAGACGCGGACACAAGATTAATACCGAAAGTATTATTAGAAGATAGGGTCACTCAGTACAGGAAGCGATGGTGCTAAATGGTTGTGGTAATTGCTTTCGGTAACAGCCTCTATTTGTCTCCTCTTCTCACAAACAATGAGGAACACTTCTCTGGGGGCAGGCAGTGAGCAAACCTGTATTGTTTGCCATCTTGTCAGCCACGTACAATATGCCCATTTTATGGAGTGGTATGTTTACATTGGAGTGAGGTTCTCCTGCCCCACACAAGGGCTGGAGTGAAGTGAGTCACAGATTTGTCCAGCGGGAATATTGTGATAGATTGTGGTCTGGGCAAAGGTTTGCTCTCTGAGATTGTCTACCTGCAAGATGCTGAATGACCTGCTGGACTTACCTCCTGTTCATGGGATCAACGTTCGGCACTTAGCTGCAATCAGCCTGATACATTAACACCTGGTTTATGATCAACGCTTAGGCCTCTACTTTGTTCAGTCAACAGTCCTGTGTCTAGCATGAGCCTGAAAAGGTCAGAGTCCACCAAGCTGTTCCTTCAGCTCACCAGTGTTTAAAAAGCAACTTGTCCCCTTTTGGCTGTCAGGCAAGGAGAAAGGAGAGGTCAGCCAGAGCACATGGCCCTTCTGGTGGGACCGGCCCATGCCATCCATCTCATGGGCATGGAGCAGGCTGTTAGGGTGGCGGGACTGAAGGGCAGCTTTTTTTACAGCTGCACTGTGCCTTGTGGTCCTTCTGTCTTCCTCTGACTCTTTTTCTGCATTTACTTCACCTGGTCTCTGCTCTCTTTGTGCATATGTTTGGATAAGCTAAGCTGTTGCTGTTACAGTCCCATGTTTTCCCTGCTGCCATTAGCATACACATTCCTTCTTGTTTGTCACATGGATGTGTTTCTTCCAAAGCTGTTTTGTGGGACTCCTATGTTATTGTGAAGATCATTTGTTTTATGCAGCAATTCTATGAGATATTTTGACTCTCAGTAAGCAAGGCAGGATTCCTTTGTCATCCTTAGGCATGAAGCACAGGTTCCTCCTGTGTTCCAAAGTAAGGAAGTGAGCAGGAGTTAAGTGAGGAGAATAAAGTCTTAACTTATGATCACTTAACTTATGATTCACTTATGAAACACTTATGATCATGATAACACAGGGCAGAGAACTTCTGCACCAGCTCCTTATGTTGCTTGAACTAAAGCGTGTTTTCTAGAGAACTTGATTTAAAAACTTCAGGCTTGAAGATACTTTAGTGTTTAATTACCCAAGAAAAGATGCCTATGGGAGATTAGAAATATCCCCAAAGGGTGATAATTCTGAATGTACAATAACTTTCTGAGATTCAGCAGTTAGTTAATTCTTACCATGTGTTGCTTTTATTTTGTGAGTCTCTGAGATCATGTGCCTACATATTCCATTCCCTCCTTCTCAGGGGATTCCCACTGCTTAGATAAGCAGCTCATGCTTATTTGGGGAAAAAAAAAATGTATTCCACTGCCCCTAAAGAAGTGTGCAAGGAGGGTTGTGAGAGCTTTCCTTTGCAGAATTGTTCTGCCTCAATTTTGCCGTAAGGGACATGCTGCAACATTTTAAGCTGAATGCAGTAGTTATTACTGCATGAAATTACTGAAATTTAGAATTTTGTAGAGGAGAGTAGGGATAGGAATGAGAGAGGGGGATTTTGATATCATCTGCTGCAGAAAAAGTAGGAGAGGGGAACAACCTACTAGCAGTGAGAGTCTTTGTGTCGTGAGAGCAGGACTAAGGACAGATTTTATGTTCGTTGGTATATAAGGGAAAGAGGAGCTATGTGGAAAACAGCAGATTTTAAGCAAGATTAGAAGGCAAGAAACAGGACAAATAAAGTCTGAAGGAAATAAATAGAAATAGTACCACTGGGAAAGGAGATTTGGGCAAACAGAATCACTATTGTATAAGGTGATTGGCTGCTCTAATAGAAAACAATGGCAAAAAAAGGCAGAACATAATATTTTTATAATACTATTTCTGTCAAGTAGAAGAGAGTCCTATATTGAGATTGTTCTGAAACCCCCAATTTATCCTCCCCATTCCTACACACCTGAACTTATTATCATGATTGTGTTTCTTCAAATAATTTGTTTCACTGACTCTTTTTTTTTTAAATTTCCTAGACTCATACCTAAAACGCTTTGTCAGTATTGATGTTTGGATGAAGATGACAGTGATTTACAGCCAAAAACTCTCGCTTGTGCACTCTCAATGATCCCCATATATTGTCCTCTTTCTAGCACAAGTTTCATGAATTTTCTTATTCTTAAGAAGTTACGTCTGGATGTTAATAACAATTTTGCTTGAGTATTGATTTATCCCACTACCTTGTCATCTAAGCAGAGACTAATACAAAGCAATTCTGACTTTCTGTTGTGCTATTCACCCAGCTTTTCTTCCCTTCTTTATGACTCTGCCAGCAGTTGCAGTATTTTGCAACAGTGAACAGTCACAGGACTCATCAAGAGAAGAATTCAGTTTCTCAGTCTGCAGGTGCAGGTTCTTAAATGAAATACATCATTAATTAAATCCTAGATGTGACACTACAGTAAGAAGTATTGTAGTTCACTAGTATCCTTGGCAGTAGGATATTCTGGCCACAGCTGACATTATAACTGTTACAAACACAAAGTTCCGTTCTGATTTCAGCTGGGTGTAATGAACCAGCAAGGAATGAAAGTCAAAAGATAGTTGTCGATGAACTAATATATAATGAAAAGATTCACAAGCAATTTTTAGAAAAGCTCAAAAAGAACGAGGTGGAACATCGCAAGGAGGTGAATTTATCAGTCTAGTTCATGTTAAAAAAGTATTTTGAAGTTACAGTGAGGATAATGCACACATAGGGCATGCTAGATGTCGCATTGCTCAGGTGGTGGAAAGGTGTTTGGCTTTCAGCCTTTTGCCTCACGGTTTACTTGGGATCTGTGGTATTTTCTGTAACTACATACTTGAATATGTGGCATTTCCTTTCTGCTGTAGCTAAGGTTTAGCTAAAATTAAACTGTCTTCAAACTAGTGAATGTGAATCTTAATTCTCTTTGCTCGGCTAGTACCTATATCACAGAAAAACTTGTTCCCTCTATGATCCATCTTCCATCTTACCCTGTCCTTCCTTTTCCTCCTCCCCATTTTCATCTGTGACCCTCCAGATTTCCTCATCTGCTTTGAATAGTCCCCTCATTCTGGTCCATGGCATGGACTCTGAGCTGTCCCTTTCACCAGAGGCACCTACGCCTTCGTGCTTATGCGTTCTAGCTGCACTGATCTGTTCCTGATTCCCCTTCAGGAATGACGAATTTCAAGGGCAGTTGAGTCCCACAATGTCCTCTGAAGATGGACCTGCAGGTTCCAAGAAAACTCTGCCGAGCCACTGCCTTTCCAGATTGGAGTGTGCTTGCTATAGACAAAGCTTTGGAAAATGTCAAATGCTGATAAGTTCCCATCAAATATATGTGAACTGAGGTAGTCCAGTCTCATAAAGTACCCTGATTTACTAACCTGTCATAAGAAAGACCAAGGATACCTCTAATGGCTCAAAGGCCTTTGCCCCAAGGATGGGAAGTTGCAGGAATTATTTTACCTTCACTTTTTGTATCTTAGTTTTACAGTATTGGAAATGGTCGGTCCATTTTTGCTTTCCAAAGGAAAACATACAACTTCAGGAAGATGATTTTCTTAGATGCCTTCAGCCTGATGCATAAATATAGCAAAGCTGTATAATAGAGAAAAGGGGGTTATAAACAGAAATTTGGCCTTGACTGAAGGCAGTAATACTTAGACATTAGTTTTGTATGTTTACAGGGACATTGCTGAGGTGACGTTCCTAGTAACTTAAAATAAAGTACTGCAATGCTAACATTGTAAAAAGCTGTAAAATGAAAAGAAGATGCTATTCAATTTAAATAATTCTCTCAGGTGCCATAGCACTGAGATAAGATGTGAACCCTAAATTAAAATTAGCCTGTGTTATTTCATTGTCTAAGCAGATCCAACATAGTAAGTTTAAAAGCCATGACTCATAGCAAATATTAAACTAGCTTTGAAACATATCCATTTTGATAATTTAACATCTTCTGACATTACTGGCAACACAGGTCTTTTAAGAAATACAGTGTAGGCTTTTTGTCCAAAACCCGCCTGCTTTTAAGCTTTTCTTTATGGAAACATCCTAAAACACTAACACTTTATTTTAAACTCAATCACTTTCTTTTGTTATTTTTCAAATGTCAAAGGAAAAATGTTTTACTGGTGTAAGTATTTATTTGAGCACTATAAACCCATTCCGCGAGGGGTCCTCAAGAGCAGATCTCTTGTATTGAGGCCACTGGATTGTAAACTTGGCAAAGACCTAGGAGCAGATCTTCGCCTCTGCTGGTTGCCATAGCTCCACTGGACCCATAGCTATGGACAGCTGGACAAAGAACATCAGCTGATAACCCATCCTACAAGCAAACAGCACCAAACTTTCGGTGGGATCTATCTCACCCAGAGACAGCTAATTAGTTTCTAGGCTGATACCGTAGTCAGTGGACCGAGTGATTCATGCTGCCTGAAGATAAGTGCCTGAAAAGGCTCATACCTCTCTCTGTTGAATGTAATAATAAATTTGTACTTGGCAGCTAACTTTTCATTCGCAAAGTTAAGTGTGATGAACCCTCCCTACCTGTTATGTTCCGTAATTACGAATGCTGGGACTCTTCTGAGTACTGGAAGACGTGTGTGTACCCAATTTGAGTGGTTACAGGAAGTTGCGTGCTGTCTGCTAAGTAGATTAGAGACTGTTGGCCACATTCTGAAGTTTTATAAACTTTTTACTCAGTTCTTATTCAGCAGTGCTCTCTGTGAAGCATTTCCACTTAGTCACTGGCTATTCAGCACGAATGATTGATCAGAAACATTCCTCTAATACAAATCAGTCTTATCATGTTTAAACACAAATATAACTTCTACCAGCCAGGATGTTATGCATACTGGGAGCGGGAGGGACGCAAACAGCTGGAAGCATTCCCTGTTTACCGAATCCATATTGCCATAGTGCTGCTTTGCACAGTCAGAGAATTGCTGTGCAGAAGGAACAGTTCACAAAGAGTTTCAAATTGTTTGGCCTTAAGAGCACATGGTTTGCCTTTCGTTTTCTGCCTTGATTTCAGTCCCCTGTTTGGGCTAAAAATAAAGAGACAGAAATGTTAAATATGCTGGCATTTTATTTATTCCACTAATTTAATTGCCAGCTTATAGTAGAGAATGCCTTCCCACCAAATACTTGTTCCATATTTCAGAGGCTTCTTTTGTGCTGCCAAGAGTTGTATTTTCTGACTATGATAGTACCATAAAAGTACACTGAACTGACTCGAGCTGACTCATGGTTGGGGCAGATGATGCCTATGGCTCAGCTGATTCTGGATAGCATCATGGGTTATTTATACAAAATGTTTAAGGCTTTCAAGTGACTTGTTTATTCTCCCTTATTTAAAATTTAATTTTATACCAGGCAGCCCTTGGGTGTTTCTGTAACTATTTAATCTGTTACACCTTAGCCTTTGTAGTGGAGGTAAACTGAATACAAGTAGTGTGTTGTTTGTGTGCAGGCTTTTTTATTTTTTGTTGGGAAAGGACAGGATTGAAGTAAAAATGAAGGTTGTCATTCTTGGTATCTGGACATTTTCATTTCAGTCATATTCTTAGGAACAGCCTTGACTTCCAAGTGCAAACAGGAACTTGATTCACCTGTGGGAAAAGGTCCAGACTTGCTTCTGACACTTTACCTGCAATGGAAGGTTTGTCCTTTGCTGTGATTCAGTTGTGGGAGTAAAACCAAATGACACAGCATTGATAAATCCATATACTGAGCTTGTTGTATCACCTTACTCTCTTTTTCTTACTGGACTTACTACCTTAACAGCACTGGGGTATTTCTGGAAATAAGTTTTTTCCTGGAATACAGAAAAATGAGCTAATTTCACAGAACTTTTTTTCACTAGGTAATTTTTATCATTTTATCTTTTCACAGAAATTGTTGAATCACCTAGTAAAAGAAATGCTCTATTATGAGATAATTGTGTATTTTTGGCACTCAAAAATAGTTATTTGTTACAGCTTGACTCTGCAGTACTCTGAAATTTGATTTAGTCTTTTGATCACTGGAGGAGGAAGTATGATGGATAGACTGGTGCAAGAAGCAAAATAGTGCTTAGGCACCTACTTAGACATAATTTATGTCTAAAGGGAAATCCCAGGACAGATGTATTAAATGATCTGCTATATGACAGAGGAGGTCTCATCCACCACACTACACAATATGCAGTTAATTTCATGTAGGAGTCCAGTGACTGGCTTCTCACAGCATGTGGTATTTAAAGTTTAATTTCCCAAGCTTATATCCAGTGATAGAGTGTCCCTCCAATGGCACAGAGCGCTTTCCTGGCTGAGGAAGGAATGTGAATTCTTGCATCTGACTCCTTAAATTTTAGATGTCACCCCTTGTCAGCTTCCTTTCTTTCCAGTACTGGTAAACAAAAGACAAAATTTTCTGGTTTTACATTTCTTGAAGTGAGGGAAAAGAGGTGGATTAATTAGTATGTGAATGGAATCTAAACCTTGATCTGTTTATGTCTGTACATATACATACATGCATATAGAAACATATAGATATGTGTATGTATATGATTTATAAAGATTTTCAAGTTTTCTGCTGTCATCCTCTTCTAGGAAGCAACCAGTTTCTCTTTTGCATTAAAAAAGCTTATTTTTTAAACTGTATCAGAGTGACAACTGGCTATATTATCTGGTTTTAGTATTAATTCAGAACATTTAAATAACTAATCTAAATGAAGTAGCTATATAATGATTTCTTAAAACTTTATAGGCTATACTTTGTGGGCTAAATACAGGACAAAAATAGTTCTCCTTTTGATTTCTTTAGCAGTGTTGTTACAACATTCTCCGAGAAGAGTGACATGTCTCATATCAGCATTTCAGTTCCAGTGTTTCATACCCCTCTGGTGCTCTTATTAGTTCTAGAAATAAGTATGATTTGTCACACTGGATTTTGGATAGATAATTTCTCTAACTGGTGCTACCGTATGGCCCTTGGATGCCACCACTACTCATGATTTCTCTAGAGAAGACATGAACCTTAGTGAGCACGTGAGTTCGTGAGAAACTGGTGAAGCCTGTTCTGCTGAGTGTTTGTATCCTTATGGTTTCCTTGCTTTTTAAATGAGCTATGGTAACATTGCAATTTGATATCAACATATGTTGTGCAACTAAATTGTTCTTCCCTTCTCCCATGGGGTGTTTGGGCAGCAGCATGCAGACTGCTATATTTATGGTTGCAGCACCCTATTTCTGACAGCATGAAGGATGATGCTGTGCTGCTGGCATAGTGCAGCAGTCCTGTGCTTACACCGTTTTCCTCATATTAGCCCCCTGGTTTGAGTTATCTCAGCGAGGAAATGTCCCATGATGACTGCCAAAGCTTTTTGTTTCACAAGCCTTTTTGTACTCCTAGTGCCCCATATCCTCATGCCCAAACCTCTGCCCTCCCCAGGTCAGCCTCCACATAAACCCTCGTCCCAGGCTGCCGGCCATCAGCCTCGGTCCCTCTCTGGCTGCCCAAAGCATTATGCCTGCGCTTGAGTGCTTTCCCAGCCACTCAGTTACCACCATTTTTTTGGCTACTGGTGCTGCTGGTCAAACCTCGTGTCTCCTGAATGTCTCCTCTCGTGCTGCCCCTTTCCCTGTTCAGCCTCTGGCTTTGGACAAGGATTTCACAGCACTGGACAGAAGCAGTTGTAACTAAAAATCCATCTGAGTAGATCTGAGGGCAGAGAAGGAAGAAAGGCATCCCTTAAAAAGCAAAAGAAGTGCCATTTGGTAGTTCAAGATACATTCTTCTGTAAAAGGTATTCCTCAGGCAACCAAAAATATTCATGTCTCGTCTCTTTCCACATTTGCTGGAAATCCACTAAAGGGTCCAAACACAATGGGACATGCATACATACACCTGTTTCTAGTGATGGAATGAAAAAACTTTCATTTTTCCATATTAAACTGGGCTAAAAATTGAGCAAATATTGTAGAAATATATTTTGGTCATACAAAGTAGAAATATTGCATATATACTACTTTTTAATGGACTACCACCAGCTTGAAAATATTCAAACATGCAAATTGGGTAACCCTAGCCATCTGATATCTGTGAACTGCTTATTCTGTTGTTCCACCATCCTTTGAAAATTATTTTCTTGAAAACACTTTTGCAGGCTGGCTGGCTGTTTTCCTGGAAAATAGCTTCTGAATAAATAATAGGGCTTGGTGGAAACTCCATGGAAACTGGGGGGGTGTCAGCTGTGTTTCCAGCTGTTGTCCTCATCCACATCTCTATTGTAACCACTGGATCTATTAAAGTGTAAACCCAGTGGTTTCCTCCCTGACAGACTTCCAAGTCTTTCCCTTCACATTTCTACTGTGCAGAGGATTTTTTTTTTAGGTCCTTTACAAGTCCACGAACTTTAGCCAGAACAGATAACCATCAGAAATTGCCAGTTTGGTTGTAATAGTTGGGTAAACCTATTTAGTCTGGAGTCCTTTGGCCTCATAGACTGACTTAAATTGCAATACTGAAAAGGGAAATTAGTCGAAATCAAGCATGGTTTTGGTTTTGCCAGATATCCCAAGCAGCTGTTTTTGCAAAAGCTGGGCTCATTTTCTTCTGAGCTCCTAAATCTAGAGTTCCCCGTGAGGTTTGGTATCTTAGCCAGAGTATTTTTAATGTAATAGCGGTATAAAGAACAAAAATGGAAAATGCAGAGACTATAGAACAATTACATTTCACATGACAAAACTGATTTTTTTTCTAATACGTTAAATAACTATTTTTTATTATATTTTGTTTTCATTTTCTGTTATAATAATACAGAATGAGTTTCTTATTTTTTATGTTACTCACTTGTATAGACAGTGAAAGAAAACAGCACCCTAAAAGTCCTGGCAGAGGCTTCTGAAGATAGAAACTGTACAATAGGTGTGGTGTGCTTTTCCTGTGGGTAATAATTCTGCAAGGCAGGGCAGCATTGCTTCACGTGGGATTATCTCATTTTAACACTGTTAAGTGAGTGGTTATGCTATGATTTTTTTTCCCACTGAATGTTGCCAAAATAGTTTTAAAATTGGATTTCATTAAAACAAGTCAGAATTCTTCACACACAAATAATTAGAAAAAAAGAGGTAGCAACTTTTAAAAGAGAATGAAAAATACCTACATTTAGTACACAGAGACAGTAATCCTCAACTGGAGAGTAGGGAAAAGGCACGGCTCTCCTCCTGTCTCTTGTTTTCTTGGGCAGGAAGAAAGGAAAAACGTTCCTCCCATAGTTTTCTGAAAACTGAAATTGTGCCAACAGACCTGAAAGTCTAGTATTCTTCTTCATCACTGCACTAAATTGAGTCCAGTAGTGGAGAGATGTACATCAGTACTGAGATAGAGTCAACTGAGTTTACTGCAACTGATTAAAAAGAAGACTTTCCAATTGCAGCACATTTATTTAAAAAAATAAAACAAACCATTTTTTTCCAGCTTAGTCTGAAAACATTTTGGTGAGCCAGAAGTTGCTGGACTTGCCTGTCTCCCAGCTCAGAGCCATACCTGATGACAGGGCTCTAAAGCTCTGCTGCCTCCGGTGCTGTCCAGCCCACATCCGTCGGGCTTCCTCAGAAACGCTGGCTTTGGCAAAGGCCTGCCAAATAAAAGCTATTCCAGATAGACCATTTCACATTCAACAATGCAGATTTTTTTTTTTTTTGACAAAACTTGGTTGCAGAAGTAATCTTCTAATTAGCTTTAGCTTAAATTCCTTTGGTTTTGCTATGGCACCAAACACAGAGAGAGGAGATACTATCTTTTAGTGTGACTGTGGGCTAATTTTAGCTTAAATAACAATTTTAATAGAGCTTGTAAGCAGAGTTCTGCTTTTCTGTCCCTTCATAAAAATTGTGATGCAGGTATTGGCTTGCTGGAGCTTCCAGCATCCTTTCCCTGGCAGCAGTAAGAACAGGAACTGTGACCCTGGGCCACACGACTCCGGAGCGAGACTTCTGGGGCAGTGGCAGCGTCTGCTTGCTCTGGTTCTTCTGAAGGCTGTTGATCATTGCTGGAGACACAGCAATAGATTAAGTGGCTGTGGTATAACCATTCTTACATTTTTTGGTGTACAGGGACAAATCCTTGTTGAAGCCTTTTCTGCTGTCAAGCAATAATATATTCCCTGTTCCTGTAGATTTGCTTCCAAATACATTTTCTGCTGCCTACAAGGTCATCAGCTGATCTTGCAGCCTTTCTGTCTGTGAAGAGATTTGACAGATTTCTCTCCTCTGCCTTTTTTGTAAAATTTGTAGGCACTTAATTTTCTGAAGAGATTTCTGCCCCTCTGCTGAGTTTTTTTTACAATCTATGTGAGAAAATTGAACAATCTAAGTATGCAGAATTTGGCTAGAAAATGGAGGGAGGAGGATTAATACCTACAAGTATTCAAAGGACACTGACAGAAAGGAGGGAGAGGAATTTCTAGGAGTATCCAAGAGCTTATACTAGAATCAAGAATAACTAAAATAGAGCGAAAACCTATTTTTGGACAAGTACAAGGAAAAAATTTTCCAGGTTTACTGCTTTGTAGAATAGACTCCAGAAATAAAACCTCATCATTTACAGAGTCCTCTGGAATACTCTGGATGGAAGCATGCAGTAGAAGGATGGAAAAGATGACCCAAGAGTCATGCCTGAAATTCTCTAGGAAGAAACAAATTTGTTATTAGTATCATTTATGTGATGGCAGTCTACGGACAGAAAATAAGACTAAAAGGAAGGCACCTTCCATGCCCTGAGAGAATGACAACCTAAGGCCCTGATCCTGCAGCTGTATCTGTAGGGATGGACCCTGGAGGCACAGCGCGATGGAAATCCAGAGCCTGGAGGGCTCTGCAGAGCTGCAGATCTGGCTGCAGAATAAGGCCTGTGTGAAGAGAGCCAGCTTCAGCTTGTATCCACTGAGTAAGCATGTAGGTAGCACAGCCCTGGGTGTTCAGATGGTTTATCTGGAGCTCTGGGAGACTTAATTGTTCATGGAAAACACCCATCAGCTTCAACTATCCCAGTCGATGCCTTTGTCCTCTTCTAAAAAGTGGCAGAGATATTACCTTGCACTTTTCTTTAAATACTGGTGAAAGAGAGAGGCATGGTGCAGTTTCGAAGAGTGCTTACCAGCCCAGGATTCGATACACAGATTGCTAGTGCATGTTCAGACATCCTTACGTGCTGCTAGAATGGACTTGTCCGCCTGACTAACCTGATCTGTGAGTAGAGGAGAAACTGCCCTTCCCCTTAATTTTTTTTAGTAATTTGCCTGAAAAGGGTTGGCTCTTGAAAATGTTTGTGGCTTGGCCTCCTAGTCCCTTTCTAGGAAAATGAGAAGCCTTCTCAAACAGATGATTACAGGACAGTGCAAAACAAGCCCCAAACCCATGTTTGCTGTCTTGTAATGGGAGTTACATACAGAAGCTGTACAGAAAACTGCTTGGGGGCACATTATTTTAGTTTTGGACATTTACTGTCTCAAGTACAGAATGTCTGGATTTTCTATTTTTTAAAAAAATGTAACTGGAATATCTCAACCCCATAACTTATTCAGGGAACATATTTGAATCTATATGAAGTCTGCACTGTGGAGGTGAAGATGTGAGATCAGTAGCGATCTCTGTCCTGCTTTCTAAGACAGTTTTACATGAATTGTGGTACAAGCAACCATTCCGTTTTTTCACTGAGGGATCAGAAATGCATGCAGTGTTGGAGATGCAGCCACACCATACAGTTATCTATTTTTAAGATGTGAAATTGTATAGTATGGGGCTTTCTTAAGACCTGCACTCACAGCTGTACTCCTTAGTTACTCATTAGATCCACCTTAGAACCTCTGCATGCAGAGGGGCATTTTTTCTTCTGTTTAGCTGCCAATGTAGCATGAGGGTTTGGAGGATTTGTCCGCATCATATGACACTGCCAGCTCAGCTAGATTTTGGAGAAATTACCTTTTTAATTTTCTTACTAATAATGGATATTAGAGTGTTTCTTTTTTTTTTTTTTCTCCATTCCATGGACCAGTATTCAGAAATGATGGGAAGCAGTAGAGCCTCCCTTTTGCTTCTACTCTGCTGTTCACTGCTGCTCATTCTTTCATTTATTCATGTTCTTTCTTCCCATTTTCTTAATGTCATTTATACCTGCCCTTTCTGTTTCCATACCTTCTCATCTCTTTCTCTCTTACTTCCTTTTCTATTTCTTCTTCCATGTCATCTCCCCCACCATCTGTTCAGTTCAATGCATTCTCCCAGTCTGAGTAGAAAAATACTTTGAAAATCCTGAAGGAGGCTTACAGGATGGAAACAGCAGGAAATGACGGTGCAGAAACAAAGGGGAAGCTCTTACTCATGAAATGGTGCAGCACTGTCAGCAAGAGGGGAAAAAAAGTGGTGAAGAGAGAAAGAATGTGCATGCTTAAAATCCAGCCAGAACTGGGACCATTCCTCTTCTTCTTCTCCCTAGCTTTTGCCTTGCTGAGCTGAGGACTTTGGCCTTTATCCCTAATGCTAATGAACAGGAGAAACATAAACACTACAAAGCTAAGCTACACCAAGAAGGACATATCTAATATGCTTATTTTTGAAGGACATCAAGAAGTAACCTTTGAACTGGAGTTTACTCCAGTAAACAAGACAAGAATTTGGGTTTTGAGAATGGATTGTGAGAGCAAATATTTCTGCTTGAGATATTTTTTACATTCCAGAAATAACTGGTGATTTATGTGAGCTGTAGATATGCAACCCATTCTAAATTAGCATAATTTTCTTTTCAAAATGTGCTGTTTATCCCTCTTCTAAATCTTTAATAAATATTTTAAATAAGACTTATAACAGTTTCCCTGTTGGACATGTACTCTTCCCTCTTCCAGCTCGAAATTATTTTGTTCAGAATTATTTTGTATTTCATCTCTAGTCACTCTGAGTATGCCTGTGTTTCAGTGACTGCTGTAACTAGTGTCAAATGAAAAATAATCTGAGCTGGCTTCAAATGGAAATCAGCTTGGTTACTGATAGCTCTATAGAAATGTCCAAATGAAACTTAGAATGGTTTGCCGTACACACCTGGGAAGGCTCTGTGGTTAACTGGAGTTGAGCTCTGTGGTGTCATGGTTATGTTCCTTGTAATATCTGAAGTAGATGGGGAAGAGCTAGTTTACGCATATCTGCATATTAGCCAAAAATACTGCAGAAGGTACAGTCAAGACATACCTGGGGTTTCTTCAAGCCAACTTGCATTCACCATTTAAGATATCATATTTACTGTCACAAGCGCTTCCTAAAACCAAGTTGTTGCAGATTACATCTATGAAATAATTTTCAGTTCTATAATAAGAAACAAAGCGTTTTCGTTTGTCAGATGTGATCTTTTTTTGGTAACCCAGCTCTTCTATTGTCTAGACAGTAATACCTGTTAGCTTGTATTAGCAGTGCAATTTTTCTCTAATTTGGAATTCAGAGCAGACAACTTGTCAGTATTTCTCTTTTAACCTTTAAAAAATCACTTTTCTGCTCAACTTTTGAGTCTGGAAGATTTTCTCGTAAACCAAGTTCAGCTCTGTTCTACTTCCCCCCCTTTTCCCCCAAACGGTAGTAATTACATGAAATGGCAAAACAGAAGACCTATATACCTCTCACCAGTCTTGGAAGACTTCATGTTTGTGCAGCCATAATATCACATTTAATGGGTCCACGGGTATGTCAATGAAAGGGATTCATAACGTGAGGATAGAACAAAGATACTGTAATTCTTTGCTCAGCACTGCTTTGTGCTCAAACAACTGACCTGATGGGGCACTGAAAGAACTTCTTTCACACACTTGTCCCCCATTGTGTTCTGCAGGGGCCTTCGCAGCATTAGAAGTATCTGACACAATTCCTGCTTTGTAGCAGTCGGGCTAACACCATGTTGGGTCCGAAGTAGCTGAAATACTGAGTCTGTTACAGTGAAAGAGGCTCTTTATTCATAGACTGTAAAAGCCATAAGGGATTCTTGAGATCATCTAGTTTATCTCCTGCATAACACAAGCCTTGCATAAATGCCTGCTTGAATAAAGCCCATCTTTCAGAGAGCTTTTCACTCTTCTCTTGAAAGCCTCAACTGATGGGGAATTCACCACAGCCCTTGCATGTTCTTTTAGTGTTTGCAATTTACAGCCTGAAGCCTGTTGCCAGTTTACAGCCTAGATCACACCGCTCCTGTTTCCAATCTGCTCTTGTTTCCTCTGGACTGTGACCAAGTCACATTTTTTACTTTTTCTTGTACAGTAGATAGAACAAAATATAGAGTAGAATAATAGGATATGTTTAGAGAAAATGATAGTAAAAATATTAACATTTAACTTCTGTGTAGTTTTATTAAAATATGTTACTAAAGTCGTAAGGCCAGTTTTCAAGAATTACCATAGAACGTCAGTGAAAAGTATTTAGGTGTGTATATGTTAAAGATGCAGGTGGACCCCAAGGGCATTTTCAGACAGGCTGGTAGGCATCTGACTCTGAGACCTCAATCCCTTTGTGAAGGAATGGCTCTTTTTTATTTTGCTTGTTTCCCATCAGTCCAGTACAATTGGAACAGGTCAACATCACGTGGAGGTACTACTGTAGCTCTGAAAGTGGTAGAGTTGGATTGGCATTCCACTCAAGCACAGGATCCCGGCCCCTGAAGCTGCTTCTCACTCTCTGTCCCTGTGCTTGGGACAGGCGTGTTCAAACATTCCCATACTGCTAGGAAGCTTGCAATCACTCTTCATTAATTTGCTGATGTTAAGTTCCCATGTGATGCCATTAAAAATCTGTTTCTGAAGAACTGAGGATTTTATGAGATGAATTTGTAGCATGGTATGGAGGTGAAAGAAATATGGAAGTGGATATGTAGATGGCTTAACTTTAGCTAATATCTTGCATGAAATCTTCTGCATAAATAACAAATCCAATAAAAATGCCATTCATTTCAAGCAACAAATGTAGAATTAGTAACTACAGTTCCAAGTAACATAAAAATTTATGACTCTTTACAAAAGATGGGAGAACTGTTTACATATACTTAGCTCCTTTCCATCCCTTAATTATATGCAGCTGTTACAGCAAATTGTCAACACACACTCACAACTTTGCGATAGTATTTTTAGAAGTGTATTTCCTGTAAGACAGAATATGGATTTACACAGTACTAAAAATTTTTCATCAGTTTTCTTACCATGGCATCCTTGAAATAGTTACTACTTACCTCAAACTGGCAGGAATGTTTGGTAGGAAAGGAATTTAATGTAAAACTGAAAAATAAGATATCAATAATTACTATTACATGTCCCTTAAAAATCCCATGAATTTATCTGTGCTCCCTCCCCTCTTTTTTACCTAATGCCAGAGAACTTTCTAGGTTAATGATACTTGCAGGCATAAATTCTTCTCTGAAGGCATCTACTTTTCCATCTCATACTGGTCCCTGCAACTATGTGGAAACATGCCTTATTATATAATAAGAGTCAGGCAAAGAGGAGAAGCAGGGAAGAGATGTTCAGGACCCTGTTTTTTTAGGATTGCCATCCTGGAGGACGGTTATACTGTAAGGTTCAGCCAGTTACTCAGAAGTTATTCTTGACACAAACCAGAGTAAGTGAAAAACAAATAAAACTACTTATTTACACAATTGAAAACAGGTAACATGAAATGCAAACCATGCAAAAATACATGAACGGAAATGAAAGTAAAAAAAAAAACCAACCCAACACTCATCTCTGCCAGGGACTCTGGTTAGCACTGATGGTCCTTTCTCCCTGGATGAGTCATCTCTCAACCTGGCGGGTGCTTTATCTTGGTCTTGACTCTACAGCTTGAGGTTGCTTTTGCAGAAGAATCCCCTCCTAGGGGCCTCTAGGTCTCTTTCTAGCCCACTTCTGAGGAGGAGGGGAATCATTCAGAGCCAAGTGTTCTTTCCCCACACCTCCATCAGCTAGTTTTTATTAATACAAGCAAGGAAGGATTCACACCTTTCTGCCAGTAAATTGGTGTTTACAGCTTCCTGCTTAGGTGAGTTTAGAATTGTACCTCTATCAGGTAATCCTGGACAAGGTTCTGTTTTCCAAAGAAGCTGTGCCAATTACTAGGAGTTCACAGGAAGTTGAAAGTTCACATCTTTTCTGTTAAATGATAACCTCACCCATGCACAGAAGTTGCACCACTTTATGCTGATGTGATGAATCTGTAAAGTGGCACCAGGAAGTGATTGCTTCAACGTTTTGGAAATGAAGTGTGGAGAGTCCTGTAAATGCTTTTCCTTGTTATATGCTGTGTTTTTATGAACAACAGAATGTAGAGGATTCTTTTGACCAAAAGAATGTTTATTGGGTGTTTTTTCCCCCAGAATTAAAACTAGACCCATGCTAAGCACTGATACAGTAAAGCACAAGAAGTCTGAATAGCAAAATGTATCTGTTTCCCTGGGCTTTTAGATCTCTTAGGACAAGGAAAAAATACTTATTGGTGTATAAAGAGTGGAAGTGAATACTTGATTTTACTTACAAACTGAAATAGAGATCCTTTAGCAGAATCCATGTGATAGGTTATTATATCTCTTGAATCTTGTTCCAGCAGTTGTCTTTGAATTGTGGAGGTTGCTGAGCCAAGTGGGCTTTACCTTGCATGCCACTCTATTATTTTATATTGTACTGAAATGACAGTATTCCCTTGCTTCTCAACAAGCCACTAAATAAAATCTGTGTTTACTTTCTGAAGCTGCCAAGTTAGGCAGAGTTATAAATAGAAAAATAATAATTCTGATGGAGGAAATGGGGTGAGGTTTTATTGGAAAGGTTATCTTCCCAGTGGGTTTTTATAGTGTACTTAGACTCATGTTTTGCGCTCAGTCCTTTAGTCACATTCCAGGCTGATGCTTTGAAACCAATTTTTGGTTTCTGAACCAAAAAAGAAATAATACAGTGGTTGTTGTGTGCCATCTAGTGTTCCTCATATGAAGCAGACTTTCTGAGGAGGATTGCCTAAGTTCCCATGGGACAGATGTCCCACATCCTGCGCTTGTAGGACCATCGCATCTCTTGCCTCCTGTGCAAAACGCTTGCAAGGCATGAAGCTTCAGTGCCCTCTCTGTGCTGCTGGCACCAGGGCTGGGAAAGGGAAGGAAGAAAGGGAACAGCGGGAGCGGAGAGCGCTAAACCAGTTCTTTCAGATTACAGATAGATATCACGGTTTAAATATCACCTGCGGGTTGCACTAGAACATAACAAGGATCACTTCAATGCTGTGACAGTCCCTGAACTTGAAGAACACCAATTTGGCTTAAAGCAAATGAACTGAATGTTCCTGTGCTACAACTGGATATAGTGTAAGTCTGAATATAGATTCAGTGTAGTTCCGATCCTGTTTTGGTACTGCATGGGCCTCGTGTCCAGGGGCCCGGCAGGAGATACCATCCTCACAATGAGAAGTGGTCTACATACTTAATCTTTCTAAACTGTTCTGGTTTAGTATGTCTCACTTCCAGTATGTCTGGTTTTATTGATCCAAAAATAACTAAACTGAATACCTTGAGATGGGTGTCACAGTTAGTAACAGGCTAATTTTAAATGGTGTAAACAAAATATGGCTGGAGAGCTGAGAAACTTGCAGGGAATGCAGTAACACCACGGTGGCTTGACCTTCACTAAGATTATAAAGAAAAGTCTGTGAAAATTCAGAAAATTGAATCCACATGGCCCGAGTCTCAGACAACTAAGCCTTGGAGATCGTAATTTAGCTCTGGCATTGCTTATGTGAGTTTTGTGGATGACCACAGGGCAAACGTTTGAAACCATACATTGTTCTGTGCATTAATGAGGAAGTGAGGTGTTGAGAAAGGGAACGTTAAATGGAACTGAAAATATTTGAATTAGAGAAAGAAAGTACTACTCAGTGTGGGGAGGGAAGGAAGCAGATCTGAGCAGCAAGTCTAAGTTCAATTTGGATTTTGACAGGCCATATTTTTATCAGGCCCCTTTGTTCCAGTCTAGGTAAATGTAAACTATTCGGAGAGATATTCTTTCCAAAGGAAGGTCAGCATAAGCAAATGTAGATAAACAATGTAGAAAGGAGACTGAACTAGTAACTCATTTTGTGAGTATTCTGTGGTTGTAGGTGAAGTTCAGGGTGAAAAATGCTTGTTATTAGAATGCTTATTATTATTAAAATGCTTATTATTAGAAGAGAAGTGGTTCAAGAACAGCAATTGATAGAGTCACTAAAAAATAGTTGAACTGCCTGACATTAAGAGTGTATGATAACCCTATTTCTGGGATCCTTCAGAAATCCAGGGCAATCCCCTGTGCGCATGTAATGAATCCATTATATTTGATAAAAGCAGTAACTGAAAATAATTGTGGTGACTACCACATGTGAGAATGTTTCAGATTTAGAAGCTATCCTCACGGGCAGCACACAGCCCAAACCAGACAATTTTACACCTTCACATCAGTGACATCTTTTAATTCAGTTGCTTTTGGCCCCTACAACGTCTGCTGATCATCTTTCTAATACTGTAGTACCTTTTTCTCCCAATACTTACCTCTTTCAGTAGTTAAAGCAAAAAGGCTTTGCAAAAATTGATTAAAAAATCAATTCACTTGAACTAGCCCAGGAGATATCTTGTAGACAGAAGAAGAAGTATGTATCTGCCTCCTTTTCCTAACCACTTGTGCATTCTTTGGATTTAAATCAAAATCCTATCGGAAATTCAGGATTCTTTTTCTCTTAAACATAGCTTCTCTAAATCATGGACTATGTCTCTGACTTTTCCAATTAGTTTGTTATTGACCAGAATATCTAGTCAAAGATTCGTATGTAACCCCCGGTCCCCTTTGCTGCCTGCACGATCCATCGGGTGAGTCACTGCTTAGTAATTTCTCCCCTGGAATTCAAACAGAGCAAAACTTGGGGAGGAGTTATTTCTTTCTAAGAGGATTCCAGATGAATAGGTGATCATCAGTAACTCTGTGCAAAGGGCAGGAGTTTTCCTTGTCACATCCTGTGGATTTTGATTGAAATATGGAAGCAAAAGACAGCAGAGAATACCAGCAAACTCCACAGACAAGGCAGTGTGTGAAGGACATAGCTATACATTGACACTGTTGCCCAGAGACTGTCCCCAATATCAAAGGGAATTTGTAACTGTGTGTGTAGATTTCCCCAAACTTTTACACTATGTATTCCTTTTTTTTTTTTTTTTGGTGTGTGTATGTGGTATGCACGATACAACTAACAGCTGATGGGGCTGGGCACATCCTCCTATACAATGTTAATAATGGGGAGAAAATAAACATTGCACACAGCAGCATAAAATGATAAAGCAGCCAGTTTCCTAAATGAAAGATGAGATAAAGTTGGGTCTGTAACTCAGGAAACACATCAGCATTTTCATCACACGCAGCCTGGAATGCTGGCTATAAACAATAGGCTGGCAACACAAGGGGAGGAAAGGAGAGAATTACTTAGTCTAAACAATTTATTTAAGAAAAGTTTAATGAGCTACTTCTGTGTTTCAGTACAAACATGGGGTTTTAGCTCAGATGAGCAGGTTCTTTAAGGCAGCGTCTAGGGGATTCTTAGCAATGGTGGCAGGGAGAATGCTGAGAGGGTTGTGCAGAGGAATTGTATCGTCACTTTGAGGAGAGGGGCTGCTCCATCCTGGGACAGGAGGGGAAGGGTAAATGTCTACAAGGTTATCTACCCTTTCCCCTGACCTTCAACCTTGTTAGGCCTCAGCGATCCTTTGTTTCCTGTTTTATTCTGTCCAGCTCTGAAGATGCTTCCACAGAAGAGAATGCAGGATGTTAAAATGGAGAACATTTCCAAGGAAAAGAGCACTAAACCTCTCCGGATGAGTTATCATGGCCAGTCACATTTGCGTGAGAAGTAAGTTTCTCTCAGGGACAAACATACATAGAAGAAACCATATGACAAAGATCTTCTGAGCTCTGTAATATGAAGCAGGACAAAGGCTTCCTAGAGTCTAATTTATTTAGTTTTATTATGTTAGAGCTTAGCCGCCACTGTCTTGGAGCAGGACCCCATCATAGCAGCCCCAGTATGAGATGACAGGCCCTGCTCCAAAGTCTGCAGAATCGCACTGCAGAAGCAGTGGTGGGACACAGCAAAGGGATATACAACCAACCAGTGAGTAGAGCACGTCACTCGAGATGACAGCTGGTGCCCTTTGCTCATCAGCAGTATTCTGCTGGGATGGTGGAGTTGGCAGCAAAGAGGTGTTTGAAGGAAAGGATTTTGTTTGGAGAGAGGTAACAGGCCTGGAGCAGACGGGTAGATCTATGAAGTCATGGCGTAATAGATTAATTGGAGCTCACAGGGGAATCCTTCAAGGATTACCACCATTTCCTGGGCTTACATCTTCTCTGAGATCAAGCCTTCACAGTGAGGACCAGGAGGCAGACATCCACAGTAAACACAGTATAATTGCTATGGCAATCTTGCAGACATATCAGAGAAACCCTGACGAACCTTGTTACAAAAGCTGGATCTACAAGGCTCCCGTCCATCTGATACAATAGGAACCTGCCTCCTCCAGGCAGCAGAGAGTGGTGGGGGGCAGCTACTCCCTGGTGTGAAGTGAGGGCACTCACATGCCCAAACTGAAGCTGGGTACATCTCTTTGCTTTGAAAGTTTCCAGGACATATAAATGGAGATGTCTTGGTTCCAGCTGTCTTTCCTCCTTGGAAGGCTGGTCTCATTTCAGCGTGCCTATCAGGGGAGAAAAATCAGCTGGAGAAAAATCAGAACTATGACAATATTTGAATAGCTGGCAACCTTCCCATGCTTTCAAATGGCTTTTAAAACATAATGCTTTCCATGCGCATATAGCTAGGTAACACTGAGGCTGAAACTTTAATTTCAAGGTAATTAAGTTATCTGTTCCTCACCAACAGGATTTCACTGACAAGGGCTAAGGGCCCCTGAGAACCAGAGATCGCAGTAAAACAATTGAACTGTAATTTTGGAAATTTCTGGAGTTCTGTGCGTATTTATACATCGCTGCTTACACTCACCAACTATTTGTTTTAAGGAAGTGGAGTCTGAAATGGAAACAATGGGTCTGAAGTCCTCACTAAATAGCCAGAAAGTCAATGGTGTCTTGCCAATTCACAGGAGAAAGCCAGGTAGTTTGAAAAATATCAGGAAACTGTGAGGAAGCTGAAGGAGTAAAGAGCTTGCCACCTGGCCTTTCACGGACCCCTGCAAAGCTGCCCTGCGCCTCCACGGGCAGCAGCCTCTTGCCTGTAGGAAAACTGAGTGCAGCTGTCCTTGTCCCACCTGGAGACTTCATGCAGACTCTGCTGGCTTCTCTGGGGGGCACACACAGGTTGCACGTATGCCCTTAAACTGACTTACTGGAGGATTCAAGTCTTTTCTTTAAGTATGTTTAGGGGAGATTGGAGAAAAAAATATAGTTCTTTGGAGATGAAGTAATGGCAAATATCTTGGAGATGGAAAAGGGAGGCCAAGATTTAGACGTCAGTAAGCTTGCCAGTGGAATAAGCTCCACTATGTAGGATATGAATAAAGATCCTCTCAATGCATAACACTATTTTATGATCCCTCGAAAGAGGAAAACCGTCTTGCCAGCACAAGAATTCTCATATCAACAATATTGAATGTTTCAACAGAAAAGCCGTGATGAAGTGAAAGCCAAGAGCATTAAGGATGCCGAGGCCTATTTTTCCCTGCTTTTAGAAGCAGCATGACTTGGTAAAAAGAGACACTTTGTACCAAAGTTTTTCTGGCTCTAAATATCTTAGGAAATATTTTCTAGCTTGTAAGGAGAATTCATATTTTGGGACAAAAGCTTTGCCAAGGAAACAAACCAAGAAAACAGAATTATGTTCTAATTTGGAAGGTTGTGATTGTTCTGCCAGATGGCAGGACTTTTTCCTGTAAGACAGGCTAAACAGCAAATACAGGAATAGCAGAATATGGCTTACAAATTAAGTGTTATGGAAATCTATCAGCTAAAAAACTGCTTAAAAGTTTTAATGAAAGTATGATTATCGTCTCAAGAAGTAACTAATGACCTGATTTAGATTTTAGTGTGTGCTGAATGTATAATTATGACCAGATGACATTAAAGATGGAAGTGCTTTTAGCATATGAGGCATACAGAAATAGTTCACCAAGATTCTTCTCCTTAAAAAAAACCCCAAAGAACGGTTCTGCCTTCTCCTGCCTCTCCATCAGCCCTTCCCAGGCCTTGTTCCCACCACACACTCCCATGTAAGAATTTGTAGCAAGATGTCACAACCACTCTGTTACTCTGCTCCAGTGTGAGAGTTTTCTATGAAAAAATAATTAAAGCCATATATTGTCAGTGTGGTCTAATGGAGCTTGCGATTGTTCTCAGTTGAGCTTAATGATATAGTAAACAATATTTTTGCCTAAATGCAAAGAGGGAAAAAGCAATAGAAAGACTTAAGAAAAAAAGATTAAGACAAAACATGCTGGAGAAGAAACAAGTAAAATGTATAGCTTGCATCAAGTTCACAAAGGATCAACATCATGAGCAAAGTTGTTTCTCCTACCAGATAATTAAGCTGAATACATTTTTGGGGATGATTCAGCTACAGGGTTTTTAATGTGGTATTAGGCCAGATTCTGATTACCTTCCATCATTATTTAGGCAGTGAAAAACCTTGTGAGTGAGTGTTTAGTCTTGGCAAGGGGAATTCAGACTGCTGAAATTAGGTGCATAGGCTTCTGCAGTCACTGCAGAGACAGAGTACCCCTGAAGACCTATGTAGAGCATATGAATGAAATGCTTTTTCCATTGTTTAAATAGGGAGCTTAATAGCTTGTGCAGGTTGATGTAAGGCCCCTGCATGTGGAACAAAGTGCTCTGAGACCAAGCAACATCAAACAGTAAGTCTTAGGATGTATCTAATGGTGAAGAGTAGCCTGACAGATGGCTCCATCTGGAGTTGGTGTCTTGATGATTTGGAATTAAGTATGTTGGGTTTTCTTTGAGGGTAGGTGCCCAATTGCTGAGGATGTGATGGCATTTGCCTACCTTGGAGCTGTTCAGGACACTGCTTAGAAGCAGGGCATTTGCTCAGAAACATGTACCACTTCCCAGGCTAGTGCCTTCACCCCCAACTCCAGGATGGTCTGACTGAGGCAGTGCTCTACCTCCCTCCTACCTACACAGAGCCACCGTACAGTGAGAAACACAAGACACAAGGAAGAAAGAGGAAAAGAAAGGCTTTGGGACCTGCCCTCATTCCTGACTGCATGTTGTGCCCAGTGACTCTTGGGGGGAAACACAAATGGTTTCTGGCTCTGAACACAACATGGTCTAAAGAAGTTGTTCTCCCCAGGCGTGTTTTGAGTGGAGGGAACTTCTGGGTCAGGCAGTTCCAATATGCTGAGAAACACCAGCCCAGGGCTGCCCACAGGCACGCCATGGTGACCCCTTCTCATGGCTGAACCCTGTTACGCAGGGTCAGGGCAGGTCTCCACCGTTGTTGGAGACACTTGTTTGCCCCATGTACTCCAAAGGAGAAATAGGGCTCATTTACACAACACAGCTATGAAGAAAATATTGTGGGGCGAAACCCAGGAGTCCCTGAGTTTGATGTAGACATTTTCTTTGAGGTCAAGAGGTTTCAAAATGGCCCATTTCTCTTCCACATGGAAGGCAAAAAACTGAAGGTGCTGAAGGAACAGTGCATTGTTTTTTTTTTTTTAAAAGGGAAAACACAGCTGATAGCATTGCCTTTGTAATTGTGTTTTAAGTGGCTTTAAGAGTGTCTTTCTAGTCATCTAACCTCTTATTGCCATAGTGTCTGAATGTCTGATGTGAATTTATTGCAATGGTTGTGTATTTGTGGTTGAGTTTATTATTTAACGGCTCATTTTAAAAGGCCTTAGACTGTCATTAAGATGAGATGTGTGTGAATAAAGCCTGCAGGATTTGTCTAGTAACAGTGTGTGGTACTAAAGGGCTGAGAAAAAGAAAAATAACTGTAATGATTTGTTTTCTGTGTGCCAACTTTAACAGAGAAAAGTTGGAATGATTTGGGAGAAAGGACAAAGGAAATGACAATAAGTTAAAGCCAGTTTTCAACAGATTAAATTTACATTGACTGTTTCAGAGATTTTTGTAAGTTGTATTTTGAGGAGAAGGAGTCTATTTCTGTGGCAGGCTACTCCTACATCTCCACGATCTCTGCTCCTGTCTGTCTGCCTGTGGATATTTAATTGTATGTGAATATTTTAACAGGAAAATACAGTGTATGGCTAAACCAGATCAAAGAAGATTTATGCATCTGTCCCATATAATTTACAGGAAGAATCTGTGAAAAGAAATCCTTTCTTGCTTTTCCTGCTTCTGAGTGGCTGAAATGCATGTCTTTCTTGCCCCTGTTTTATTCAGAATATTTATGTATATGTTTACTTATTAATGAAATTTCTTAGAAGCAGACATAAGACCTACTTCCATTCTTCAAACCATTTACAATAACTACATCAGCTTTCTGGATCTGTTGATTACTTGGAGTCTATGAGTTCCAGGAAAAGATGTGTGGGTGTTAGCAGGGAGCGGGCAGGGAGAAGTATTTCTTTAATTTGCATAAGGCAATGCATTTTCCAAAAGGTTTTGGGCTTGAAAGATGGATACCGCAGCTCTCCATATGCTCCTGGGCCTCTCCAGGACCTCTTTCTGCAGTATGGGAGGTAGTGGCGTGTCAGACCGTGTGACACGGGACGCATGTGGCACACGGAGCAGGGAGGACTAAGGCAGCTCTGTGTCAGCCAGCAGGGATCCTTGCAGTGCGGGGCTCTCCTGATCAGCCCGTCATGTCCTACACAAATCCACAGCCAGCCACACGTGGCACGTGCTCACGGGGCTGGAGAGGGAGTATGAAATTGTCCTGAATGAACCGTGAAAAAAAAGTCTAAATGTAACGTTTCTGCTTTGCTCTAGCAGAACAGGTGAGTGTGCTGTGCAACTGAGGGTGTCGTGAGTGCTGGTTCAGAAGCTACTGTCTATGTGATGCAGTGCAATCATACAGACCTTGGTATTTCTGAATTAATGCTGAAATTTTCAGAATATTCTAGGGAATTTGAATAACTAGCCCCAAAGCACTCATGAGGGAGTTTGCTATGCTTTTCCTCCCAGAACAAATAGGAGATGTTCTTCTTTTCTATGTTCTCATTATACACAGAAGTAAACCTCTCTAGAGCTGGTGAGTGAGGTGATGAGCTTTCCTTCCAGGGAAGCATAAACTACAGATGAGCTCCTTTGGGGCACTAGATAACTGAAACTTATAAACAGTACACAGGCATATGTTGAGTGAAAGCCGAACTTCATGGCTTAAATAATTTTCACAGGAATGAGCATGGGGGCTAGGGCTTTAGTGGGAGAAAAAACATCATGGAAACATGGAGAGGGGAAAAAACCAGAGAGGAAAAACACATTATGGTGTAGGAAAAAAAGTTGATGGAGAGCTTTCCAAGCAGAGAGTTGGCTGAAAGGAGGTTTGGAGCTGTGACAGAAGAACGTAATTTCTCTTTGACTCTTGTTCTGTTCAGGAAGACAGGCAGTTATATATTATTTCTAAATGAGGAGCTTTGCATCATAGGAATACTTTATTTTTGCCTCAGAAAAGAAGAAAAAAACCCACATAAGACTCCGGTTTGGCTCAAATAGTTTATGTCAAATAGATAAAAAATATTTATCAAGACTTTGCTACTTGTGTCTTTACAGTGTGCCCTTGCTGGGGTTTATCAATGCCAAGAGCATGTTATAATTCTAGAAGAAGGGAGGCAAGGGAGCCCTAATAAATAAGGTACAGGGAAATTTATGCTTCCAGCCACCTGCTACCCAGTCAACTGTGTTAATGCCTGGCAAAATCGAAGTCCCTGTGAGATTTCCTGTCTCCTGAATATTAGTTTCCCCTGTAGTAGGTAGATACCTCTCTAATGGGTTTCTGGCCACCTGCAGACCTGTCCAGCTGGGTAAATTGCATTGCATTATAATGAAGCTGCTTAAGCAACCAGGAGGAAAGTTGCTTCAAAATTATTTCCATCATGGGAAACCCCCCCCCCCCAAACCCTTAATTAAAATATTATGCTCTTAAGTAGCAAATAGAACAGTTAGAAAACTGAAAACAGTTAATAGTATCTTGCCTTTTTGTCCTATCTTAAATGGTAATGAATGTAGCTGATGATACCTATTGCAGGTCATATTACCAGGAGATACTAAGTTGTGTGATCTGTGTAGTGAGACATATGGGGACATTGCAGGCATTATCTGGACATGCTGTTTGGATATTTTATTAAAATAATTTTCTAGACACTTTGTTATGCACCTGGAGCCTAATGTATTCATAGTTAATAAATTCTAAGGGATATATAAATGTGCAGAGGAGGCAAGGTCAGTGAGAAGGTAGATGTGTCCCATAAATAGTGCACTCCAGAGACTTTTGTCTATGAGATGACAGATTTCACCCTCCTTTGCTTTTCACCCTCTCCCCCCCTAAAAAGACCCCTCATGGGAAAAGTAACAGAGGGATCCAATGGATATGTGACTCATGGAAACATCAAGGAAAAATGGAAAGGATAATAACCTAGTTTTTCACATTGCCATGTGACTTGTCACAGAAAATGAAGTGGCAAACCCTGATAGAAAAGGAGATTTTCCAGCATGGCAAAGGTGACAGGCAGGGACAGCCATCTCTAACCATAACAGCTAAGAAGGTGGTGTCCTTTCTGGAAAACCCCTGCCCTCAGGGTGAGGAGGTGAACAGCCCAGCCTCACAAGCTAGCTCCTGTGCACAAGGAACTGGGGAAATCGTGATTGATAGGTATAGCTTAGAAGGATATATTCCAGACTTGTATTTTTCTATTGCAATTTTATTACTGCAAATCTGTTTAAATCTGTGTATTACAAAATGAAATGGTTTTTATCTTTTATCCCTATCTTTTATAGAAATAAACTGATTCGCTATTACCAGGTAGACGCTGGGTACTATAATTTCTATTATTACAATTGCTGGATTTCTCCCAGAGTACTACACAATGTAGACATGGTTACAAGTCCCCCCAGAGTCTGTAAGGTGGTGTCCATTTGTCTGCAAATGCATGCTGTCAACTGGTAGGTTTGACTGTCTAAACTGGCGAGGAGGAGAGTCTTCCGGGGTCTGGATCTGGACATCATTTCATTTGTGTCATGATGCCTCAGCGAGGCTGGGATGCTCGCCTGCTCCAGTGGCTCTCCTAGCAGCCAAGGTTATGGGGTGACTCTGGGTAGCAGAGATGCCCTATGAGATAGAAAGGATGTTATGTTTGCAAAGAGGAAACTCTTTTGCAGCCTTTTCTGTAATCAGTACGAAAGCGGGAAGAAAGGTTGGAACTCTGAGCTCTCCTGACTCTTCCATGTGGCAAAATCTCCTTATGACCATGGTAAATACCTGCCTCTTCTGTGTGTTATGTCATTGCATTGGAGCTTTTACTTTTGAATTTGGCTCTGGTTGAGTAAATATTGTGATTCTGTCTGGGCTTCCCCTCTTTCTAGCATCTCTTGAGTTTTTAATGAACCTCTGTGTTGAGGCATTGCGCACTGGGCGCACAGCTCCTGAACGCCAGAATGAAACAGTCAGCAGTTAGTGACAGCAATTACAAACAAAAATCCATGCCAATTCCTGCTTTGAAAGTTAAAATATAGCAGCTTTTACTACCAATTCTGAGTCTCTGCTCCTTTTGTGATCTTTCTACAGCTACGTGAAATGTTGTTAATTAACCTGCCATCACCTTCTTTTCTGTGAATCAGTAGTCACGCTATCTACTCAGTATGCTGAAGTTTTTCGGTGATGTATGTTCCTCCCTGTGGTGACATTTTATTTAACCTCTTAGTAATCTACTAAGTTACTTCAGCTTTGCATGATTTTTTTTCTCTTCTGTGTGCTGGTATTTCTAGTGGTCCTGGTCTTCATTTTGATGTAGATAACCCACATTACTGTAAGGTGATCCGGATGATCATTCTTTCAGTTTGATTTTTAGCCCTAGACTGGACTTGGCCATGCTTTTCTGGAAGGTAGGGCTTCTCTGTCTTTGCAGAATATACCTTACAACGGGAGCTCACTAACTAGCATCTTTTTCTTCGATAGTTTATTTGTCTGTTATCCTAGGTTTTCAATGAAAAGGAAAACTACAAAAGGAGAAAATCTGCATTTAATAAAGAAGCTATGAAAAACTGAAGCTTGAAAATGTCCTCCAGTTTGAGACAGCCTTAGGATAGTGAAATGAATAAGTAAAATTTAGATAAAATGGAGAAAGATAGCTACCTCTGCAATGCAGTGAAATGGAATTAAGGAGTCTGAGTGATTCTTTCTTGTAAAGGTCAACATCATTGACTGAATTTTTGTGAACCTAATAAATTCTAAGATATGCTATAAATAGGAGCATCTCAAGGGCAATACTTAAGTCATTCAATTGAAAAATGGGACAAAATAAATAGTAAAATGATAATGAGAAATGGCAAATCAAGTTAAAATGGTACGTTTAGACCTGGCTTTCTTGATAATACAATTTTAAAATGTTACCAAATCAATTCTTATTTATAATGCATTTTGGAAAGAGATTAACTGACTTTGGATACAAACCAGGTTTCTACACAGGTTTTCAATAATGCCAACAGGATATGTATTTGACTTTTTTAAAAGGCTGTCACAACAATGAATAACTCCATTTACATATTTACAATTTGACATGAATTTGTAAATTCAATGTTTTATGAGAAAAAGAACTAATGTTTTACTGTGTTACATTCAATATAGAACTACAACATTTTATCTCCATTTTCACTGATAAAAGTACAATTTATTAGTAAGGAGGATAATTAGTCACAGGCTTGTAGTAAATTTTGTCAAATTATTTTTTTAAATCAAGAATTCAGGGAATTCCAGTAGTTAATGCCCTGTAGGAGATCAAATTAGATGATCACAGTGGTGCATTCCAGCTTTAAACTATATTCATAGCTTTATAGCAAATACCCCCCAATTGTATGTTCATGTATAATTTTTATTTTTATACAACGAATCAGACTTCAGACTGGTCTTTTCTCATGAAGAAGAATGTCTGTAGCCAATGCTCAGCATCCAAAAATGTTCTGTTCCCAGCTCTGTCCTGATTGTAAAAGCTCCTGTTGTGTGCTTTGTCCTGACTGTAAAAATGTCACTGTCCCAAGAGCACATCATGGTTCAGAGATCAAGTTTGTCTTTGATGTAGTTGGGGCTTGATCAAGTAATTGCATCATCAGGAGACGAGCAGGAGCTGGGGAAGGGATTTGAGCTGGTGACTGGTCTCTGCATCAATGTAGAGGAGAGCTGTCTTCTGGCCTGGCTGGCTCCTCTCCTTGTGTTCTGCCTCCCATCGAGGATGCGCTAGCTTCACCAGCCATCCAGGTACACAGTACCCTCCAGCAAAACAAAGGCCTTGAGCTGATGAGGTGAAGAGTGAAAATTCAAACAAATGGTGGCAGTCCTAGGTCTGTAGATGAGTATTTTCCGAAGTTGTCTCTAATAACAGTTTATGTAATATTTAGCCACTTTCCTGAGCTAATGGTCACTGAACAGAGTGGTGAAGGACAGCACCCAGACCTTCCCTGTAAGCGGAACTGTCACATTAAACTACATCAGAAGAAGAATGGGAACCTGTGGACATACTGTCTTATATCTAGTACACTTTTTTGGTTTTGAGGTCTTTTTCATTTCCCTGTCCCTCCAATAGATATACTATTCTTCCAAATTAATGCATTTTGACTGCAGCTTCAGCCTTCTCCCACTTGTTTTTTGTCTTCTGGGAACACATGCAGCAGATCAAGGTAAAGCAATAACAGGAAAGCATCTGAGCATAGGTGCACAATAACCAGAGGCACTCACACAAAGCAAGTGGTTGGTAAGGTCATGGAGAAGTCACAGGGAGGGCAGAACCTAAAAGAAAAAGGGACCAAAACAGGATACGTACACAGAAATAATGCTGATAGCATCTTCATCTTGTGTTCAAGGTACTCTGTCCCCAGCAAACAAGAGCAATGTAACTCAATGGGTAGGAACTAAAGGATAAAAGAGTAGCAGGCAACCCAGGACTGTGGCCCTGGGCCTCTGTAATTCCTGCCTCGCAGAAGTCAGGGTGGTGATGGATAGCTGCTCACCCAGGCCAAAAGGATGCAGGATCCCAGGAGGCTTGCAAGATGTAGTGAAACACCTGAGAGCGCTGTGGGGAACAGCTGGAGCAGCTGTGGGTGTTGCAGGGGCAGAGGACTAGGACGAGCACTTGGGAAGCAGCGAGCCAGGTGAGAAGCAGTCCCTGCAGCAATTTGCAGCAGTTAAACTGGCCCTTGTACTTCACACTGGAAACCTTTAGTCAAATGAATATCTTTGACCTAAGGTTGTGAGTGAATTACATTTTCTTTCTGTGTACTGAAGGTCATACAAAGTGAACCAATGATCCTTTGGGATCTTAAACTCTGTGAAATGAAGTCAAGGCTGACTGGGACAGCAAAAAACATGGAATAAGTTGTTATAGGTTAACCCTGGTAGGCATTGTAGGCAGCTAAGCCCCACACAAGCACTCACTCACTCCCCTGCAGCAGCATGGGGGAGAGCATCAGAAGGGCAAAAGTGAGAAAGCTCGTGGGTCAAGATAAAGACAGTTTAATAGGTAAAGCAAAGCTGCGCACACAAGTAAAGCAAAATAAGGAATTCATTCACTCCTTCCCACCGGCTGGCAGGTGTTCAGCCATCTCCAGGAAAGCAGGTCTCCTTCATGTGTAACAGTTACTTGGGAAGACACAGGCCGTAACTGCAAATGTCCCCCACTTCCTCCTTCTTTTTCCCAGCTTTTATTGCTGAGTACAGCATCATATGGTATGGAATAGCCCTTTGGTCAGTTGGGGTCAGCTGTCCCAGCTGTGTCCACTCCCAGCTTCTTGTGCAGCCCCAGCCTGCTCGCTGGTGGGGTGGGGTGAGAAACAGAGAAAGCCCTGATGCTCTGTAAGCGCTGCTCAGCAATAGCAAAAACATAGGTCTGTTATCACGACTGTTTTGGTCAGAGACCCAGAACATAGCACCATACGGCCTGCTATGAAACAAATTAATTCCATCCCAGCCAAAACCAGTACATAAATGCATCCTTCTGGTTCTACTGTATTCATTTTGGTTTTGTTTTTTAGTTGTAGACATTTTCTTTTGAGAGATGATGCACCAGATGATGCATTTCCTGCTACTCTAATGACTCTAACAACTCTAACGAAGCAGGCCAGGTTTGCTGCAGAAATTAGCACATAGGCAGTTGTTGTAGCTGTGTCATCTCAAGTTTGGGAGCCATCAGCATCAACTAGCCCAGAATAAAGGTGTCTCCTTTATTCATTTCACCATAGTACCTCCCAAGTGATTGCTACATCAGTACAACAGACTCCAGGTACCTCCAGACCCCTATAAAGCTTGCCTGTTATATACATCCTGCGGAACAGAAAAAAACCCCTAAGAAATGGTCTTTTTCGGTTTTGTAAAGCATTAGGAAAACTTGTGGATTTCTCTGAACATCTTCAGGGCAGTTTGCAATGAGATACTCCGAAGGAGAAAATAAATACTCAAGCTACTAGCTTTCAGCATGTATCAACTAATCTAACAGCCAGAGCTGTGCTCTATAATTATGGTATCCAAGACAGATGAACCTAAATAGTTTTTGTATAGATTTCTGAAAGATCAATACTGCTGCTTCTTTTTTAAGCCTGTCCTATGACATAGACAGATACATCCCTAGGAAAGTTGTGTATTTGGCTGCTGCAGATGTGGGAGAATTTCTGACAGGTTCCCTGAAGATACTGAAAGAAACAATTAGAGCTTTCATTATATTATCTGACATGTAGGAGTTTAAGATGTTACTTATAAATGTAGCATACTGGTTTCTTTTATAGGAGTGGTCTAGTTTTTGGAGGAAAAATAATCCTTTAAGTGTTAAGTCTTTGGATACCTAAACTTGTAATAAATAACTTGAAGGGGTATTGGTAATGGTGAATGATTTCTTTTCTCTCTCACAAACCCCAGGAACAACAGAAGTGAAGGTCATCATGGCTACAATCAAGACCCGCTCTTATTTCTGAGTCCTGCTATTACTTACATATTTTCTTGGGTTCTGAATTTTAACAACAAACTAAAATGCAGTTTGAATCCCACTGTTCTTTTTCCCTCATAAGGGTAATACAGAAGACCAGAAAACAATGTCAGGAAACCCTTGCATTTATTTTTAGACCTATTCGTTAACGGTTTTCCCTCCTCCCCTCCAGACAAACTCCTGTTGAAGTCGATGACTAAGGATTGCAAGACCTGTCCGTTTCTTGTCGTGTGTTTTGCTTTTGGCTGAACTGAAGGCCTGGCAAAGTTCAACAGTTCAGTGAAGCAAATAGCAAATTACCCCTCCCCAAAAGGGTAATGCACTGCCTGCAAAAAATCGTGATTGTGATTAAAACAGAAAAGTGGTAGCTGGAAAGAATCTAAATGCACATTTCTCCCTGTCACTGTGTGGTTTTTGCACTTCCCAGGCAGCAGTTTCATGCATGCTGTAAATCCATCTGTGTGCCCTGAGGCCGAAAGAGGCAGTCCTGCCTTTCTGACTTGTAGCCCTGCCGTCTCCCTTGGGCAGGCATTAACTGATCTGCCAGAAAATTTACCCTCCCAAAAAAGGCACAAAGAACTGAAAGAACAGTTGTGGTCTGGCTGGCCGACTGGTTACACAAGTGGTAATGCCAGTGCTAGCCATGTGCTGGGAACATGCACCCAGGGACGCTGGGATGGCAGGGTAACTCCTTCTTAGTGGCCACATAGTCTTCAGGGGGCTTAAACCATGTGTGAAAGCACACCCTGAAATATAGTTAGGCAGGGAGACTTAGAAGCTGATGAGGTGAGTAGTGAAAGAGCATAGCCCCGCAGGAATTCAACAGTAGATGCCAATTAAAGGATCAAAGAGCAAAGATTCAAGTGCCAAAATTAGGTGATGATATTTGCAACAGAGAATGATTAGAATAGTGAGGTGTTAATATATGCAGCTGGGAGAGAACTTTAGAGAACTAATGGGTAGGGGCGAAGTAAAAATAATTAAAATTATATTTAATGAGAGAAGCAGGAAAGCAGGTTAGCACTGTTTGCTCTCTGAGGAAATGAGAAGGAAGATAAATGGGAGTGAATAGAGAAGATAAAAAGTAAAAAAATAGTTAATGGGGGAAAAATGAAAATCACTAATTTGTTTCCTTCGTCTAATGGTATTATAAAAAGAAATAAGAAAAATGTAATTGTGACATTAGGGGAGTTTCATATTCCTTGATGATACAGTAGTCTCAGTTCCAGCAGTATTTGATCATCTGGATAGCTATCAGTAGGTAAATCCTTTGTCAAAATTAATCAGCTTTAAGAAAGCAAAATTTAAAAAGCAGTTCTGTAGAGGCTCATCTGTAGTGGAGGTAAAGTTTGCTTTCTCTGGCTGTATAGCCCCATATTTCTGCCAATATATTGTGGAAAAGCATCTGGCTTATTCTTGCTCACAGGAAAGGACACAACAGTGCATTGTATTGTATGGTGAAACTACTGACTTGAGCATCTGTTGCAGTTAGGGAGGAATTTATTGATATATTAATATCAATGCCATATGGCATATAGAGAGTTCCTTGCTCTTAAAATTCCTGGTATTTATATGGGGCTGGTCAAATGTAACCAGCACGTTCTTCCAATTGTGCAAGCATTACAATCTTCTGCATGTACAAGGAGGGTGAGAGCCCTGAGACGATGGTGATGGCACAGAGGGAGGCAGTGCCAGAACTGGGAACAGAAAGAAAAGCCCTTGATTTCCTGGCTATGGTGTTTTTTATTAACCAACTACCTTTCTTGCCAAAAAAAAAAAAGGACACAAAGATAACTGGGAGGTTCAAATAGCAAAATCAATGCACTATGGTAAATTTAAAATTATTAGCATGAGAAGCCAGTGGGAGAAATGTCAGGGGGGACTTAGTGCTTAGCTATTTGCACAGCATTTCTCAGAAGTGGATAAAATCCTTCTTTGCAGACACACAAAGGTGGCCCACATAGCTACAGACACTCTTCCATAGCTCATCCCTGTGCTCCCAATAGTTCCTCACACCCTGAAGTCTCATCTCTGAATACTATCTTATTCATCAGAGGAGACCATGAGTTTCCAGTACTGTCTGGCAATATGCTTGGCCACGAATATTATAATACAGTCATTGATGTATGCACACAATTGCTCAATATAAATCCTTAGAACGTGCATCTTGTTTTTACTACAAGCTCAGTAGCTGTCCTTATCTCCTAAGCACCAGAAGGTTCTGCAGCTCAGAATTCCAGCAACACGGGCTGCCAGTTGCTGCCGGCCAGCTGGGGAGCAAAGCAGGAGCATGGCAGCCTTTGCAAGGACTTCTTCTTTCTGTTTTATTCCACAAGTTTCTTTGGAGGTGGCCTGTTGTCTTCTCCACATTCTTGTGGTGGCTGGCCCCAGTGCTCTCTGGCCTCTCAGCTGGCCTCTCTCAGGCTAAGTCTGATGTCTTCAGAGGAGACCTTTGGTGCTTCTAGGCAAACAACCTGTGTGTACCTGAAACGTGGTCATCCCCATTGGTCTGTTTGTCCATTAAGAACCAGTGTGTGGGAGGAAGGAGAATAATTAACATGAAACATGAGGCACATTCCTTGAGCTCTGTGTATATATTTACCTGGTGGTTTCCCATCCGTGTGTTATCTCACGTCTCTTAGGGAGGACAGAGACCAGCGCAACATACTCCTAGCCCTCTTAGCTTCAATAGCATTATATAGAATTTATACTTCTCATGTTTTAAAATACAGTTAAAGATCCAATCTGATCTGTCTATGGTCTGTCTAGAATAGCTCTGTCTGCCACAGAATATTCTTATTAATATATAATTAATATTAATTAAGGTAGATTAGCAAAGAACCAGGAAGGCTTTAATGGTGGTTAGGCGACTCTGCAGAAGCAGAATGCTTGAAAAGAGAAACTTATTATTATCTTTCCTGCTAAAGGGGCTTGTCAGGTGTGAATCCACCTTGTCACACAGAAATAAAAGTGTAAAACCCACAGGCTTTAACAACAACTGTATACACACACATATGTATATGTATGCCTATGTGCACGTACGTGGGAACCTTATCAGAGATCTTAGAAGAAGAATCTACAGTGTAATTTCCTGTTTAGAAGGAAGAGAACTAAGGGGCTTTCAGTCATACACGATATATATGCATAGAAATAATTTCAATTAAAAAAAATTCAAACATTATCAAACTAGAATAAAATGTTTGATAATTTCAGACAAAATTTGCAGGAAATATTAGACCATATTAGTAATGTGAGTTGGGCTGTTTACAATTACATTATAATGTTGGCACATTGATGGCTTTCTACAATTTTAGCTGAGATCTTAAATTTGGATCTCCTTGATTTTAAACCTACAGGAGCATTTCCTATTTGTAATAGCTCACAACTGAAGATACCTTGCTAGTTTAAATAAATTAACCTTTACTGTGTTCAGAAAAAGGTAGTGAGAGAGAATTGACAACTTGTGGATAAGATGATTGTCTCCGTGTACAGTTCTATGGCTGCTAAAAGTCCATGATGCTGTCAGTGATAAAGCAAAGCTTTTTTATTTTTAATGCCTATGAGCTGTAAATAGTATGCTATTATTGTATATGGGGCATTTGTTACAGAGCTGAGCTAGTTTGTCTTCAGTAATCAATCTTTTGCTGTTATGGCTCTAGGTAATATTTTTATAGGGTAGACTGCGCTACCTGACTGCAAGACATTTCATCTCTGGTCTTCTGAAGCTGCTGGTGTTAGCATTTCTCAGAGACAGGATACTAGACTAGATAGAAACACAGGAACTGCCAGGTCACATCAGCCTATAAACTTTGCAAAATACGGTAGGAATATTTTTAGCCAAGCCTCAGCACAGCTCTCACAACTGCACCCATAACACTGTGTGACCAAAATTAGGCTTGATTGCAGTTTCTGTTTATCGTGATACAGTTTTTCATCTGCAATAGTAATTTTTTTGCATACATGGAGAATGAAGAACATAGAATAATGTTCACTTCAAAATAGGTTTGCCAGTTAGAGAGAGTAAGGTTGTTTCCAGGTGTGCACCCTTATGAAGCATGACTTCTCTCATGCTCCATTTGGGACTGCTAAGTTCATCCCATGAGCCCTCAGCAGTTCTCTGCCTTTCCCATGTCTTTTTCCATGCTCCCGCTGGTTCCCATAAATACCCAGCAGATGCTAAACCATCTTCTTATTGAGTCTGGCTTCCATGCACAGCTCTTGCATATTCCTAGTAATGCATTTATTGGCCTTCAGAGATTAAATGAGGCACAAGTAGCACATATAGCTTTTGGAGATGAATTCCTGTATCTTGGCTCTGTCTAGACCAGGGTTTAAATATTTGAGCTCACACTGAATCAGCTTAGTATTACTAGTCACAGATATTAAAAAAGTCAAACAGGACCTCTAATGTCATTGGCCTGACTTGATTGGTTTAAAAACTCAAGAGGCTTGTTTATAACTAATACTTTTTTGGTGCTCTTCTGAGTCTTCAGGTGCAACAGCGTCAACTTTTCCAGGGTTTCTTCTCTGCCAAGAGAGCTGGAAGTGTCCCCGTGCAGTGTCCTGAGTCCAGCAGTTGAGCTCCTGGAGAAATGCCAAGTGTACGAGGCATGGTAAAATCATGAATTGAAAATACTACTAACTAGGCCAATCTAATTAATACCTTCTAAACCCAAGAGTTTACAAAATGAAGCATGTAATTAGAAGTAATATCAGTCCTTTGAAATCCTGGCCTTGAGAGGCATGGATGTTATGTGGTATAACTAGAAAACGGGACTGGGATCTTTAATAATATTCCTAAAAGAAAAGGCAAGGCAATGACTGGAAATGACCAGGCTCAGGAGTCTTTGATGGCAGTGGGTAGAAGTGCCTAATGGTCAGGACTCCTCGAGTCCTGTGACTGTGTTCAGTGAGTTGTGCAAATTGAGTGTGGGAGCCAGTATAAGGTGGCGGTTTCCTTGTGTCTTGGGCCCCTCTTCTGCTATTTAAGCTATGAACCTTCGGCCTGAAAAATACATGTGCCAGTTCACAGGGATCCTGTGGGCTTTGAATTTCTCATCTGGAAGGTGAGTAGGTATTGCTGGCAGGAAGCTGTGGCATCCTTTATAGCTTCAGTATGATTTAACGGAGGCAGAGATTCCTTCTTGGGCTGCAGAGACTTAGGCTGGGAGTGTTTCAATGGCAGCAGATTGGGTCGAGATTTTCCTTTTGAGGGAGAAATCCTGTTGGTAGGATAATTCAGAGTAGAAGTCACTGGTGTGGTGGTATTTTCTTTTTGACATCTTTCAGCGCGTAGCCTGCACTTGGGTTCAGTTTCCTTGAACTGACATGGTAATAAACTATGCACAGGAAAGCCCTGTCTTTGCTTATCTCTGCTGAAGCACCCTCTGTTTCTAGGATGCAGGGAAAATACAAAAAGATCCAAATGACCGTGGGCTTTTTCTCCTCTCTCAGTCCTTGTCTTTTCCACCCCGGCTCGCCTCAGTTCCAGGACCTCCTACCTGCCTGGTCTGAAAGGGGAGCTTTGCCGTTTCCTTTGCCCGTGCAGTTGCTTGGCAACACAAGGTAAAGCTCTAAACAACGGGACAAAAGAAGATGATTTAATTCACAAGACAGCCAGAACAGCTTTGGAGGTAGTTACTTGGTAGTACTCTTTCTGTGGTTTGGCTTATGCTACAAAATTTTGTACAAATGCCACAAAACAGCGTGACACCCCCAGTTATCACCGGTATGCTAAAAACCCCCTTGTTGCAGACACACATATGGCTACAGAAAAGAGTGTTTCCTGGCTTGGCTCTTGCTGTCTGGGGAGGAGGTGTAAATAGATCAACAGAAAAATGCAGCTTGGTGGCATATGTTACCCCCACCCCGGAGGCTGTGACAGCGGAGTCCTCAGCTACTCTCTGCGCAGAGTTGCACCCTAAGCATGTGTCCGCCCTGACCCCTCATGTCCCCGCTCCTCTGTCTCTGGCCAGGAGAGAACATCGGGGGCCAATACATTCACGTCTCCTTGCTGTCCCCAGCGCCGGGTGACATGTCTCATTATGTACCGCGGTGGCACTTGGCACATCCACTCAGTGCTGGAATGAGATGCAAGTCCTCACAAGGCACGTAATGTATGCGCTATCGGTGCCAAAGTGGAGCCTATCTCTTGTAAAACGGCTTTGATACATCGATAAATGGAGCTAGCTGACAAAAATTCCTTAACAATGAAGTATCATTTCAAAGCCAATATTTTTTTAGAGTGCTGAAGGTACAAGGAGCCCTAATGACTAACAGAGGATCGTTATGTATGCAGGTGAAAAAGAAAGATGACAAGGATTTTAAATCAATCTATCACATTATGCATTTACCTGCCAGCAGTGAGTTTCTCACCCCTTTCATTTTCCACTGCCAAATACCACAGATTCAGGCTGGTAAGCAGAGCATTTGGGGGCAGAATTTACATTAAAAATGAACCTCTTACATAAATTATGACCTCTTTTGTTTCCCTGCTGACTGATGCACTTTAGCTGTCACATGCCCATTGTAGAGGGACTATTCTTTCCCTGATGTGTGCGTGTAATTCTCATTAACATCAAGGCGACTTACAAGTACTCATTTGGGAAAGACAGAACCCAAAGTGCCTCTAAATGCTTATGACAGGGGTGCCCAGGCTGCCAGGTCCTACAAGCCACAATCCAAAGTCTTCATCTGGCTGAGAGCCTCTCCTTCCCCAGTGCCTCCCTCAGCCACCCTGAGTCCCACTGCCCTAACTCAGACGTGCCCCCAGACCCTGCCGCAATCCCCCTCTGCCTCCCCGAATCCTCCCGACAACCTGAACCCCTCACTGTCTCTCCCAAACTCCCACCTGTCCAAACAGCCTGGGCGATCACCCCTGGCAGCTGCCAGCCCCCCACCTCTGCTGTAGACCCCTGCTGATGCCTGCTTGGCCCAGCAGCGGCTGTGGCAGCAGGCAGCAGGCAGCAGGCAGCAGCAGCAGGCAGCAGCAGCAGGCAGCAGCAGCAGGCAGCAGCAGCAGGCAGCAGCAGCAGGCAGCAGCAGCACCTCCAGCACCCGCAGTGCCACACGCTGCCTCCCTCGGGACGCCGCATGGCACAGGCATGTTTTGCAATCTGCTGTCTCCTTGCATGTCTCATGGAGCTGGAGAGAGGCAAACACGTGTGAATCATCCCTCCTGCTTCCAGCAGGCCTCCATGAGCAAAGGGGCTTCCTTACCAGCTGCAGCCTTCCCCGTCCTGTGGTTTGACCTGCTGTTCTCCCCCTGGCTCTGGCACATCTGGTGTTAATAAAGTGAGAGCAGGCTGGGGGTGCTGGCAAGCTGTGTGTGGATCACAAAGAGTTGTTTGGCCACACTGTATTGTGGTCCTGAAGTGCTGGGACTGCAAAGCGAAGGCGCCACTGTGGGAGGTTAGCTCTGGAAGAGTGGAGACTTTGAGAAGTGGAGTTGAGAAGTGCTTTCATCTTCCTGTGCAGCTAGCACGATCTCTGTGTTAGGCACAGGCAGGGAATCTGGCCGTCAGCGGCTTCTCTCATTCCTCTTGCGGCATTAGTACTGCCACAGAAGGTGTGGGACCAAACCTGAGCCTCCTGCAGACATGGTGGGACTGGTATGCAGGGAAGGAGTGGAAAAACAGCATAGTTACTCCAAGAGCAAGGGAAGAACGACTGATGAAAGTTTGACAGGACTCATGTTTAGTGTCTGTAACTTGTTCCTTGGTCTCGGTGGGTGAAAGATCACAGAGACTTCTTAGGGCCTCATTTGATTAGGGATATCATTTTGTCTTTTGTGACATGTCCCCATATCAGTGTAACCCAACTAATAGTCTAACTAACGTTACAGGAGCTTGGAGCATAAAAATACTTCTAAATCATTTATCCCTAAGGGCAGTCAGCCCCTCTTCCAGCCTTTCAAGAGGCTGAAGACTGATCACAGCAATAAAGTAACTCACAAAGTAACAAGATGTCTACAGCATGATATAGAGGAGGGAACTGCCTCACTGAGGAAAAGAAAATTGCCTGCCAGTGGCATTGGTATTTCTTAAAATTAGAAGTCATGGAAGAGAGAAGTATGGCAAAAACACAGACATGGATCATTGCTTCACCTTTGGGAAGATGCCTTCAGTGGCTCCGTGCAGATGGGAGCAGTGCTCTAACCACTCCCTGGACCACCTGGTTGAATACTGAGATCAGGGTGTTCCATAGCAGCATGGGGTTATTTGGCACTTGAAGTTTAGATGAGCTTAGAAGGTGCTTTCTGATCTCTAGAATTTGTTCAGTATGAAGCCTTGTGGATCTATCAGCTTTTGTGAACCCTCAATTAAAACAACAAAACAAAGCACGCCTCTGGCTATTTTATAATTTTCTATAAAGATGAATCTGGGCACATGCAGCTTTGAGTTAGACATTTGCCTCCTGCCAGCTAACCAGATGCATTTAGTTTCATAATGTGCCAGAGTCACGTAAGTTCAACAAGCCTAACAATGCACATTGTAGTATGGTTTACTCCTTAATTAGGCAGTTATTTTCAGTAAGAAATGTCTTTTCTTTTTTCCCCCCTCAATATCTCCTTCTTGGGCACTAATGTTCTTTGGCAAAAAGTCTTCTTTTTAAGGGCAGAATGGATAGGCAAACCGAGAGTGGCAAAATGCTCTTTTCAGAGAGTGAAACTGGCAAGTGCCTGGCAGGTCGTAACGGTATTATGTGGCACAACTTTCAGGCTGGTAAACATGTGCACTTCTTAGTATTTGCTTTCATGTGGGGAGGGGGTGTAGTCTCAATATTTCACATATGTCACCTAAGGGAAAACAGAGCCATCATACTGGTACAGACCGGTATCCGTGCTGAGACTAGTCTGTTTTTCAGTAGTTCTAAAATATAATGAATCACATGCTCTGTGCTTTCTCCTTACCAGCAGTATTCTCTCTAGAAGTTCAAATATCTTTCAACAGTTGTTTCCTATGCCTGAAGAAGGGAGTAAAAAGATGAGCAGTAACAGTTAGATGTGAGAGAGTATTAAGGCTGTGGGAGTGGTGAGCGATACATATGTTGACATTTCAACTCTAATTAACTAAGCAGCCTTGAATCAGTGGTGGCATGTAGCTACATGGCTGCTGGAGCACACTGGGGATTTGTCTTTTCCTAAGATAGACATCCAAGAATTGGGAGCTGAATTGCCATCTGGAGGTGCTCGTCTCTACTCATAGAAGGAAACTGGATGGCTGGCTTAGACCTCACTTTTGGATGACTAGAGAGGATGAAGATGGATCCCACTGCTGTGACTCAGCACTTGATCTCTTTCTCCGGTGTTTAGCAGAGGATGTAAACTCACTCCTGTCAACTTTCCTGCTTCCAAGCCTCTTTCCTTGCTTTCTTCCACCCTTGTCCTCTCCTCTTCCCCATGATATGCCTCAGCAATTCTTTGGCAAGAGACAGCAAATGACCAAAGTTTTTGTTTCAAGAATAATGCCAGGGCTTAAAATTCGTTGTATGCAGTGGAACAAAATGAGACCTCCATTTTGTGTTGCTTTGTTTCCTTTTTGGTGAAAGAATGATAGCCTGGTGACTATACTTACCCACATGATTCAGAGCCCTTTCCACCATAAGATCAACCAAACTATGACCTTGGGTCATACTCAGTTCCTCTCCACTACTAGAGGGTTTACCACCTATAGACTACTGACATAGGAGTTTTAATAGCAGAAATTTTGTAACTTCCTTGTTACAACCCTGCCCCCAAGAAATCTACTTCTCTGAAAGCTTTTGTGTTTAAATAGTTAGGATTTTCAAAGATGAGTAAAGTGAAGCTGCAAAATACTGCCCTCCTTCAATACATTCAGGATTTTGACTTCACCTTCTCTGCCAATCTGAGTGGGAAATCTCTGTCCCCTCTGTAATTCATAATGAAGTCACTGCAGCTTGTATAAACCTGTCCAGTACAATTTTGAAGTGATAACTTGGCTCTTGCTTGCAGTACAGATGATGCCTTTCCAAACCAATTTTAGTAGTCTGCACTGAGCTCCATGCATGGCTACACCATCACACTCAGTATGGGATCAGAGTGTGAACACAACTGCCTGCCTCACACAATTTGAACATGTAAATGGTGTGACACTTTAGTCTTAAATAGTAGCTTTGATGTTATATCCCTTTTATGCAAGAGGCTTTCTGTATTTGAGGACTGCCTTTATTTGTGCTGAAATGCAATGAGAGAATCACTGCAGCAGTTCAATGGGAGCAGGCAACGGTAATGTCTGGAGCAAGAAGGAAAGAGAGCCATATCCAATTGAATCCAGACAGGTGGACTTGTGCCAAGCTAGAATTTAATTAAAACACTGGGATTAAATCCACTTTTCTAGTAGCACCCTCTTTAGTTAAGTGCTGAAAGCAGTAATATGACTAAGCCGTGTATCTTCTTGTTAGGCCTTCAGTGCAAAGTCTTCATAAAAGAGACAGCTGAACCTGTACATTGAATAGTTAGAAAAACTGGACAATTTGCTGCAGCCAAATGCTCTGTTTCACTGAAAAGGCAACAGCATTGGTGACAACTGGTTCTATTTCACAAGCTAAAGAAAACAATAGAAACCATTGTCTGTACAGCGATGAAGACATATATTAGGAAACTGCAGTCACACTCTTTGCTTAATGAACTACTTCACTTTTATTTAATCATTCTGTCCATGTAGAATCTAGGGTCACATATAAAATATGTAGTATTTTAAGTGCTCTTCAGTAACTCTTTCAGTATACTTGAATTTGTGTTCAAGCAGGTTTCAAACCAAGTTTTAAAAAGGTTCTCACAATGCCAAACCCCTGCTTCAGGGGATCATTTCATCTTCATTGGCTGACAAGATACGTTTTTATTCAGTCCACAGGGGTAGCTTGTTTTAAAGGTCTAAAAATATCCATGATCTTTGGAATATTCATTCTCTGAGTTGGTCCTGCGTTGCTCTTCAGTGTTTGGAAAAGAGTGAAATCTTTACAATCAAATGATAATGATGTATTGGAAAGTGGAACTTGAGCTTCCAGCAGCTGCACCAGAGTTCAATTACTCTAGAGGTGAGATGGAATTTAAAAAGACAAGTCCTGTCACTACCAATGGCCATCAAATATGTTTTACAGTCATATAGTTTTGTTGTGTGTGGAATATTGAGATGATGCCAAATCTTACAGATGTATTTTAAAGTATTACTTATTTATGCTGCTGCACATGATGGCCACCAGGTTCTTTGGTCAAAAATCTTGAACAGATCCTATGTGCATGTTAATCAATTGCCTCTGTTTTCATTCTTTCCAGTGAAATTAAGAGCAGAAGAGTTTCAGAAATCTGAAAAACTGCTGAATGATCACAACGTGTTTGCCAATAGCAAACAAGCCAGCAAGTTCTCGAGACTTTGGCTGACACTGAATAGTAATTTACAGCCGGAGTTGAGCATTGGAACTGATCTGGGGGAGAGGAGAAGAGGAGACTTGTCTTCTAAAGTTTCTTTTGTATTGAGAGAAATAAGCTCTTACAGACAGTAATTCAGAACAGCTAAATTGGACGTTTAATGAGTTCTGTGAGTTAGGTGCCTAAAGCAAACCAGTATCTGCATGCAGTTATGCACCAAACAACATGTCTAGGGATCAGAAGTTATGTCAACTGCTTGAGGAATGAGGGGCTACTAACTTTAGGAAATGATATAAAAAGTGGCTTTATATATTTATTAGCAACAGTAGTTGTTTGAAACTTGCCATCTGGGAGTTTCTTACATTCTGAATGTACATTATGAACTTACAGATCCTGATTTTCATATGGTAGCATCAACTACTATACTGCATTTAATGTAAAAAATAGTTTCAGTGCTGGGAGCTATATCTAAGCTGTAATGATAAAAGCTAAAATTGTGTTCTGTGCAAAAGATGATAATTATTTCATATTTGAAAGCCTGTGTGAATTACTAATGACCAGTTTTCTCTGTTTCTGCAATTGGTTAACATTTACTTTGCATTTTTCAACTTTTTCTACAGTCTTCTTTTGCTATGGCACTTATTACTTGTCTGCTAATAGTCCTCTAAGACACTGGCATTGTTTTTCAGCTGGCAACAGTGGACAGTGGCCCTAAATATTTCTCCTTCATGCAAAGCTCCATCTGATTTTCTGGGCTGTTTTACTTGAGTAAGGAAGGCCCATAGAATTGGGTCTGGCAGCACCATCAGCAGGAAGAGCAGGGACATTTTGATTGCTCAGTGCTTTCCCCAGCTTCAGCATAGCTTAGCAGATTTCAGGATGTCTGATTACTTCTATTTAAAGGACTTGGAAATGATGAGCCATTCCCCATTTCTCTATCATTTGTGCATTTTGTTTGTACAATATCTTCCAGCCATTTGATAACATATGCACCTAAGGGATCACAGCTGTCTCTTGTATGCATCTGTATTTGTTTTAGAACTTGCACTGACCCAAGGCAATAATCATGAAAGAAAAAAGGTATTTTTTTAGCATGATTGAAGAGAGACTCTGCAAATCTTTATCTTCATTCTGCACAGTGAAGATGGAGAATCAGAAAATGGGCTTGGAAGAGATGAAAATCAAAGCCCTCTGAAACATGGAGATTCCCAAATATATTGAAGAGTAACATGGAGATAATACGGATGCTTCTGTCTCTTTGGTGTAGCAAGCACTAAAAAATCAGAACAAACTTCACCAAGATGGTGATTTACATGGCATATACTGGGGCCTGTCCTGTTTGCCCACATAAATGCAAAAAGAAGGAATACATGTCATGACCCTTTTGTTAAAATGCATATTCAGATAAGAAATATGAGTTTTCCTAATAAAAGGTAATGAGAAAAGATCTTGAGGTTCACTGCAAGCACAGTGGTGTCAATAACAATATCTATAATAATACATACTAACACTTCTGATAGTTTCTTCCAGGTCATTTCAAGGTTCTGTCAGGTTTCATTAATATGTTCACTAGGACTCCTTCTGTATAAAAAGCAGACAGTGATTTTGGGTCATCCTTCATGCTGCCTGTCATGGACATAAGTGTGTTTCTTGCTGAGAAAAATACTTAACAAACCATCTAAAATAATGGTTTGAAATGCATGGGAAGTTATGAAATACAGCTATAAGTTGCAGAAGTTTGAGAATTCATAGAGAGAATGAAGAGCTGCACTTCTGAAATATATGCTTTTTATTCACGGAGTCAGAAGGAGTACCAGAGAATAAAACTGTAGGTAGATCAAACCTCTAAGAAAAAACCCCCAGCTTTGTGTGAAGTTATACATGTAGAGCAGAATGAAACCAAAACACAAGATGAGGAAGTGAGAAAATGAATAGATGACTGTGAGGTAGGCAACGATCAGTCTAAACTGCAGCACTGTAGGAATACAGTATAATTAGCTTATAGCAGCCAGAGCAAAACCAATTTAAGAAGGAAATTTAACAAGCCTATAAAAAACCAGGTTTAATTCTTAGTTCTAGACTCTGAACAAAGACACGACCAGATCCAAGTCTGCCCAAGTATGAGGGTTGGATAAGACTTCTGCAAGGCATATAATAATTCTTGGATCATAAGAGCAGATCATCTTGAGTGCCATTACATGGCACATACAGGACAACCAGGTGATCAGGCCCAGTCAGCATGGGTTTATGAAAGGCAGGTCCTGCTTGACTAACCTGATCTCCTTCTGTGACAAGGTGACCCACTTAGTGGACGAGGGAAAGGCTGTGGATGTTGTCTACCTAGACTTTAGTAAAGCCTTTGGCACCATTTCCCACAGCATTCTCCTGGAGAAACTGGCTGCTCATGGCTTGGACGGGCATACTCTTCGCTGGGTAAAGAACTGGCTGGATGGCTGGGCCCAAAGAGTTGTGGTGAATGGAGTTAAATCCAGTTGGCGGCTGGTCACCAGTGGTGTTCCCCAGGGTTGGGGCCAGTGGTGTTCCCTCAGTATTGGGGCCAGTTCTGCTTAATATCTTTACCAATGATCTGGACGAGGGGATCGAGTGCACCCTCAGTAAGTTTGCAGATGACACCAAGTTGGGCAGCAGTGTTGATCTGCTTGAGGGCAGGAAGGTTCTACAGAGGGATCTGGACAGGCTGGATCGATGGGCTGAGGCCAATTGTATGAGGTTTAACAAGGCCAAGTGCCGGGTCCTGCACTTGGGTCACAACAACCCCATGCAACACCACAGGCTTGGGGAAGAGTGGCTGGAAAGCTGCCTGGTGGAAATGGACCTGTGGGTATGGTCAATAGCCGTCTGAATATGAGCCAGCAGTGTGCCCCTGTACTCGGCACTGGTGAGGCCGCACCTCGAATACTGTGTTCAGTTTTGGGCCCCTCACTACAAGAAAGACATTGAGGTGCTGGAGCGTGTCCAGAGAAGGGCAATGAAGCTGGTGAAGGGTCTAGAGCACAAGTCTGATGAGGAGCAGCTGAGGGAACTGGAGAAAGGGAGGCTCAGGGGAGACCTTATCGCTCTCTACAACTACCTGAAAGGAGGTTGTAGCAAGGTCGGTGTCGGTCTCTTTTCCCAAGTAACAAGTGATAGGACAAGAGGAAACAGCCTCAAGTTGTGCCAGGGGAGGTTTAGATTGGATATTAGGAAAAATTCTTCACTGAAAGGGTTGTCCAGCACTGGAAGAGGCTGCCCAGGGAAGTGGTTGAGTCTCCATCCCCGGAGGTATTTAAAAGACATGTAGACATAGTGCTTAGGAACATGGTTTAGTGGTGGACTTGGCAATGTTAGGTTAACGGTTGGACTTGATGATCTTAAAGGTCTTTTCCAACCTAAACGATTCTATGATTCTATAATTCTGTAGGTAGCAGTGGATGACACAGTGATAAAGGAGCCAATATTCTACCTACTTTCACAATACATATTTGCCTCCACTACTAAAATTGAACCAGTGGGTTTTGAGAGTCCTACTGTAACCTAAATGGTTAAGTTTTGCTTCTGCTAGCTGGTTAGCAGGTGGACCAATGCTTTCAGATGTCAAAACCAACTACAATCAAAATCAGTCAAGGCAGTTCAGATCTTTGTCCTGGGAAAACCAAACAAAACCACCACTAGTTTGTTCATAATTAGAAATAGTTAGGAAATTTTTCATTTTACCCATCTAAAATATAGGCCTTTAAATCTGAACTATTATTTGAAACTATTCTATAGACATGAGGAACTGCTACTGTAAGAGGACTGCTACTGTAAGAGGAAAATTCACCCCATCCTCAGGTAGGTGTTTGAAACAGTGGCTATAACTTGCACTTTGGAGATGATGTCCAACCTAGCCAGTGGTAGATAAGCTGAATGCTATCCTTGAAGGCTAATTGACTACATTTGTAGTAGCATCCCATACTTTTGATGTATTGATCATAAAACCCAGCAACAGCTCTGGAAAATACAAGAGGCAGAGCTGGAAATAAAGGCACTTGACAAAGACACTGGGTTCAGAACCATCTACGTTCACAGCAGCCACATTACAGCTCCTGTCTGTGAGGTAGGAATGTACATTTTCTGTATCTTTTAATGTTGTTTTGCAGTATGGGACCACAATTTGTTATTCTGTAGGCACTATCACAACATAAACATTAAATACAAATTCCTTTAGCTCAAGAATTTATATTATATTATATGCATAAAGTAGTAGGAGAAAATATTTGCTGAATATTAAAGACTCTCTCTTTAGCCTGCAAAATCTGAGCTAGGAATGAGCTAGAAGAGCAACACGAGAGCAGCCTGAAAATACTTCTGCCTGTAGAGATGCTCTTTACATTTCTAAGTGCATTACACTGTCACAAGGAATCCCCAACCCTGACTAAGACCTTCAGATGTTTAACAATCACACAGACCTTTACCTTTAGGCAAACCCTCTATTCTAGTACTTCCAGTGCTTCTTCACCTTCTGTTGTAGAATCATGGTTGTGTCTCAGGAGATATGTATGTATGCGTGCTTACTATATTTAATACACACACAATGTGTTATTGGTTAAAATGTATATATTGGTAATCAGCAGCAGCTCCAAAGAAAGCTAGTAAAAAGGCTGAAAGCTCTATCGCCATTGGTGTCTAATGAAGTGCCTTCAGCAAGTATGTGCCGATACTAAACCACAAAGGTCAGACTTGTGCTGAGCTGTGCATTATATTTGAAGCCCAGAAGAAATGTCAATCTGTATTAAAGTTCACAACCTGTGTGAAACAAGACTTGATTAAAATAATACAAGTTGTTAGCTCTGAGATGGTTCTTTATGTGAAAAGAACAAAACTCACCACACATAACTGTGCAGTATAAAAAGCACTTGAAATCTTCTCATGTGCATTTAAAGCAGTGCTTAGCATTGTAATAAAACACATGGTTCAGTTATAATGTGGGGTCAGTAATGCAAGGAGCAAGAAGAATAGCGTTAAATTAAAGAAAATGAGAGATCTGACTGACTATCAGTTTAGCACTATTACTCATGATGAGAAGTAAAATGAAGTTCATGACCCCATCTACTCTGCCTCTACTCTCTGCTCCTTCGTGTCCTTCATCAGAAGGCACTTCCTCAAGGAGATTCATAAATCCACAGTTTTTTAAATCCAATGAATTGGCACATACTTAGTCTAATTGTTCTAACCACCATACTTCTATAAACAGAAAAAGAAAAGCTGCTACTCTGAGGCAAGTTACTACGTCCTCTGCTTGTGACTGGCAGATGTTTGGTATTTTTCTCTTAAAGTAGATGGTTGACATCCTCACAGCATTTCTTCAGTCTGTTTGTCTATATAGTGCTGTGCACATTTACATTATTACATACAGTACATAGCAGAGAAGAACCAAATAGTCCTCATAATGCATATAACCTATTTATTACCTGTAGTAATAATCTGGTACCTGTTTATTTCAGCTTGGAGAGTAACCTGATCTTTTCCAGAAAGCAGCTACCACTTAACTTTTCATAAGCAAGAGTACTAACAGGATCTTTGGTAAGACACTTATGCTACAGAGAAATCAATCTTTTGCAATAATAGCTATTAAGAGCCATAAACTAATTGTAGATAATGGCCTATCATTCAGTGGCAGTAATTCAGGCACTTTATCAAGATATATGGATTTAAGTTGACCACTTTAAGACCTCAGTATGCATGAAGAAAAGGGAATAGATTGTGAAAAGACTTGTTAAAAGTAGCAAAGATGATCCTTAGTCGCCTACAGATTATGGCATTGAAATAAGAGTCTAGATTTCAAGCGAACTCTCAATGACCTCCTATTGCAAACAAGATAGTGATGCGAAACAACCAGCAGGCCACGAGGGGCTGGGGCAGCGGAGCAGCATCAGCTGAGCAAATGGGAGGTCTGGTCCCACACTGGGCTTCCTAAGCTGATAAATGGGAACTGGGGTGCCCTGCACCATGCAAGACAGAGACTCTGGGGAAACATGGCTTATTTGGCAGGCATTGCCTTAAGAAGAAGAAAGGCCAAAGAAATGCAAAAGGAAGATAATATGGCCTACAGCAAGAAAATATATATTTGAATATGTGGGCAATGGGTACAAAGTGGTGTCACTTCTTGCATGTAACTGTTCGGAGGACATGCAAAGGAGTTGGTGTTGAGGGTCAGAGATCTTTCACACAAAGGGTGGTGGCAACCAGCTTCTCCTTGCCTCAGTCTCAGAGGTGCATGATAACTGTAGGACACGAATTAGTCAACATGAGCTGTAGGTGTGACTGAGTTGTAGTTGAATTCATTCCTTGCTTTGCCTCCCATCTTCTGAGGACTGGTTAAAAGAGAAACTAGCAGAACCTAGAACAAGGTGGTCCTTTCTGATCTGCTCTTAGCACTAAGTATTTTCCTGCTTTTCTTCTATTTTGTCAACCATGTTTGGGGTAAACCAATACCTTCACAGCCTGCCTACTTTGATAATCCTGTGCTCCCATCACTTTGCGGAGTTGTTAAGCCTTTCCAGATGTTACAGCATAGTTTTCAGAAGGCTCCAGTGGCTGTCTCATTACTGCTTCCCAGACATCTCAAATACCACCTCCAATCAGTCTGATGGCTTTCCTCTTCACTTAGCAAAACACATTTCACAATAAAAAGAAATTTAGGATTTTTACATATGCAATTGGTTCTTTCAGTCACATGGATAGAAAGCAGACACAGCTATGCCTTCATTTTAGGTTTTCTCTTTTTTTTTTTTTCCTTGCTGATAGAGCTATGGGAAACAGAGTCAGATTAGAAGGTTAAAAGGAGAGAAAGATAAAACACTGGGGTCTAGTTAGTAGTCTCAAACGGCAAAATGAGAGTGACCCACTCTGGTATGCTAACAGTTATGAAGCTGGTAAGTAAATATTTAGTAGGAAGATTCGTATCAATATTTAATTAATGAATTAATGCAAAGATATCAGGCCTGATGCAGAAAACATTGAGGCTCCCTGAAAGGTAGATTATTTATTAAAGGTATAGTGTCTGGGTCCCTGACATGGAGAACACAGCCCTGGCAGGGATGTGGAAGAGGAGGGGTGGGACGAGGTGGGCTCTTCTTCTCTCTTCTGACATGGGGTATGTGTGGCACCGGGTGGGACTATTTCATGCTATCCATGCCTTAGTAATGCATAGGGAGATGTTTATAAAAGTATTTGAGCAGTGAGGGAAGCATAAATTGCACTGAGGAAAAATATATTAACAGTAGGAAATAATAAAAAACAGTAGTTCAGCCCAGGCAATTTACTTCTGAAACAAATGGCATAAAGCAACATGTTACAGAGGAAAGGTGCTCAAGATGAAAATGATGCATGAAGAATGCCAATCTTACAGTCCTGAGATGCTGCCTGAGTCTTCAAAAACACATCCAATCCTGTTGCCTCTTTGAGTGTAGAAATCCACCGTTTAGGTTCAGCTAATAGATGGGTTGGTACACCCACTGCCTTCTTCCATGCCTGAGGATGTAAAAGTGCATGACAGCTGCCAGAGATATTTCTGTGATGCAGATATTTTTTGAGAATTGTGAAATTTTTTTTTGCAAGGGAAAAATGAAGAAACTGAACATGGGAGTTTTCTGATAATTCCCTTTGCAGCTCATGTCACCTGAAATACTTGTTTCCTGAGGCAAGCCCTTCATCCTCCAGCCTCTCATCATTAAATCCCTCAGTCTTTGTCATAGTAACACCTGACAAACCCTGCCAAACCTCCTCCCTACCTTCTCCCCTTGAGAGCACTGCCTGACCTCTCTGTCTGGTACTAATGGTGCTCCAGTAAGACTGTAATGCCTTTTTCAGTTGGACCCATCTCACCCATTATGGAAACACAACTGTCTGTAATAAAACACAGTGCATGGTGCACAGTGATGCTGTACAATGACAGGGACATGAATCAAATGTCTGCGAGATGAATAAAAACAATGTAAATTTAAATAGGAGAATATGATTATTGAAGGTGGAATTAGGTTTGGACACATGATAAGACTCCATCCATCTGTAAAAAATGCCAGAAGACTTTTTAATGAGATTTTCAGTTATAAACATTGAGACACCATCAGTCCTGAGGTGATAACATTAGAGTTTGGTTGTGTGTAGCTATGAGAATAGAAGTGTATATAGAGAACTGACCTACTGTAGAAAAGCAATTAGGGTCTACAGGGGGACTAATCGGCAAATAAAACAGCTATACAAAGTATCCCATGGCAAAAAAAAATTAGATACACTCTGTTATAATTTAACAAACACTTGTAGATAAAATTGTGGTTATGGGTGACTTGAGGCATAAAATGGTATAAAAGAAGAAATTAAAGCTCTAATAAATTAATGTTGCTTGAACCAATATGCTGTTAGGCCTAATGCATTGCAAAGGACAGGACAATTAAGGAATGGGAAGGGAATTACTTCTGGGATCTGACACCCAGATGCCATGATCTGAAAATCAAAACCAACTTCAACATTTGACTTTGGGAAAGCAGGTTAAAGAATTGACTTAGAAATGGACTAATTGTACATAAGAAAAGACTTACGAGGGTCAATTTTAGAACTAAACTAGCATGCACCTGTTAAGTCCTCATATGCCTCATAAAAGGTAGCTTATGAGGACTGAGGAGCCTTCATCTCCACTGGGACTGGCAGCTTCGGTCCAGCAGGCAGGTTTCTACAGGTAGGCACTGCTGTCATTTCCATGATGCCAGCGGACTTTACCCAACCATACGTCAGCTGTGCTGCTCCTGCCTCTCCTGTACGTCTGCCTTTTGCTGTGTAATTGTATTTTACGTCCTGCCAAAAGGCAAGGAAATGGGACTGGGCTCAGCACTGTTGCTATGTGGCTGCTGGCTCAGGGTTGGTACGTTTGATTGGTGAAATAATTAATAGGGTTTTCTTGTCTCTACCTGCCAAAGACCCTTTTTACAGGCTGCGACCCTAATACTTGAGCCTCAGAGTTATGCACTCCTGGCACTGGTTGTCTGTAGCTCACCCATCTGTTATTTCCATCTGCTCTTCTTTTTCTTTCAAGTTTACAAGTTATGTTCTGAAATGTAATTCAGATCCCATTGCACCATTTTTGTCTCTCCTTTATGCAGGCTATTTAGTGTGGAAAACTGAAAGTTTAGTGCTAAGTAGTTGTTAGCTTCTAGGCTAATTAATTTCCCCTAAATAAAAGAAAGAGAATTTTCTTAACTTAAAATACTTGTCTCTCTTTTCTGAACTTCATCCTCAATGGATTCACTTTATAGATTTCTTTTTTCCACTAATTAATTCCATTGCCATTTATTTTCCCTCAAAGAGCCCCGTGGCTGGTTATCACAGAAGCAAACAGAGTGCAATGAAGTACATTTCTAAGGAATTTGGATTTAGTGATTATATGGACAACAACCTTCACAACTGTCTTTTGAGAGCAATCTCTATTCTGACCACAAAGCCACGTTTTGCTCAGGTGCATTGCTATAGTTCCATCTCATATTTTAAACAGGTACCCTTGAGGAGGAAACTGCTCTCTTGAGGAGGAAAGATTTGATACTGTCGTGGTTTAGCCCCAGTCGGCAACCAAGCACCACACAGCTGCTCACTCACCATCCACTCCGGTGGGATGGGGGAGAGAATCTGAAAAGCCAAAGTAAGAAAACTCATGGGTTGAGATAAGAACAGTTTAATAATTGAAAAATTGAATAACAACAACAACAACAACAATAATAATTGTAATGAAAAGGAAAACAACGAGAGAGAGGGGAACAAAACCCAAGGAAAAAAAACAAGTGATGCAACCACCCACCACCTGCCGACCAACACCCAGCCAGTCCCCGAGCAGTGATCGCTGCCGCCCGGCCAACTCCCCCCAGTTTATATACTGAGCCTGACATCATATGGTATGGAACAGCCCTTTGGCCAGTTTGGCTGTGCCCCCTCCCAGGTTCTTGTGCACCTGGCAGAGCATGGGAAGCTGAGAAGTCCTTGACTAGTGTAAGCACTACTTAGCAATAACTGAAACATCAGTGTGTTATCAACATTATTCTCCTACTAAATCCAACACACAGCACTGTATCAGCTACTAAAAGGAAAATTAACTCCATGTCAGCTGAAACCAGGACAGTATCCACCCCTTATTCTACATGATCTACGTCATGCCGAGGTCCTACCCTTTCCAATACATTCCAATTAATCACCACCACTTTTTCTGTCTTTTGATATATACACACAAGTATCATTCCCTTAGTCTATGGGCCATCCCTCTAAAATGTCCGTGGAGTTCATTTAGTCCATGACTTTGGTTTCCATCTGTCATAACAGTCCTTCAGGGCAGGAGAGATGGTGTGTGGTGTTGGATTGTTGCATGCTGAAGCCAGTTCTGGTTCCATCACTGCTGTGCTTTGTTCGGTTTCATCAAAGTTCATTCTTCATTAATCTGGGTGATTCTTACTGTAATACTGTTGATATGGCATATAGCAACCATAAAAGTGATGACATGCAGTATTATATAGCAATTAAGATCATACCATTCAGTTAATTGGCTATTTTCACCCCAAATCAAATCCCCTTGAGGTACACATTGGACTTCCCCATCCTTTCACATTACCCACCAAGTGCACCCAGGTCCTTGAGCAAAAGCAATCCCACGAATGGGTTTTCCTTTGCCCGAGGCAGGAGTAACCCAGACTGTCCTCCCGAGCATATTTTTTATGTGCACTACAGGGACTTTATTCCCTTCTACAGTATGTAAAAGTTTTGATTGGGCAGGGCCAGCTCGATTGGCAGATCCTCTAGTGTTGACTAACCAGTTGGCTTTTGCTAAATGTGTATCCCAATGTTTAAATATCCCAGCACCCATTGCTCTTCGTGTAGTCTTCAACAGTCCATTGTATGGTTTGATTTTCCCAGAGGCTGGTGCATGATTGGTGACATGATATACCCACTCAATGCTGTGCTCTTTGGCCCAGGTGTCTATGAGGTTGTTTTGGAAATGAGTCCTGTTGTCTGACTCAGTTCTTTCTGGGGTGCCTTGTCACCATAGGACTTGCTTTTCAAGGCCCAGGATAGCGTTCTGGGTGGTGGCATGGGACACAGGATATGCTTCCAGCCATCCGGTTGTTACTTCCACCATTGTAAGCACATATGGCTTGCCTTGGCGGGTTTGTGGGAGTGTGATATAATCAATCTGCCAGGCCTCCCCATATGTATATTTCAACCATTGTCTTTCGTACCATAGAGGCTTTAACCGCTTGGCTTCTTTGATTGCAGTGTATGTTTCACATTCATGGATAACCTTTGCAATAGTGTCCATGGTCAAGTCCACCTCTCGATCACAAGCCCATCTCTTCCTTGATGGCTTGAGCTATCATGGGCCCACCGAGGATAAATAATTCACCCTTATGTTGCCAGTCCAGATCCACCTGAACCACTTCAGTCTTAGCAGCCTGATCCACCTGCTGGTTGTTTTGATGTACTTCAGTGGCCTGACTCTTGGGTACGTGAGCATCTACGTGATGTACTTTTACAACCAGGTTCTCCACCCAGGCAGCAATATCTTGCCACAATGCGGCAGCCCATATGGGTTTGCCTCTGCGCTGCCAGTTGCTCTGCTTCCGTTGCTGCAACTACCCCCACAGGGCATTTGCCACTGTCCATGAGTCAGTATAGAGATAAAGTACTGGCCATTTTTCTTGGCCAGCAATGTTTAAAGCCAGCTGGATGGCCTTTACTTCCACAAATTGGCTCGGTTCACCGTCTCCTTCAGCAGTTTCTGCGACTTGTCATATAGGACTCCATAGAGCAGCTTTCCATCTCCGGTGCTTTCCTACAGTACAACAGTGAACAGGGCATATTGCTTCTCATTTTCTGGTAGTTTACTATACAGTGGGGACTCCTCAGCATGAGTCACCTCCTCCTCTGGTGGTATTCTGAAATCTTTGCCTTCTGGCCAGTCCATGATCACTTCCAAGATTCCTGGGTGATTGGGGTTTCCTATTCAAGACCGTTGTGTGATCAGTGCAACCCACTTACTCCACGTAGCGTCAGTTGCATGATGTGTAGAGGGGACCTTCCCTTTGAACATCCAGCCCAGCACCGGCAGTTGGGGTGCCAGGAGGAGCTGTACTTCAGTACCAACCACTTCTGAAGCACCAACCACTTCAGTACCAACCACTTCTCGAACCCCTTCCTATGCTGCCAATATCTCTTTTTCAGTTGGAGTGTAGCGGGCCTCGGATCCTCTGTATCCCTGACTCCAAAACCCTAAGGGTCGACCTCGAGTGTCCCCTGGTGCTTTCTGCCAGAGGCTCCAGGTAGGGCCATTCACCCCGGCTGCGGTGTAGAGCATATTTTTTTACATCTTGCCCTGCCCAGACTGGCCCAAGGGCTACTGCATGAACTATCTCCCATTTAATTTGTTCAAAGGCTTGTTGTTGCTCTGGGCGCCATTTGAAATCCTTCTTCTGGGTCACTTGATATAGAGGGCTTACGATCAGACTGTAATTTGGAAAATGCATTCTCCAAAAACCCACAACGCCTAAGAAAGCTTGTGTTTCCTTTTTACTAGTTGGTGGAGACATGGCTGTTATTTTGTTAATCATCACATCCATTGGGATCTGACGATGTCCATCTTGCCATTTTATTCCTAAAAACTGGATCTCCTGTGCAGGTCCCTTGACTTTACTTAGTTTCATGGCAAAACCGGCTTTCAGAAGGATTTGGACTATTTTCTTCCCTTTCTCAAAAACTTCTTCTGCTGTGTTGCCCCACACAATGATGTCATCAATATATTACAGATGTTCTGGAGCTTCACCCTGTTCTAGTGCTGTCTGGATCAGTCCATGGCAAATGGTAGGACTGTGTTTCCACCCCTGGGGCACTCTATTCCAAGTGTACTGAATGCCCCTTCAAGTGAAAGCAAACTGTGGCCTGCACTCCGCTGCCAAAGGGATTGAGAAGAACGCATTAGCAATATCAGTTGTGGCATACCATTTGGCTGCTTTTGACTCCAGTTTATACTGAAGTTCTAGCATGTCCAGCACGGCAGCACTCAGCAGTGGCATGACTTCATTCAGGCCACGATAGTCTACTGTCAGTCTCCACTCTCCATTAGACTTTCGCGCTGGCCATATAGGACTGTTAAACAGTGAGCGAGTCTTACTGATCACTCCTTGGCTCTCCAGTCAACAAATCAGCTTATGGATGGGAATCAGGGAGTCTCAGTTGGTACGATATTGCCGCCGGTGCACCATTGTGGTAGCAATTGGCACCTGTTGTTCTTCAACCCTCAGCAACCCCACAACAGAAGGGTCCTCTGAGAGACCAGGCAAGGTGGGCAGCTGTTTAATTTTCTCTGTCTCCAAGGCAGCTATACCAAAAGCCCCCCGGTACCCTTTTGGGTCCTTGAAATACCCTCTCCTGAGGTAGTCTATGCCAAGGATGCACGGAGCCTCTGGGCCAGTCACAATGGGGTGCTTCTGCCACTCATTCCCAGTTAGGCTCACTTTGGCTTCCAATACAGTTAGCTGTTGGGATCCCCCCATCGCTCCAGAAATACAGATGGGTTCTGCCCCTTTATAGCTTGATGGCATTGGGGTACACTGTGCACCAGTGTCCACTAGAACCTTATACTCCTGTGGGGCTGATGTGCCAGGCCATCATATTCACACATTCCAGTAAACCTGATAGTCCCTTTTCTCCACCTGGCTGGAGGCAGGGCCCCCCTAATCCTGGTCATAATATTCATTACCCATTTATTGTGTATATGAGTCAGGAGTTTCTTAGTTAAAATCAGAAGTAAGATCAGCCCTTTTACTCTGGGGAACTGTCCACTGGAAACTGGAGCAGCAATTTTCCTGGAAGAACCCCCTTGTGTGATTGTTTTTTCTTGCAACTCACATACCTGTGCCTCTAGGGTCGAGGTAGATTTTCCATTCCACTTCCTCATATCCTCTCAGTGGTCATGCAGGTAAAACCATAGGGTGCTCTGTGGTGTGTACCCTCTATATCCTCTCTCTTGAGCAGAAGAACGTTGACTCCTAAGAGCTGAGATACTGGTCCATATAGGTGGGGAGCAGGACGTATCCTCTTTGAATCGTCAGAACTACTGGGACAGTTTCCCCACAGCTGAGACGAGGGAGGAAGAGATACTTTCTTCGTATTCCTGGAGTCAGCTAGCTGCTTCATCCACCGTTGGTCCCTCTTCATCTTTCCAGATCAGTATTGCCAATGAGTTGGCATATGACGCTGGTGTGCTCTGTACCAACTTCCACCACATGGGTCGTGTGCACTGGACTTCATCTGGATCTTTGGATAACTGCTCGTTGTCCAGGTGACCATAAATCACCTCCAGCATGGCTAATTCCCTCAGGTACTGGATACCTTTCTCCATGGTGGTCCATTGGCCTGGGAGATATATAACATCTTCCTTGAAGGGATACCTGACAGGAGTCACCTCCAGAGGCTGAGGGCTTGTGCCCCTTTTCCAATCACTTTGTCAATGCCCCCTTCCTTAGAAAGGGATCCCAGCTGTTTGGCTTCCTTACCCTCTAATTCCAGGCTACTGGGCCTGTTATCCCAGCATCGGAGCAGCCAGGTGACAATGTGCTTGCCTGGATGATGACTGAAATCTTTTCGCATATCTCGCAGCTCACTCAGGGATAGGGATAGGGTGGTTTCCATCTTGTTTATGAGTTCTTCCTCTTCCTCCTCCTCTCCTTGTGATGGCCCTGCTTTTTCATCCTCCCTTTCTAAACGAGCTTTCACTTCCAAGATTTCTTCTTGTGTATAGGGGCAACTGATACAGGCATGGGTTGATTCCCTGGTTCAGCTGCAGTGCCTGTCGTGGGGGTTTGGAGTAGTCACAGCGCCTGTCACTGAGGTTGCAGTAGCTGCGGTGCCTGTCATTTTGTCATCAGATCCAGAGACCTTCTCTTCCCCTCAAGGGTACTGAATAGTGTTGAACAGGGCTCGGTAGGCATGGGCCAGGCCCCAGCACATTGCAGTGATTTGTGTCTCCCTAGAATTTCCAGCATTCCTTTTCCAAATATTCTACTAATTTTTCAGGATTCTGCACTTGTTCAGGGGTGAAGTTCCAAAACACTGGAGGTGCCCACTGTCCTAGGCATTTGCCCATGCTATTCCACACTCCCTGCCACTCATAACTATCCAACTTTGGGGCAGATGTCTGTATGATATTCTTAAATTGCTTATTAACCTTAGACAAAACCGAAACAATATTCCCAAGAAATACCAATAGAAGTATCTTAACTACCCAAGGATGTTCAAGATACTGAAAAGTTAGTGTAATGAAGGAGGAAACATCATAGAAGAAGGTAGCGAAGATGCCATTCTGTATTTCCTCCATAAAAAACCTCTCAGAGGAAGAGGTCTAGTTGCTAATTGTCTCCATGAGGTGGTACCCAAAGTACAGTAATGGCTTCAGTACAAAACCCAAATACCAGATTAAGCTCAAGGACAGTGTTTTAATAACAAATCTCCCAGGCAAAACATCACTAATTACTGCAGAGCACAGCAGACTGCAAAAACCAACACCGATCTTTAACATATACAGCAAAAAAATGAGCATGGTGCAGATCACATAAAGTAATATCGAGAACAGAAGAATCAATGTCGTGACCCGCAACTGTTAACAGATATAAATTCCTTAACATGCTCTGGTTAATCTGTTATTATCTCAAACCCTTTGAGCCCCACACTGGGTGCCAAAAAGGACTGTTGTGGTTTAGCCCCAGTTGGCAACCAAGCACCACACAGCTGCTCGCTTACCCTCCCCCCTGGTGGGATGGGGAAGAGAAAAAGCAAAAATAAGAAAACTCATAGGTTGAGATAAGAACAGTTTAATAATTGGAATAACATAAAATAAAATTAAAAAAAAATTGTAATGAGAAGGAAAACAACAAGAGAGCGAGAGAGGAACAAAACCCAAGGGAAAAAAACAAGTGATGCAACCGCTCACCACCCACCGATCAATGCCCAGCCAGTCCCCGAGCAGCGACCACTACCCCCTGGCCAACTCTCCCCAGTTTATATATTGAGCCTGACATCATATGGTATGGAACAGCCCTTTGGCCAGTTTGGCTGTGCCCCCTCCCAGGTTCTTGTGAACCTGGCAGAGCATGGGAAGCTGAAAAATCCTTGACTGATGTAAGCACTGCTTAGCAACAACTGAAACATCAGTGTGTTATCAACATTATTCTTATACTAAATCCAAAACACAGCACTATATCAGCTACTAGAAAGAAAAATAACTCTATCCCAGCTGAAACCAGGACAGATACTTTCTCTTCAAGTGTAACAATCATCAAATATGTGGTAAGAAGTAAGTATTTTTCCCAGGAGTGGTAAAGTAGCTGAAGTAAAATGTTTGTTCATGAGCACTCAACCTAGTGACATACTGACAGTATGTACATTATTCATATGTGCAACATAAAGAAAGAATTTGACAAACTTTAATGTGTAGACTGCTCAGTATTAAAAAGAAACAAATAGGTAAGTATTGCATAAAACAGGAAATGTGCAATCTAAAGCTTCTGGTCTGGATTCAGGTTTCTTGAAGGTCTCCCTACCCATGATTGTATGTTCCATAGATGAGTTCAGTACCCAACTGAATGCCAACTCAGGCCCAATAGGTTGCTCTTGCAGCATTTGCTCCCATCAACAACTTCTGCTCTGCATTGGGAGATTTGGCCATGGGTGGGTAAGTTCTGATGACTTCAGTGGAAATTTGCAGGGAGCTCATCAGTACAAACCTTACTACTCGAGCAGGGACTTAGTGGAGCAATTTGTCAAAAATGAACATTACTCCCTGGTAAAACTCACCCCCCCTGAGAGCAAGCCACAAGGGGTGCATATGACTTACACAGGGTGTGTGGCTTGGGCTTCCCATGGCTGCGAGGTGAATTACAACCTGCCAGTAGTGGTGGCAGATTTGTCCTCTTAAATCCCTGCTGTTTGGCTAAAAGTTAGGCATGTAGTGGGAATGTCTTCCAGCAGGGAGAGAGAATTGGGCAGGCAGAGAGTGAATCCCTCCATCCTAAACCATGAACAGTCCCACCAAGGTGTCTGTTGGAGCTGCCTACCAACAAATATAACCATGATTAAAACATTGTGCTTGTTACAAGATGCTAAATAAAACCAGCCATTTAATAAAACCAATCCATTTTAGTATAATAAAATACATCAGGTATGGGATATTTTATGAAAATGTTTAATTCAACTGTTTCTTTGGAATGTAGTAGTCATAGTTTGGAAATTTAAGTTACAGTTCAGTTCTATGTGATTTTTTTTTATGCTACTCAGTGTCTGAGAATACAAATGTCATTTAAAGTTAAGGCTTCGCTGTTCATTTTGAAACAACAATTTACAAGTGTCATATTGTCATAGAAAATAAAAATTTCTGTAAAAAAAATTTGCACAAAGTTTTATGATGGTACAAAACATGAAGCAATAATATACCAGTAAAATGAAATCATTTTACTACAGAAGATTTTTATAGTTTTTCAATAAAGAAAAAATATGTTATTTTACACTTTAAAAATTATGAAACAATCTAAAACAATATAAACTGAACATTTTGTAACACTGCCTTTACAAATTAATAACTTTATAAACATATAATTTTTTTAAATATATTTATCAGTGCAAGATACTTTTCAATGTAAAGTTGCAGTATCATTTTTCCTTTACTGAAGGGCAACTTTCATTCTATTACCTTCAGAGAAATCAAATCTTCAGTGCTAGATCCTCATTATCATAGTAAGGTCTGAAGACCACAAAGGAGATGCACTTCTTTTTACGTTCACTATTCTCAGTATGTTAAAAGAAGAAAAAAACCACCAACCACCAGCTTTACTGTTCAAATAGATCAAGACCAAGAGCTGGTCCAGAATCTATTGAAATACATGGGAATATTTCAAAAGGTTTTGGGCTTGGGCTCCCCAATGGGATTTTCTCTTCAAGGCAATATATGCATGTAACTCTCAGTCAGGTTAGTGGACTAGAAGTTTCTTCAGCTAAGGAGAACAGCCACTAACACCTGAATCACAAGGTGGTAGTGTGCTGAAAGTAGTTTTGAAAAATCATTTTTTTCTTTGGGTTAATTAACTAGCTGCTGCGATACTATTATGGTCAAATTACACTGTTGGATACAAATGAAAATTCTGCCTTTGCCAAAGTGAGTTTGTCACTTGGGACATTTCATGGACATTTCATGCCTAACTTTCAGGCCTTAGGTGCTCTGTCTTACCTTCTTGAGGACCCAGGGTCTAGAGCCTGGGGAGGTAATTCAATTTAGGCATCTAAGTAGGTGTTTGAATATTCACTATAGTCTCTGCCTTTAGGACTCCTTTGAAGTAGCAACTGTCCAATGTTTTTTCTATTGGGTCTTCCTTCAAAATATTTTCAATTTCCAAACTCATATTTTTACCTCCAGCCTCCCTCCCTTTTCCTCAATTTCTGGGTTACTGGTGGATTTTCTACAGGTTTTTCTGTTTTATGCTTCGTATTGGTGAAATGATATGCTTCAAAACATTTACTTGATAAATAGGGGTGGATTCTGTTGCTCTAGTAATTCAAGGCTGAATTAGCCCTTCTTGAGTCCTAATCCTGGACAGGATACTTCATTGCTCTACTACAAAAGCAATTTTGGAAAAGACTAACTCACAAAGTCACAATCACTTCCCTGACTCTGCTCAGGGAATTCAGTGAGGAAAAACATGAGTTCAGCACTTTGCAGGACGTTCCTTTCCCCATGTTTGCACTGGTTTTACCCGCTGATTGGTAGCTACCCAGGGGAAGGTTAAAGCTGCCTTCTTCCACTGCCTCCCCAGTTATGGCTGTGCTGTGTGTGGGTCACCGCAGAAAACCCAGGGGCTCCCTTTGCACCTGCAGGAGGGGAATGATCCCTCTGGTCCCTCACCTCCTCCTATGGACCCCTGAGGGCAACAAAATCTTGTTTCTTTTTACCCTGTTGCACCAGCTGCATAGGCTATTGAATATTATTTGTCCAAGAATATTTGTCCTAAAATATTAAAAAATTGCCACATAATTGTCAAACACATTTTTCCGACAGTTTACACAGCTCACTGAATCTGTCACTATCTGCACTTCTGGTCAAACAGAAGCCTCCTGGTATGAAATGCCAATTGGATATAACAGGATGGTAAGAACATACCCTACATACACTGTGGGATTTTATTCTGCCCTCAATACCCATGCGTATGCCCAATTAGCATTGATTAGCATGAAAATACACATTTATTGAGAGAACAGAACTCTGGGTTCAGGTAGGGGCAGGAGGAGGAAAGTTTCTCATTTTAAAGGCAATCTTTTCAGTAAGCGACTAATTTTCCCTAGTGTAATTAACAGGCAAGCTGTTCAGGATAAAAGACATGCTTCATGACTTCAGGAAAAAAGATACTGTCACTTTATGCTGTTAAGAAGAAACCCAAAGTTCGACTTTGGAGGGTAAAGTTAAGAATTTTCCCTTATTTTTTAACACAATCTCTAATAAAACCCTTTGCCATTACCAGCAAGTTAAAGCTGCAGTTTTCTTTCCTTGGCAATGGCAAATGCTTATGCAATCTACTCGGAGAGAGAAGGAGAGAAAGGAAGAGAAGAGAAAGGGAGAGAGATTTTACATTTGAAAATACATTCTATATGAAAGAACAATAAAAGGGGATATTGCAGCTTTATACAAAAGGGTCAAGAGACATGAAGTTGAAATACAGAAAGCAGAACAATCGAGCCAGGTTGTCAAATCTGATTAGCCCTTGCCTTGCTGAGGCTACTTTCTTACACTAAAATATACTTTTCTTTTAGTCAGTGAGCCATCAGAATATGATTAAAGACAAGGGCATAACTGCAGAGAAGCAGAGCTGTAGTTAATGTTAACACAATGAGAAGCAGTACAAACAAAAAGGCACTTGAGAGGACATACACTAGCCAGTGCCAAGGACTTTCCGGTTTAGTTTTTAGGCAGTACACTCGGTTACCAGTTGTGTCTGATGATGGCACATACTCTTTTATGGAGTTCACAAGCACAAAATTTAGTACAACACTGAAAAACATCAATAAAATGTGACTGTATTGCTTCGTAAACAGAGCTGACACACTATATCGGTACTGATGCAGCAGTACTTTCAAAAACATCCTAACCCTTCTTTGCCTATGCACAACACGAGCAATTATACACAAATACAGGTGCAGGAGTCCACTAAATTGCTGTTACTCCAATATTTTCTGGGCACTGAGCTACAGACAGCATGTCCATCCAAAGGACCCCACTGAATACATTTTGTGACAGCATCTTGGATTTTGCACAGTAAAAACAAAATTATCCATTAACGGAAAACAAAAGAGAGGGAGAGAAAGAAAGACAAAATGAACTATAAGTCAATCATACTTGGTCTCAACACCAGCATTTGATTATTTCAAATAAAACCAACAGAAAAAGCAGACTGTACATGATTCAGATTGTTAACACAGATTGTTGTCCATGTTTATCGGTTACACACTCATCGAAGCTCCTGAGAAAAGCTTGGCTCAGTGTCATCAATGCACTTTTCAGCCTGTACAGTAAAAGAAGATCAACAGTTCCCCAGCACGACCGAGCTATGTCCTTCTATCCCGATTCTCTGAAACTTCTCCAGTCGCTTTATACCTTCATGCTTCCGAGTATGAATTCTGTGTGTTTAGTTTATCTTTTTTCAGTTTTACACCATCAACCAGTTCAAAATTGTAATTCTCCAGTGCAGACAAGTTCCTCTCTGACATCCCATTGTGCCAACAGGCACAGTACAGGACAACTCCACAGATGGCTCCTAAAAGCACCCCGAGTGCACTCATGGCTATGATGGTAATAAGGATTGGATCTAGGGTCTTCAGGACGTTGCCTGGTTTCCTGGAGATGTTATCATCGTAGTCCTCGCCTGTATGGTACGGAGGTGTAAACCCTGAAATGGAGTAAAGAATTGCAAAATTTTCAGAACTGATTCTAGGTAGAACTTCGCTTGATGAGTTGGAAATTTGGAGAAAGGACATCGAGTTTCTGACATAAATTGCTACATAATTTGAAAACATAGCTGCTTGGAGGGAGTTGTAAGTAGCTAAAAACTATGATGCAGCCCAAATAGTTGTTGATTTTTTTCATACTGTTCTCCAGTCCCTGAATCTGCTGCATGTTAGTAGGGGGTCTGATTCTGCCTTGGATTAAGTGGGAGTCTTGGGAATGAATAACCAGACCTTCTGATTATATTTTGCCAGCTTGCAGTATTTAGCTCAAAAATGTTAATTAAATCTTGTTCAGCTCAGTGTGAATGTTTATAGCCTTAGACAGTGGTTGGAAATCTCCAGCTGTTTTGCGTCCATCTCCACTTCACTGACTTCAGGATTGGACCTTGAAACGGAAATCGTGACAGAACTGACACAGAAGAGCACTCTGCCCCCTTGTGTAAAATATTCACTGGGTATCATAATGTTTTCCCTCAACTCTTTCAGTTTATGAAAGAGATCCAAGAAGCTTGCAAATGCTGCTAATTGTTGCAGGAAAAGCCAAAAAGTCTTTTTGGACAAACCCTGCTTTCACTGAAATCAATGATAGCAATCCCATTGACTGTAACAGAAAAAAATTAAGCTCATTGCCTGAAAAATGCAAGTATATTTTATTATTGGGACAATATGACAATTATGATCAATTTAATGATCCATTTACAGCTATCATCATTGAAAATGATAATGCTTTGGTAGACTGGTCATAAAATGACATTTTCAGCCAGGTCTGAGAAACAATTAGCCTGAAGAGTTTTGAACCTAATTACCTAGACACTGTGTGAGTCATAAAATGTAAGATATAATGATAGCTGTTTCTTCAGCTGTGGACAAGCCTTTTAGATAACAAATATTAAGGAGCTATAGTGTGCATGCATATATATGTATACAGTGTAACAAATTACGTATATAAAGTCTGAAAGGTTTGAGACAGTCATAAATAATATAAAGCCTGTAAGATTATATGACATAGAAGAATAAAACTATTAAATCCTTCAAGTAACGGTAGGCCTTCTTAGCATCTGATCTAGATAAATCAAAAAACCTTAATACAATATGGAGTTAGAGAACTAATCTATAAATAAATAAATAGAATACACAAATTCACATGAAAATACACTTTAAAATTCATTCCCTTTCAACAATAACACATTTTTTACCTGTTTGATTACTTTCTGGGTCTTCTTCTTCATCTATTTCATTCTCCACATCAGTTGATTCTAATGAAGCAAAGAGAATTGACATTGATTATTAGGGTTACAAACACTGATTGACTATCATGCTGGCAATAATGGTATAGCAGATTTTCCTGTCAGAGCATCATTATGTCAGCTTGACGGAACTGTTCATTATGATGGTCTCTGAAAATTAATGGGGAAAAAAAGAAAGATTTAAAAACTCCTCCCTGCCCAGCCTTGGCACAGTTTTAGTTATCAGCAGGGGTTTTCCATGTCTGGGAAAGAGAAATCAGTGTGATGAATTAGCATCTCATTCATTGTATTTACAATTTTGGAGCCCAATTCCGTAACACTTCATCAGCATAGGCATAGTTAATCACAAGAATAGTTTCACTGACTGCAGTGAGACCACTTGTGTTTGGGCTTCAGACTAAGCTTTTGGCTTTAGCTCCCACAGGCCAAAATCTTTGCTCAACATTTGCTTTGAACAACCAAAACATGCGGAGGTAGGAAAGAAGTTACTTTCCTCTCTCATTTGGAGTCAGGTAAATACCATCACTGTGGTCCCAGCACCATTCTTGGCACTGAGGACACAGCAGGAAGACCAAGCAGTGCGTCCTGCCTCCCCTTCCTGGTAACTGCCTCTCTGGTGGCATATGATGAACCCCAGGAGGTGGACTGTGTGATAAAAAGAGATTGTACAGTTTTCTCATCCTGCAGTGAAATTACCGTGTAGCTGAAGTCTGTCATGTTACACTCAAAAGGCTATTAGCTACAAAAGGTGAGGAACACCCTCTATTATTGCTCTCAGTTGTGTTGCCAGCTCGCATGGCATAAGTTTGTATTTATTTCTAATGCTGAGGGTTCTCAGTTCTATTCCCTCTCCTACATAAAAGTCACTGCTTCATCTACATCATGAAGGACAGGGTTCAGTTGCTTGTGTTTTTATCTGCCAAATTACGTGCAATGCACATATGATCAGCAGTGACTGGAATAACTCAAGACTGGCCAGAAATAAAAGGACTCAAATAGCATCTCAGGAATAGCCTGGCTCAGATGTGGAAAAGGCCACGTTCTAACATTACTTCATGTCCCACGTGTCTGGGAGCTGGCAACTACAGCAAACAAGCCACAGCAAACTCCGAATTACAGAACAGCAGAGGATAGAGCAGGGGCCATGTCACCCTATCTGTGTATCCTGTAAGGGTTTGATTGGTCCTTTAGAAAACCTAGGGTAGAATTAAAGTAGGTTTGGTGGTAAGTGATCTAAAAAGGGTGAAGAAATAAAATTGGATTTTGAGTATTAGCTAAAACAGGGAAGAGCATTAGGAAAAGCAGAGGAATTTAAAGAGGATAGCAATGTGAAATACAGGGAGAGATGTGAGGATGTGAACATGCTGTGACCCATGTCAGTAGGGTGCCAGTTCCGATCCAAAAGACTGCAGCTGCTGCAGTACTGAGGTGACACCAGCAGCACTTACTATGAATAAAGCTATGGGCCAGATCAGGGTATTTTCAGTGCAAAACTTCCTATAGAGTCAATAATTATCTATCCCTTTCTCACAGAAAAAAACAGTTATTAAAACAAAATAAATAATATTTTGGACAAGATTTCTATATGTTCTTGCTATTCATACTTACTTCGGCAATCCTCTTGTGCTACGTGATTGTCAATTTTAATATCATCCACAGCAATTCCTCCAGTTCCTTTTCCAATTTCTCCCTCAATTACCACCTGGCAAAATAAGATAAAGTTCACATTGTTTTCCTTTTAACACACAATTCCAGCATTCAGGATATCTTAATTAGTTGTTAACACACGTCTTCACTTGCCAAGATGCCACATCTACATGTACTTTGATTGTGGCCTGCCAATCTGTGCTGCATGCCTTTATGAACTTACATATACAAATGTGCATTTATAGAATGTCATAACTTCATTAAAGACTTTTACACCAGCAGCAGAACTGTGTCAAGGATGCAGTTTTGTGACATGAAAAATTATTTCTAAACTATTTATTTGGCCTTCGATAACAAATTGCTTGTATCACTGTCATCTGAGAAACCATGAAATATGCCACTATTATTACTGTCATAGCAACAGCACCTCATTTGTAGGTATAATACTGTCTACATAAATCCTTCAGTGACATTTTCTGCTATGGTATATAAACCATGACCAGCAAGGTCTTACTGGCCTCGACTCTGTTAGCTCAGTGTGGAGCGGCCAAGCTCACCTGATAGTGTTTCACAGACTTGTGAAGAAGAACGCGTCCTTCCTTCCAGCAGTTTGCCTGGTGCCCGCTCAGGGTCCACAGCACCTGATCGTATTCGTCCGGCTTTTGGTACCGCAGTTTGATCTTCAGGGTGCCGACGTGTGCACCGGACATGTGGTACCAGAAAGTCATGCAGTGGGCAGAGTTCTGTGAGTAAATCACGGGGCTCAGCAGTCGGGCGACTTTCCCTTTCTGGCTTTCGTCAGCTTGCGAGTAAAGGAAATTGCCATCTCCTACTGTGACAGAAGGACTGTGTTAGGAATAGCCACCAGCTTCCATATTCTTTGTTTACTTAAGAGGCCCCAACCACCCCCGATCATTTTGCTTTCTTTCCATGCTGATGGGCCAAGCCTCACAACCAAGAGGGTTAGAGGCATTGGTTTGGGAGCTCTAGGAAAGCTGATGTGCTCTAAGGAGAGTTTATTTCTTCTGGCAGTCTCCTTTGCTGTTCATTGGGATGCTGTGCTGCGAGTGAACTGTAACAAGATGTTCACTACATGGCATACACGAGGCATTTTCTTTTGCTCAAGGAAGGAGGCAAAAGCATGTTTGGTGTGACAGCGTATGCTCCATTAGTCAGCATGCAGCTCCTGAAGAGAGCCAGCCCTAGTTCAGCAGGCTAGACAGAAATCCCTCAGGGCCTACTCTACACTAATTGTGCAAAGAGCTATTTTTAATCTCTGTTTAAAGTAATCTGTGCTCGAGAAGGCAAGATTAGAATGGGAAGAACACTGGAGGATAAACTAGCTTTGAACAGCCATGGTCAGAGAGCAGGAACTGAGATCTAAACAGTGCTCCCAGAGTCTGAGCGTTGTCACAAATGCTGCCAGAGTTATTCCCTTGATTTTGGCAATAACATATTGGGCTCTGTATATTTGTGAGCCACTTCCTGAAAAAGTAAGATTATGGCTGGTATTTTCTGAAGAACGTAATGGATTTATACATGTTGAAATCTGAATACCTAATGCCCTTAACTGGGGAAATTACTTGCTTAATCACACTGGGAGAGAAGCATGTGGGAGTGTGATTAGTTTGGTAACAGAAAATTGCTAAGTAAGATACTGACTACAGAGAAGTGCTTCTGATTTACATCAGTCAGGCATCCATACCAGTCAGCTTTTGATCAGCTCCTTTGCAGAGAATTATGGTGGAAAAATATGAAGTTCATCCTGGTGTGTGTAAGAATAGATTGCATGTGTAATGTACTCACACAAAAGGATGGAGATAGCATTTTTTGGCATTGATATAAAGTTATTTTGAAAGTAGGAAGGAGAAAAGTAATAATAACAAATACTATTTCTCAAATGCTGAAATAAGTATATATATCTTTGTTTATACCAATGCTTAAACAAAAGAAAAGTAAAATGAGGTGAAATAAGATATTTTGGAAGGGTGATATTTTATCAGCATTGGTCTTTGCTTATACATTATGTTCTTGAATTTTATTTGAAATAACGTATAATTGAGACTTGCTGGATTGTAATGGTATAGTTGTGCACCAATGAAGAAGGGAAGATGAGCATTGCCACTCTGGGAAGTATAAGAAGGACAGGGTCATAAAAGGTAGACTGGGAACAAAGAGGAGTGGGTTAAACCCAGTGGTTGGAAGAAGTTGGCCTAATAAATGGGAAAGGGAAATATTTATTCTAACAGGAGAGAAGGGTGTTTTCTTTTATTTGGATTTTTCTGTGGGCAGTCAGAGGTATCCTGGCCAATATGCATGTGGAAGTATCTGGTCTTTAAAGAATTTTATAAGGGAAGATCATATTAAATGGCCAAAAAAAGTAGGCTTTTTTTTCCCTTTTTTCTGTCTTACTGCAGTAACATCTTGTCCAGCTTCTTCAGCAGCAGTGCTTGTGCCTATATGTTCTTTCCAGCTTTGCTTCTGTGCAGAGGGCAGCACAACATGTGCAAATCTCATCAAAGAATGGTGATAGGGAAATCCAAAGGGAGGAAAAAAGAAAAATAATCACAGCATTAGGATGGCTGTCTCAGTTGGAAGACCTAACTCTAGCCAGACTTATTCATAACATGTATAATTTGAAGTGACATACAGCATATCCTGCCGTCTTAAAGAAATTGCTGTCGAAGATCACTTCTGTGGAGTTTCTTCAGCTTTATACAAGTACAGCTGAGAGCAAGATATGCCTGGGAATTGCTCATTGTGGTTCTCCCAATATATAGGGTGGCCTTGCTGTGTAGTGGTGACACTGAGGGGCTTATCAGGGACGGCAGTGCCATTCAGACTGCTTGTGGTCTGCGTTCACACCCACCCCACTCATTCCATACCTGCTGGCAGGTGAATGCCAAACCTGGCAGGTGAAGGTGCCCTTAGAGTTGAAGGAAAATTTTGGAAAATATTGAAAGTTAGTGCAGTAAGGAGCAAAAGGGGCTGCCTGTAAGACTTACTGAAGCTACAGCTAATGGAACAAATAAGTCTTCTGCACTAGCAGGGCCTAGCGGAAACAACAAAATCTCATTTGAAGAATATCATTTCTTCATCTCTTGATTGAAGACAGGTTCAGTCTCTCTATAATCCTTGGTGGCAAAGTGCAGATAGCTCTCATTTCCAGAATATTATTGCAGTGCTAGGTCAGGAACTCTGTCTTCATTGTCTTAATTAGAGCTTTACTTATGCATGCCTTTTAGATTTTGTCAGTCTCTGGCTAACATAGCTTTTAACCTCCTTTCAATGTCAGATCCTACTGAGCCATTTCACTTTACATCAATTTTTCCACCATTACAGCCTTCACTTCAGCTAACTGCATTTAGTTAATTTGATGCCATTTATTTGTACAATGCCATTTATAGTCAAAGTATTATAAGTTTTTTTTCCCTGAAACTACTGTACTTGTCTTAAGATTCAATTGAAAGTGTCTCAGAATGTAAAAAGTCCAATTTTGTCTAATTTCCTTGTCATTCTCATTAGGCAAAGGGGTTGCAGAAGTGGGAAGGGGGATTCATCTCAACACATTTGATTAATCTGCACGTATGCAAGAGAGAACACTAAAGCGAGAGGCTGCACAGGTCACGCAGTGCCCTCCGTTCGCAACTAGCCAGCAGCATATTTATTGCCTAATTATGCAGAGCCATGAGTTAGATACTACAAAACCAACCAATCAATTTCCCAGGGTGATATTTCTGGAAAAACTATGTGTGAACGAAGGGATGGCTATAATCTCCAACTCCTGATGGAGAGGAGGAGGGCATGGAAATACATCCATCTGGGAAGTTTCACTTACCACAGCTTTCTGTGGTGGGCAGTCCTTGTAACTACAAACAGGAACAATGTGAGGTTTGTTTATGACTGTATGGTCACTTGGTACATGATATTTGCAGAATATTTGGTCATTCAGATTTTTTCTACCTTAGATGGTGGTTATCCAAAGGCAAGTCAGGAGAAGGCAGCATCTTCAATTCCTGACAATAAATGATCTTTATTCCCCAACAAAAAGGACAATTATGGTCAGTTGTGACTACATATAATGCATTAGGTTGCCTAGAGAATCATCTTTGAGACTCTACATATTTTAGGTATAATTCATTCTCCTCCGGTTTTGTAAGGCATGTTGGTATTAAACGGAACAACCTCTTCCCATGTAAAATGGCTAAGTCATGAACTCATGATTACCTGTGTGGTCTTGAATCGGCCCAGTTTTGCTGGTCAGGATTGCCCACTTTAAATCCACCTGGTTGTCGTGCTCCCAGTGGCACAAAGTCTTTTGGGATCCCCAGCCAAAGGCACAGTTGAAGTTGTATAGTGGCAGCTCTGCAGGGAAAGAGGGAAAAGGAGGGACAAAATGTGATTATTAATTGCATAATTCAAATTTTGTACTTCAAAACCAAATGCATGCATTTGACCATTAACAGAGCTGTTCCTATTTGAAACTCTGAGAAGATATAGCAAGAGCAGCCCTGCTGGGAAACAGATGAAGAACGACTATTTCTAGTAAATGATGTGGTTGTTTCTTGTCTCTTTATGACCCGTATTTTTGGATTTTTTGTGGTTAGATTAATTCTTCTGATTTGCCCACATTAGCTGGTAACTGTACAGTAACATATATGACTCAAAAAGAAAGCTCCGGCTTACTTATCAGATATACTTGCTGGTTGATAACATCTATTTGTACCATAAGTGTGCAACGTTTTGCAGCAACTCACAATAAGATTTGGACAAAAATAAGAAAGGGCAGAAACACTAATGGAATGTCCTTGGCAGGAGAGGATTTCTGGTGAAAGCTATAGTACATGGCTTCAGTGAGGAACTTATTTCAGCATCTTCCAGACAGTTAAGTAGGCCCACAAGATGGCAGCATTGAAATGGACAAATTGAGACGGAAAAGGGACAAATGTGGCTGATTGCCAAATGAACTCAAAATAAGCTTCAAAACAAGCTCCACGTAAAACAAGGGAAGTCTGGTATTATGGTCAGGATGAGATCATATCTTGTTTTCAGCTTTTCTTCAATTCTGCCCAAAGGTTTAATACATAGTAGCTTATTTTCTTCAATAGAACTTGGAATTTGAATGGAAAGATTATACAAAGATAGCATATAAATCCCTTGCATTTCTTATTTTCAGAAGCAGTTTGGAATCTTTTGGGCTTTTGGTTCCTACCCCATTGGTATGAACCTTTACCTCACCTTGAGCAATGACAACTCCCAGTAGAGCAATACCCTTCCCACAGCAATGTGACCAAATCCTGAAGTCTTTTCTCAGGCATGACTCACGCCTTATTAAAGGAATAACTTAGGTTTACTTTAATGAGGTGCTTTGTGCAAGTATGAACTAAGAACAAAGGACTCTGTGCTCCCATCAATATCAGCTCTGGGGGAAGAATTGCGTTCTTTTGCTTTCTTGCCCATTATAGAAAAAAAAGCCAGGAAAGATAATGCAGCCCCTAGAATATGTTTTGTTTATTGTGGGAAAATATGGAGAAATATGGGAAGTGTGTTGGGACCTGTGGCTGGCCAGACCTTTGAGGTGGAGCTCTTCCAGTCTGAAGAGGCAACGACCTCCTCCACGTAGTGAGCTGCCCAGGGAAGACTGGAAAGGCTTTTGAACTCACAACCTAGATTTTAATGGCAAGTAAACTAGAATAATCATTTTATCAACACAGAGAAAGCCTCAGGTGAGTAGGTTGGGACAGAATGGATATAAAAAGGGTTCATCTATCATTCTCTCCTTGCCTGCTGTGTCCTTGTTTGGCGGGTCCTTGCTCCCAGACACAGTTTTAACTCAGCTCACTGGATTCCTGCATTGCAGCCACTGTGCCCTCTCCCCTCTGGCCCCTAGAACATTTCTTTCTGTCAGCAGAGAGGTCTGAGCGTACGGCAGCTCCTGCCCCTCTCCTCCGCCTGTCAGTACCTCATCTGTGCTGTGGCATCTCTCCGCACTGAGCCCTCATTCTTGGCTCCTGCCTTTCATCTGCCCCATCCCGCCTGCCTCCCCCCTCCCTCCCGCTGGCCTCCAGAGCGGTCTGCTCCACACTGTCACGAATATGCATCCTAGCTGGGAACAAATGAATTAAAGAGATAATGTCTGGCACAGGAATTCACTGTGGAGAAAACGTTTCCTGGAGGACCCTAGCCCTTTCTAGGAAAGGGGCAGATTGAGATGAATAATCTCTCTTTGGGCTCAAAACATTGAAGAAGCAGAACTCAGCCTGTGCGCACATGAGTGCAGAAAGGCAATCCATTATGTTTCTTTCTTCAGTATATGTTTTTTTTTTCTAGACAATGGGGCCATGATCAAAGACATCTTGCCCGAAAGGGGACATCTGAAAATCAAGGGGAGTTTTTAAAGAAACAGAGTGACATTGAAATGAATTAAAGGGTTTTAAGTTCGTGAAAAATAGCCTTTCATTGCCAAGGAGGCCTAGAGAGAGCTATATTGCATGGCTTTGACATCAGAGCCATGAAACAGAACTTTAGAAAAGGTCTTAGAAAGCGTAAAACAAAATTAATCTTATTAATCCCGAAGGATTATATCACGCAAAGCTAGTGATAGCCTGTGTGGTATTCAAACCACAAGAAAGGAGAACAGTGGTAGATAGATCACATCAATCTGAAGATATCACACAGCATAAATGAGCACATAGCACAAAGAGATTGAAAGGACTGGTATTGTTCAACTCTGAATAAAAATAAATAGCAGAAGACACAGGAGAAATATGTAAATGGGTGAAGAATCCAGAGAAGGAAGATTACAATATTCTGTTTTCTCCATTTCATAGCCTGAGAATTGTAAGATATCCAGTGAAGTTCAATGTGGATCAAAGGAAAAAAATTTCTCATATGATGTGAGCGATACCTGCTTCCCTCAAATGCTGCTAAGGCTGAACACAATTCAAAGAGAACTGGACACTAAAATGGATAAGGAAAATATCCAGAATTTAATTGTTAATTCTGAAGTGCAGGGAGTGACAAAAGCCTTTTGCTTCATGGTCTGAAGCCAGCTCTGAACATTGGGATTAGAAGGAGAGTTTCACAGCAGAGCTAAATTTCACAGCACCATCTAATAAAGAATTTCTTACACTTTCATTTGAAATATATAGTCTAGGAAATTGGCAAAGAGCCCAAGTCTGATATGTTTTGGCCATGCCTGTGTTCCTTGGCTTTGGTCTCACAGACAGCATGGTGTAGCATAAAAATGAACTTCTTTTCCATGCAGAAGTTAATGAGAAACCCCTGAAATTGAGCAGGATTTGACCAGTACCTGCTCTCAGTTAGCTATTTCTTGCTAGGTTCCTATTGTTTTCTTAAAAGTGATTGTGTTAATATATTCCTTAGACAATCACAGCAACAGGATTGAAGGTCAAAGGCAAGGCATTTCAGAGTGCTCTTATTTTATGGGCTCCTTAAACATGCCATCTCTTATTGTCTGTTCTCATGTCTCTTCCAATGCTTCTCCCAGGGACCCATAAAAAGAAAAAATAGACCTGCTAGCAAATTAATAATAGACACTTGTAGCATCAGGATAGGTTCATTAGTTGTATGGACAATGGATCTGCCCCAGCAAAAGACAGAATAGTTCAACGCTTCTATTAAAGGTCCCAGGGGGCTGATACAGTAGCTCACAGTAAGCTACAGGCAATCTGTCCTCTTCTTTGTCCTTGAACTATAGCTTGGCAGCTCTGGTGGAAGGAAGGAAAGTAGGGACGAGTAGCATTTGGTGGGCTCCCTCTGCAGCGCTGGCCCATTCCTCTGCTAGGATAATTCTCCTGCCAATAAGTGATTGATCTCTGGGTTTGTATGTATTGAGAGGATGAAGAAAACCAGCTATTATGTAACCAAATAGCAGCAGTTCAGATGAGAATCTGAGAGGGAGGTGTGACGAAATCCCATATGCCTTTTTCAAAATGTAGGGTACGTGATACTGAATTAAAACAGATTTATCCTCTCAAAGAATGACCAACAGCTGTGCTTCTTGACCACATCTTGCTCACAGCTGGAACCACTACTGCACACGAACAAGAAAGTCATTTGAAAATCTAGTTGAGTGAGTTTCTTGCAAGTCCATTAATCTTTCGTGGCCCACAGACTTTGACATATTTTCATAACTCCTCCAACAAGAGGCAAGAAGGAGCATGATGGCATTAAAGATGCTATGAAAATTCTCTACAGGATGCTCTTGCCAAAGGTAAGAGCAAGCAGTAAAATGGGATATTACAAACATAATTTGGACCACTTCAAAGTAGTATATTGGGTCTGATTTGTATTTGCATTTCACCTTTTTATACCACTTATGCTGGCAGCACAGAATTACCTTAAATGATAGTAAATGATAATTTAACTGCTTTAATATCCCTTTGTTGATGCAAAGTTGTCCCACCGTAAATGCGAATCAGACCTATTCTACCTTTAAATGATTTCTTAGCATAGATTTTAACCTCAGGATTTCTTAGTTATATTTTTCTGAAATAGCTATTACATGTGTGAAAAACAAGATACTTCTTGAACAGTCTGCTTTACAAAGGACTGAGCTTACATGCTGAGAGCACATAATGTAAATGAACAGCTTGCTCTGTATGTAAATAGCTAAGAGTCAAGCATTTCAAATAGTCCTTTGGAATTGAAAAAGATGTGTTCAAAAAGACTAGATGTTGGTAAGTCTTAGGACTGAAGCCTGAAAGGTATTTACATTGACAGACAGATTTGTTAAAGGCATCTTTTTAAGTTTGAGGAAGAAAGTAGATCCTCTCTTAAAAAAAATCAAAACCTTTGAACATTTTTAGCAGTTTGAAATAATGATTCTTTTTTATTTTCTTACAATTCAGTCCCCTTGAAATGAACTGTAAAAGTCTCCTTGATGGAAAGCTTGTTTATACATGGAGGCTTTCCAGCTATTTGCTCTTAACTGTTTCCATAGTGTATGAAAGCTGGTCGGAATAGGATAATCTCAGGCTTTGACACACACAAGCATGTTAGTCTGGGATAACAAGATTAGGGGTGTTTGCAAGCTTGAATGCAGGCAGGAGGACAGCAATACATGGCGCTAGCACCTATTGTGGAAGTACCTGCGCCATGGCAGGTGCTGCTACTGAGAGGGATGGTAAATCTCTGTCCTGAATCACTGTGGCACAAGCTGCTGTGGCCAGCACTGGCATGGCGTAGCCCAGGCAGTGTTACCCACTGGAGCCTGCATCTGCAACTGATCTGGAACAGCTCTTTGGCTTGGAGTTCACCATTTACCTCAAGGTATATTAGCATCTTAAACCAGCCCTTAGAGGGAATTAAGGCTGAAGCTGAAGGCTCAGTCCTTGGTGTGTTAAATTCATACCTTGTTCAGCTTGAGAATAGCTGAAAGAGCTGGAGTGCACTGATCCTCAGCCAGCTGGAGGGGCCCTGAGCAGCTCTGTAACTTCAAGGCCAGTTTAAACTACATTATCTGTGGCTGCCGTAGCAGACTCTCGCTCCCTGCTGCATGGCCTCTTGCTCTGATGTGCTTCATCATGCCAGCTAGGTCCACCCATGCCCCTTCAGCAAAAGGAAATGCTTACACCACCTTCATGCCAGGAGGGGTTTCCCCGTGTTGAGAGGAATTTCTGTCTGCCCCTTTTTGGGAGTTTTCTGGCTGGTTTTCAGTGAGGGATTATGAAGCAGCTGCAAACCTTTATGTCTTAAACTGGAGATTCTGGAAACCTTATTCTTATTTATTAGCATCTGACTGATCTCTATCTATGATCTTTGTAATGTGCTGCCATGTGGGAGCCTGGAGTTTGGGATGTGAACTTGTCCCTTATTCCCCGGAAGGAAACAGTTCCTACCAGCACAATGCATGGAAGTAACATTGGCATGCTCTGAAGGGAACCTCAGAAACTCCTTTACGAGAGAAAAAACTTGGCTCATCATGGAGTAAGCAAAGGTGGTGCAGGAGGGAAGTAAGGAGAGAAAATGAGGATATCTTAATCTCTGGCAGAAACAGTCAATCTATTACTGGAGAGTCCCACCCAAGCCAAAGGGATTAAACACAACCTGTAAATGCAACCGGCACTGGGGAGGAGGGAGGAAAACTGCACTGCACAGAGGCACTTTATGAATCTGCACTTTGTTTAAATGCAGGAAGATAGTTAAAAACACTAAAAAAATCCTTCATTTCAGCAAAATCGAAAGCTAAAGGATCATTTCAGACATAAATATTAAGGTGTTTTACTCTAAAACCACTGCACAGCATCCTTTAGTCCTTTGCATCCCCCAGCCCTCTCCAAACGGTGGGATCACCAGCAGCCCTTCAGCAACGCTGGCTGTGGGAGAGCAGTGTGGAGAGGTGTCCTGCGACGGCGGGCCGGCCTGCCGTCGTGTTTCTCACTGCACCGGTACTCCACAATCTCCCTCTGCTCATAAAGCAGGGCAGAGCCAGAAATAGTGTATGCTGACTAAGCCAACTGGATGACCCTGGAGACAAATTTTGAGGGGAGTAAAAGCATTCGCCTCTGCAAGATCAGAACGCAGAGGCCGAGGGTGGGAACAATGTCTGAGGTAAGTCAGCTCTATCTCTTAATCAGGTCGACACCATCAGTGTCCTTTAGGAAACTTTTGCATTATTAGTCCCATTTTTTTACTTGAAGCAAAAGCGGATTGTGTCACATGGTTGAGGAAACAATGATAAACACTTACCCACCCTGTTAATAAATCACTGGCAAGACTGTGCCTGACCGTACTTTAATGGAGGAAATGGGAGTAACTGAAAACTGACCTCTTTACCGCTCCACAGTTATTAATGCAAAGCATGTTAAACTGGTGCTCATAGTTTTTGGAGTTTGGGTTTTCTGGCCAAATCTACCCTCTCCCCCACTCCCAGTAAATTGTACAGGATATTAAAAAATGGTATGAAAGCTGTGGAAGCAGCAAACTAAGGATTTTAAAAGCTGCTAGTTATTGTATTGATTAAGTAAAAAGGACCTGCTGCCAGCCACAACTTGTTTTTCCCTTTTCAAGTTCATGGTAGCAGCTTATGTAACTCCATTTTGAGAAAACTTGCTAGAAAACAATATTGTAAAACTGCCAGCTCCCTGGTGGAGAAAACTGGCAAACTTTACTTGTCTTAGTTTTGTAAAACCAGGGATATAAATAGTGAGTGGGCCTGTGTAGCTCTGTTTTTGTTTTCCCAGAGTTTGCAAACACACTTTGTGTCACTGACATGCCACATTTAAACAGAGTGCACTGTGTGATTAAGTTAGTTTAATTTTGTCAGCATTTGGCATTTGCTGATGCAGAAGGAAATCTTGTTCTCTGCTGTGTCTACATGTGGATGAAAGGAATAAAATATTTACTGTACAGAGCTGAGAGACCAGATGCTTCTTTACTTCAGAGACTTTTAGGGAATGAGAAGTCAGGAAGTGCTGCAATTCATTATTTTGTATCTGGCATGAAATTTGGGTATGGAATTTATTATGTTTTCAATAAGAAAAATCTTTTTTTTACCTGGTTGTAATGTATTGTCTATTACTGTTGGCTTTTCTGTATTCAGCACTGTAGTACCACCTGGAAAAGAAATTAAGCATATCATGATACATGGGACACAACAAAGGACACAGCAGTCATTAGAAATATCCTATATATAAAATCTGAAGTATTACCATCTTTATTAGACATGTAGGTAACTGAGTATGTGAGCTTAAGCATGAAAATATGACATTAAAGATCTGGTTTCCTTTATCAAAAAAGAAAACAAGAACGCATTCTTAAAAAAAGCTGTATATCTTTGGAGTCCTTGCAAACACCAACTAATGAATCCTCACCATGTCCCTGTGGCCATCCTCATTTTATAGACAGTGATTTGCTCCAAATTACATGGGAAGTCAGCGACTGATCTCTGTTAGCATCTCCTAACAGTCACCAGTTTGTGCATTCACCCATGGCATGTTGTTTCTCATATCAGGGATGTGAGGTCCTCCAGCCCCTGCCACGCTGGGTCCTCCCTGTGCGTTACTTCACAGCTGCGTTGTGAGATCAGCTCACAAGAGAGGTGCATGGGAATTGCCCAACTTTAGGCTATAGTCTAAGGCAGGTTTCACTTGTGTCTCAAAGAGCAGGAGGAATTAAGGACTTCCCCTCTGTCTTCTTCTTCAAGCAGATGAACAAGAGGTGAATGGGGTCATGGCCCTCTCCTAAGATCGCTAATTGCTATTTTTAAAATACTTGACTTTTTAAAGCAAGCCTCATATTGATAAAGGAAACAAAAAGTAAATTAGCACAATTATAAATGCACAGTGGGGTGCTGATTACCAGTCAATGGCTTTTCTTTTCTCCAGCAAGCAAGTGCTTAAAGCATTATAGAAAGGATGACTATGATGACTTCCAATGAGAATGAATGCCCAAGCTATATCAGCTTTATGTTTGTGAGAATGATCTGATGGGAAATGTTATAAGCCACGCAAATAGAGTAGCTCTGTATGGGGTCCAAATAGAGCAGGAAGGAATCTGGCCTACAGCACAATTACAGTTAATTGCAAGGGAGGCTTCATTGTGATACTCACATATGGGCAAGTGCTATCAGGGAAGTGACTCTAACTGTCGTCCCCATGAGAATGCGGGTGCCACACTCACATTGGGAGTAGATAAAAGAGGGTAAGGCACTGAGGACATCCCCTCTGCATTGCCCTGCTATCCTTAACGGGCCACAAGATTTACACACTTTCCTTCTACGCATTTTGGAGGAAGAAAAGAATGTTTACAATGAAATTATTGATAAAATCACTTCTGTGCATTTTAGTGTTATATGTAACATCATACGTACAATGCAGCATGCCCAGTCCAGAACAACTGGGCATGCACTGCTCAGGGTTTCTAGGCGGTATAGTAATAAATTATACTAAAGTGTCTGCACTTTTGTAGAAGGGAAATGTAGTCATTTTCAATTTTAGTACTGAAATAGGTTCAGTTCCCCAAAAGAGCTGGTGCTCAGGAAAGCCGGTGGCTGTTCCTTCGTCTTAGAGATTATAAACTGCTCCCTAAGCACAACCTGCAAAAATTGCCAGAGGGAGTTTCTTCTGCTCAATAAGCTTTCCCTAAGGGACATGTGGGATGCAGTCCTGAGCTCCCTGAAGTGCAGAGACTATGAGTGAACAGAGAAGGTGCTTGCATAGATCTGTCTCCTTCCCCTCACACAGCCTCCATCTATGTGAAATATATCTCTACCTATTGGGCTTTGCAAGCCAGCCCTCAGTGTAGGGCTTTGCAGGAAGCCCCCGTGCTTCCTTACCTGGCTCTTTCCTTTCAGAAAAATAAATCAATTACAATGTTTAGTAACATTGAAAGCTTTCTGAGCTTAACACAATACAGACTATTTTATCAGACTCCCTGCATGGCTGTTTTCAAAAAGAATAAGATTCATCTGGGACACTGATTTGAAAAGCAGTGACAGTGACCGTGCAGTGTCTTTTCCACTCAAGAATTGTTTTTCGATTTATGATTTGCAACATGCATTTACAGGAGACATTGGTAAAGCTCAGAAAGGGTTTGATGCTGAAACTGCACTTTCATTTGTATCTGCTGTCGGATGTTCTACTTGGCTGCTTCCAAAAAGCCAATCTTTTACCTAAGGTTTCCCAGTACCCTCTTGGACAGCTATTGCCAGATTTTAATGCTATTTTATATCATGGATATAAGAAGCAATAAACATTTATTAGATAAGCACACCAGAGAGCAGTGATGAAATAACTTGTGTCACTGTGTCCAAAAATAAGCTCAATTACTGTAGATGTATAGATCTGCTACAGGAAGATCTCATCAAACAGGCCCAGAGCTTTGTGGAGCAAGTGACCTCCAAGAAGAGATCAAAAACGTAGTGGTGCAGTGTCAGCTCTCTCAGAAGGACAGTGGTTCTGTGCCAAAGTGAAAGAATATGAAAACTAGCAAGCTTCCTCCATTCCAGATGCAGACTATGTTATGTCTCTCCCTCCTATTTTCTGCTAGTGATGGCAGCTTGGAGAACATCAGCCCCTCTGTGGCTGTAATGCAGTGTTGGTGGGGAAGCTCATGGAAATACTTCTGGCGGTCTATGTGTAAGTATGCTTTGATGAAACGAATCTGCTTTGTTTCTGTCTGGGAAAGGTTTGGCGCTGAGATTTGAGTCCTATACAAAATTTTGGGTATGGAAGCGTATATGTATCTTGAACCTAAACAATATTTCATTTTGAGTTCTTCAGTCTCAGACAATAAACCTCAAAAGGTTTGTCCAGCTTTTTTCTTAATAAGAGAAAGTTTGATTAGGAATTTGATTAGACACAATTCCTGCTCAAAAAATTTGCCCTCTCTTCCAGCTAGTCACTATTATTTGCTTCAAAAATTACATAGCTGAGAAAACAATCAAAAGTATTGTCATATGTAAAAGGCAGATGCCTATGTTTTGACAGCACTGACAATACGAACTGCATACCAATGTCCATTTATGTTGAGTGATTAAATCAGTGCAAATGTTTAGCTGATAACTGGTAATGGATATGAGCTACAATGAAGCTGCAATGGAATGAGGATGGTTTCTGCACCTGTCATTTGGTAGTCATCACCTGTGCCACTGTGACAGTTTGCCTGGTCATCGTCACACTCATCCACGGGTTTGCCTTCGGAAACGGTAGGGACAGCCGTAGGAGCTGAAACAAAATCCAGTCGTTCAGTTAAAACGTGTGCTGGAGAATCAGCATGCAATTGGCAGTAACATTTTGATGAGCACCATATGCTGTCTTCACGTGTTGTATCTGAGGAAAGGAGCAACTCCACTTTGCAGGTTAGTTAGTATTTCTTTGCAATGGGACATATCTGTTCTGCCTCCTTGTGCCAAGGCACTCTGCTGTATCTGAGCTCAAGAGCTGAGCGGAGTTGGGCAGCAAAGGCCGGGACTGTCTATTCACTGGCTGATGAGTGTTTGTTGTTCCTACCGATGAAGAGTGAAAGCCTGGCAAGGCAGAACGGGAGGCTTGGGGAGGGGTAGAAAACCCATCATTTTATTGCAGGCCAAAGTGCCTGTGAGTGGGCCTGTACAGAGGAGCAGGAGGGGTGCATGCTCAAGGTGGTAATTCTCCAGCACCCACCGCATTGCTGAAGAAATCTCTCTGCAGAGCACATGTAGGAGAGGAAATGTCTGAGCAGAGCCCTGGTAACAGTGGCAGGAAGGCAGTGTGATGTAGAATCACTTTGTGCTCAATGAGGAGATCTGGAAGGAGTTTCTTTTGTTTTTGCTGAAGTTATAAATAAGACATCAGTGATGTCAGTCACTCCTCCTGGCCACCTGCTTGCTTCTCATTGGTGATGACTTTCCGGTAGCTGCTGCATAACCAGTAAAAGTCTGACCTTTGTCATTACAGTTAAAAGCTTGAGATTTGTGCAAGATGCCAGAAAATATATCTATATCCCCGTATCTGCAAAACATACCGCATCTGGAAAATCAGAATGCAGATACTTGGTGTTATGTTTAGGTTTATGTTTTATGCTGCAAGTATAGTTCCCTGGCTTAAGATAACCAGACTGGGAATGTGATCCAGGCTTTTGTCTGTTCTCACCTACTGTTATTTTCATTAACAATGTTTTACTCTCATTATAAGCTATGCAGTAATGCATCCCTTTCTTGGATTCTTCTTTACCCTTCCACTGCCTCCAGAGCCTGCTGGCCACATAAGATCTTATGCACTGACTTCTTGGCCTGAAAATGTCAGGAGGGATGGTAGTTTCTGAAGTAGCTATATTCTGGGATGAGACATGGCTCTTTAGGACCCTAACCTATGCTTTACAGGTAAAATCTAGCCCTAGTTAAAGAAACAGTTCTGTACCTATTATGAATTATGCAGAGCGTCTGTTCCCCACATCTCTTTAAAAACCCCTCTGGGAGCTCCCTCTACCTTTCTACATTGAGTTAAGTTTCTTATCTTGATCTTCATGCCCCTGTATAGCCTCAAGCTTGCCTACATCTCTGCCATAATTTCATATAAGCCCCTCTGGGATGCTTTGAGCACACTAAGCTTCCCCTTGCTCGTTACTGCTGGAAAGCTGATTTCTACTCCTGTCTGTGCCTACCTCCATGCTTCTTTTCTCAGCTCAACTCCTTTCCTTCTCAGTAAATCTCAAGTGACTTCTCTTCATTCAAATCCCTCCTTAAGATACAGTTATACAACAAAATTTTCTTATTGTGCTTCTCCCACGGGTAAATGGGAATTGACCTCACCTGTCCATGGGTGACTTACAGGTGACCACTCTTCCAAAGTACACCACAGCAGAAAGACAAATGCAAATAGATGTGTCCCAGGGAAAAATTGTACTTGCTGCTGCAGTTTGCCTAAAAGCAAAGGTGTTTTGCCTGGTCAGTCTCCTTTTTGGCTCCTCCATCTCACTGAGCAATGTGTTCTTGTAAGGTGGTCCACAGACTTGCTTCTTGATGTCTAGGTGGCTACAGGAGCCCTGTGGCTGAAGGACTTTGCCCACAGGTTGTGAGTTTACATGAGGCAGGTGCTGGGTTTTCTTTTTTCTGAGCAAGTAGCACAATAGTCTGCAGGAACTAAGTATTCCCACAGGAAATGAGGACTTCCTGCAGGAACTAAGAAGTATTTCTAACCTCCCCACTTTCCGGGCCAAGTAAAAAGCACGCTTATTCAATCTGGCCTTCACTAAAAAACAACACAGAACTCATCAGTTCTGACAGCAAATGCCTCCCACTCTTCCGCCTTGGGGGAGAAATGGTGAGAAAGAAATGGAGGCAGAGCAGTCGGTTCCATTCATCTTGGGAGCCTGTTCAGCTACTTCTATATGAGGTATCATATGAAACCCTGAATAACATGGTTTGTTATTCTGCATATTGTTAAGCTGTGTGGTTTATAAGCCATGCCACTATACCATCATCCATCGGATAAAATTGTGAAATTCATGTAGTGTTATCGGTAGTTATCTATGAAGTTAAATAATTATTGTTTCTATAACAAGAATCAAAGCTGGACTTCATGTCACAGTCCAAGGATAAATGTCTAAACTGCTTTTCCAGGTCTTGCATCTCCTACATACTCTTGCAAAGTTAAAGCTTGGTAAGGAACAAAGAGGCCCCCTCTGCACCCCAAAAAGAACAGCACAGAGCCTGTCCAGCCAAGTAATCATTGCCCACCATAGTGTCTGGTGTGACTTTCACGTCCTTTGAAGGAGCAAGAGACATAATTGCTATATTTAGTGCAAAGCTCCCTCTGCACTCTCAGAAAACATCCATTCCAGTGTTGTATCGCGTAACATAAAATATAAGTTCCTGTCTTTATTCTCTCCTAATAGCTCTATGCTTCTCCAAAGTATAATCATAAGGCTGCTTAAGGGAACAGAAAACCATGTGGAGAATATCACTGTGATTCAACAAAGGAATGGGAGAAAGAATAATATTTGTGCCTTGGGCATATTCAAATGTCTGCAGAGAAGGAACTGATTAGGCCAAGAAACAGCACTAATGGCAGTCACGGAAGCGAGAGTCTGACGTGCTGCCTGTACAGACACAGCAGTGTTCAGCAGTAGTCTAAGTGGAGAATGTATTTATGAAAATAATAAAGTGCATTCATCTCTAGCAGAGCAATTACCTTCAAGTTCACAGCCCAGCAGCTCCATTCGCAGCCCCAGTCCTCCGTGTGTGGCTCTCTCAGGGTAGACGCGGATGAATCTCGTCGATACAGGTTCAAAAGTCCGCAGTTCAGGCGTGTCATAGTTGGTGTTGCCTTCAAAAGTCTGCAAAGCATGACAAATACTACTTGTTAAAAAAAAAAAGCTATTTTCAACACTCATCTCTTTCCCTTCATTCTCTAGTCTTTGAATTAGGTGAGCAGTAGGCCAGATTCTAACCGCTTAATAAGTGTCAGGCATTCCTGTCCTAAATGAGAATGGAAAATACATAGTTAAAGCTTCTCGGAAAAGTAATGCATTTCATTTTTCATAAACTCAGTAGCAACCAATCCATCAGGGTCATAACAAGAGCTGAGTGTTTAATGAGACATGTTTTTAAATGACGCTCTGATCTGGGGTTTAACTGGCTGACATTTTCAACACTTCTCAGGGAAAAAAAATGGCTGAGGTGAAGATCCTGTCACCTTTTAAGTGGTTACAATAATAATCCAACTATTCAAGAGAAAATTTAAATCTGATTTCCCCCAGTGACAGAGTTTCACAAGTTGTAGTGATTTCAAAAGGCATAAATTAAACTCCGGGAACAGTAGCTACAAGAGTTCTTCCAGTGAGCCTGCTATTGAATAAGAATAAAAAGAAAGAAAGAAAGAAGAAAGCTGCTTCCTGACAAAACTGCAATATAATCTAACGGGCAAGGCAGGTCAGCAAATGTACATTTCAGACAAAAATCTCTTTTCTGAGTTGCACTCTGGGTTCTTCAGCCATAATGCAGCTCTCAATGGCATTCGTTTGATACCTTCAGCTTCTCTTGTCAGTGATCTTTTGCATATAGAACAAGTTATAATTTGTACTTAGAGCAACACCTCGGGTGCCTCCATGGAGATGACTGGTCCTTAGAATGAATTAACTGTACAAAGAAACAGTCCTTGCCATGAAGAGTTTATAACCCAAGGTAGGCAAAAGGAGTTATTTTTACCCTATTTTATGGTAAAAAATAACTTCGGAATATCATGTAGAGAATATTCTAATGTACAAAATATGAAAATGTAGTTAACAATGAAGTAAAAGTACAATATTTTCAACTTTTCTTTTCTATGAATTAGTTAAATGGCAAAACATTAAAAAACATCTTCTTTGAACTGGAGTTCAAATTTGGGATTAGAAGCGCTATTGATAAGATACTTCCAACTCATAGCTGCGAAGCCTGAAGCCTTCTTCAGGAAGAAACCACCAGATGTCCTTCATTTTGGATGAGAACAAAACCCAACCTGCAATGAACTCCTCCTATTGATCTGGGGGCAGATAAAACAGAGGCCATGGGGAAAGCTGGCTGTATTTCCCAAAGCACAAAACCAGCATAGGTAAAACTGATTGTTGCTTGTATTTTCAGTGCAGTCCTAAAAGCCTTGCTTGTTTTTACTGTGCACCTCTGCATTATGAACCAATAGTCCACAACCCCTTCCGGCCGTTGGTTAGAGTGCCAGTCACAAAAGCCAATAATGGTGGGAGACTCTGACCAACTAAATTAAAAAAATAATTTTGACACTAATGTTTCTGCTCCTATTTCCTAGGGGAGATAGTACCTCCAAGGTGTCTTCAAGGGGCACTGGTTGACCTGGTGTTCTGCCAGTGCTTGGAAGACAGTTGTCAAGAATTCACATGTAGATAGCCTGTCAGATCTAATTAACATGCAATTACATATTATTATATTTGAATAGCAATATAGTGCAAATGATCAGAAAAACTACCTACCATATAAGAAAGAATGAATGCCATTTTATGTGTAAAAAGTAGACAGACACATGTATCTGAGGAATCCTTGCTTCCTTTTTAATAGTAGTCTTAATAGCAACATATTATAATGAAAACTGTTTTATAAAAGACATCAGTACTGGAGTACTGACACATAGACATTAGAATTCAATAGGCATCTAGAATTATATTGAATCATAATTATATTGAATCATTGTCCTTTGTAGTGCAGAGCTGCCTGTGATTCAATTTTGACTGTTCATTTAAAACACGTACTGATATTCTTTGTGGGGGAGGAGAGAGGAGTATACAGTAAAACTTCACTTTGTGTCTTTTATACATGCTATGTCACAAATTGCTTTATTTCATTACAAAGATAAGTTTTAATAAATAATAGCTAAATGAAAAAGAAGCTAAACTGATGAGAGGAAAAAAATTCTTCTTAATATCTTTTAAAATCAAAATAAACATGGCAGAAAAATCTAAAAAGGTGTTCCAAATGGTAGGATAGTCAGAAGTTTCTTGTACCAGAAATGATGAGAGGAGGTGTAAAACCCACCCCCCGCCAAAATATCAGTAGGTAAGTGGAAGGAGGAAAGAAGTATGAAAGAGAAAGATGACTTTATGGAGTAAGCTTGAATAAGACTAAGGAGAAGAAATACAAATTGTATCTTGAAATGAAAATGGGGTTCTGGGTGGTTGTTTGAGGATTTGAGTGATGTTCACTCCTTTGAGTGCTTGAGCTAGGCTAAAGGGGAAACTTCCTGCACATTCAAAAATAACAGAAATTGGGTCAGCCACAGAGGAAAGAGTTATTGTTGTCTTAGTGAAAGGAGCTACAGGCATGGATGACAAGACTAAGTTGAGAAACAAGGTGATGTGTCATCCTTTGGACATATTCTGTAGTTATGTTTAGCTTGTCATTGCTCTTTCTTTTCCTAAAATGCAGTTGTTTGTTTATTGAAAGTCAATACTTTAACCAAGTGAAATGATGTGTTTCATTTCATATAACAGGGCTGTTTCTAATCCACATTCCTGCTGTGACTCATTATAAGCATTCTGTCCCACCCAGCTCCACTTACATTTAAAAATACTGCATTCCAGTACTAACATTTTAAATCTCTCAGACTCCCAAATCATAGGATTTATCTGATTTTCTTTAAAGAAAACTTGTGTTTCAGAAGAAAGTTTATTAAATGTCTTGAATTTTTGAGAAGGATTATAATTATGCCACAAGAGATTTGAATTCCAGCCCTCCCCATTGCATTAATCTTGAAAGTTAATTTCTGCTAGTGATGAAAGCTGAGGATGGGCTCAGTGCGTTAGTTAGCACACTAGTTTTCTTGTCAAACTGCTAACTTCTGACAATGATGGCAAGTGCTTGTATTAGAAAACAGAAAGCCATGCAGCAGACGGCGCACTGCTTTGAAAGCATATGGCATTATTTTTTTCCCTCGTTGAGCCACAGTGTAGAAGTACATGTCAAAACAACATCTATTTTAGAAAGAAAGTGGTTAGATCCCATTGTTGATTTACACTCTCTTCACACTTTATGATGAAGTCAAAACTCATGGTAACAAGAGAAAGGAGCTGACTGCAAAGGCTGAATTCATTTAGTTTTAATCCCCAAAACAAATGATGAAAAGTGATGAGAAGTGAGAAAATGCAGACATATTCAGTGAGATTAAAACAGGAGAGAATGAAGTCCAATATTTACCAAATGTGCCTGGAAAAGCTACATCCATGGGCCCACTCAGCTCTTCCTTTAAGGAAACACAGGTTTGTCCAATGGATGAGTCTATATGGCAAAGCAGCTTTTACATCTAATTTTCAGACTCACGCAGCTGAGATATGGAGCAACTCTCAGGATTCCCATCTGCCAAGCACCACACCGATTTGCCTTTTGAGGGCACACTTTGGTATGTGATTCCCTGATCATCCCAGTACTGCAGCAACAGTTCATGAACAGGACTGCATGCCCACTGGTTTCCTCAAGGAACAGGGCAGGAGGACATAAAAACAGTTGTGCCTTTTGAGGCAAAAATGCACTTTGTGAGCAATGATACCAAAATGGGATGGAAGACTTAATGAATGGGATTTGGGGTAAATAAGCTAAACACTCAGTGCAATTTATGTCCTGAAAAGCATACATTCAAAGACAAACCAAAATAGGTACATTCCCAGAAACTTTTCTGGGCCACACTCATTTTCTTTTCCTTGGCATCTAACTCAGCAATTCATTTGGCCCTCCTCTGTAAATGTCTTGCAGTTTCTGCCTGAACCTATGAACCAGCTGCCCTTTATTCCCAAGCAACCTCCAAGATGCTTCACTTGTGACAGTATGATAGTACTTTTCACTTGGGATGGGATAAGACATCAAAAACTCCATCACTTTCTTTTGGAGGGACTTGTATCAGACCGTTACAGAGAGCCTGTGAAGCTCTCAAAGCAGTCTACAGGCAATTCAGAAATCCAACAGGTACCCCATTGAGTTAAATAACACCATTCTCATTCCACAGCTCAGACAAAAAAGAAGCAAAGGAAAAGTAATTCAGTGTCTCAAATAAGTTCATTCAGTGTCAGTGGAAAAACTGCACAGGGACCTCTACTTTTTTGGCAGTGTTGCATATTACCATTGCATGGGATTTTGCAGTAACCTAGGGGCCACAGAGGCACACCACCCTTGTCAGAAATCAAGTCTGAACAAGCTGCTGAATAAACAAAACCTTTGCCACAGAAGGCCAGCTCCTGCTCTCAGGCATGGTACCGTTCCCACAGCATCCCTTCAGGGTTGCTGCCCTAGGATTCCTCCTGCTCAGCTTCATCCCAGCTGTGTGCCTTTTCTAAGGTCAGAGGAAGATGTGTAAAAAATTAATGCAAGCTTTTTTCTTAATGCAACTTTTTTTTAGTGCAGCTAAAAATCCTCCTTACCTTTATCTTTTTCTTGCTGGAATCCATGATCATTTTCCAATCTGATCCATTGTTGCTGTAGCCAATTTTGAATTTTTTCATGAATACTTTGTTTTCTCGGTGCTTGCCTCCTTGGACAATTATGCCCCTCACTTTTTTTTCTTCACCAAGGTCAATTTGAAGCCATTCGTTTGTATATGGATGAGTAGTTGGTGGCAGCGCCCAACCTGAACGGCTTGTTATGAGGCGAGCATTTTCCGGGATCCAGTTTCGATCAACTTGAGTAGATGCAGTAATCTGAGAGTCAGGAATGAGCCCAGACACCATACCCAGCATCCCAGAGCAAGGATAATCTACAGAGAAAAAAACCAAATAAATAGTTAATCTGAACAAGCATCAAAACAGAAACAGGACATATCAGTCAGTTCAACTATCATAAGCAATTACTTATTTCTTTCTTATATCCAAAATAATATTTTTGGATATGTATGTAATTTTCATTTGTTCAAACTTGCACATCCTAGTTTTGGCAGGAAGTACCAAAATACCACAAGTATTTCTGTCTTGATGGGAACCAAAAGGATCAGAAAATCCTATTCTATTATTGTTTTCTATTCTTGCTAAGGCAAAGAGAGCAGGGTCACATCTGAATTTGTGAATATTTCTCTAGAGAAAACTTCCCAAATCAGCCAAAACCTGGTTAAGTAATCACTTAATTTTGGTAACATTGGAAATGGAAATCTTTTATAAATTCTGTAAAACACAATTTATTGCTGTACTTGAGATTTTTCTATTGTATTTCTTTGGTCTCTCAGGCTTTTTCAAATGACACAGAAGCTAAATAGTTGCTTCTTTTATGGTCCCAGATGAATACAAATTAGAAGTAGGAAAAGCTGCTAACAAGGAATGAAGATTTACAATATAGAATGTAACAGGAGTTCTGCTGATATTACCTTTATCTAATCTGAAAAGATTTCATAGAATGACCTGGAATTCTATAACATAGTATTCAGTAATCTTATTCTCTTGCTGTATGGAAACCAGTCCTAAGAAACATTTTCAAGATTCAAGAAACACCTTAAGGGAAAAAAAAAATATCCCTAAAACTAGTAAAAATTAGTGCCAATGAACCGTATTAAGTGCTATAAAACGACGCTAGATTTTTTTAGAAAAATCAGCTTTGTAAAAAATATTAAATCATCCACATTTTCTTTAATGTATAACTTGTTGTATTTTTACTTTACATATAAAAATGCCTCCATTTTGTAGGAGTTATAGAAATCCTAAAACTAGAAAAAAAGGACTTCTAAAAACTTCCTGCTTGTGCCTGGTGGGTTTTTTTCCCCCAAGATATTATTTTGATGATAATGAATGCCTTTTGCTGTTACTTCAGAAAGCACTTCGGACAGTTATTTTGGTAGTTAACTGTGTGATATAAAGGAGTTACATTCCAATACTGATCGCTAGTGGGAACCTGACTATATTTGTCTAGTTGCTTGAATAGGCTTCAGATCGAAGTGTTTGTACCTTGCAATGCTTTTAAACCTAGTTATGTATGTTTGTTCCTTGGGAAACCTGCTGAGAGCTACCTACAAGTAGCAGGCATGAGAGAGGGGGACTGGAGGGTTAGAAAGGAAAAACAAGATGGGAATTTGCAAAATATCTGTGTATCTATCTCAGGTATTTTGCATGGAGCTGTAAAATAATTGCAAGAAAAGTAATTAAAGCTTTTTTTTTTCACTTCTTAAAGCTGAACACCTGAAAGATAATGCCAGAACAACATTCAGATAACACTGGATGTTTGGGTTGTCACGTTTTGTTTTCTTTACCTTTTTTTTTTACATTTCTACATTCAGATGACGGTGGAAATACTGAGGATGCATTTCACTCATAAAAATACAATCCACAGCATAGGCACAATAAATTCCCTTGATTTAAAAATCCTTCCCAAGACCTACCTGTTATCTTGCAGCCATAAACTTCAAATCTCAGGGATACTCCATTTTCCCAAGACACAGGTCTAATTCGCACAAACCGTGTTAAAACCGGTTTGGCAAAAGGTCTGTAAACAACCTCAGTGGGATTGCTATTCCCTTGAAACACCTTTGTGTGGAAAGAAAAAGTATATATTTGTTAGGCGTTCTCTTAAATGGTGTTTATAATTCTGTGTTTTACAGATAGTTACGATACAAGGTCTAACCAGGGTTATTTTTGGGAGGGATGAGACAAAAGACTTGCATGGGGAACAATTTCGTTAAACTCCTAACACAACTTTTGCAGACAGATAACTTTCCTTGGGGAGGAAAAAAGAAGATGTAAGGTGTTCAATGATACTAAAAAATACTTGCCACCTGCAGGGTCCCATAACACACCATAACACTGCAGAGCAGACCAGAAGAGCTCAGGGCCTTCTTGAGAGCAGGAGCTCATCTGAGTGCAAAAAGTGCCTATTTTGAGGTGTTCCTAATGCCCAGATCTATCTGCAGGAATGACATACACTGGTCTTTGTCACCCAAGGACTGTCATGTCCTGGAAGAATCCCTCAATGCCCCATTAGGGCAGTTTTATTCCTTGTACACTTGTAGAATGATGCAAACAGCTACAGAACCTCAGACCCAAATTAAAGGTTTAGATTTCAATTAGACCACATAAAAATCCTATATGGAGTTAGGATAAAAACATATATTATTTTGTCGTCCTTGGGCTTAAGAGTTTTGCAGAGTGTGTTGTGCAAACCTTGCTTTGTTAATCTTCCGTTTTTAAATCCTTTTTAACAAGTACTCAGACTTTCTTTCTCCTTGCATACTGAGATGGAAGTCTATTTAAAATCTATATAGCAGTCTGTAAGATTTTCTCTGCGTCCCCTGAGGCTAACAGTCAAATTAGACGAACAATGAGACTTCCACAAGAAGGGACAGGATTATGCTGTGCTTTCATGTTGAGGATCCTGTAGACGCGCTCCTTCCTAGCAGAGCTGAAACCTTGCAATGTTCTAGTCCAAAGAAGGTGATTCAGTTTCCTGCTTCTTCCTCATGTAGAGAGGACCAATTTCCTGTTGTTTTCCATGGATACAAACCCTTCTCCTTTTATGGGAGATTCTCCTATTTCTTACACACACTGTCTGCTTTCCTGTTTGTTACCTGCAATAACTGCACTAATTTGGAGCGGAGGCCAGCAGCGCACAGCTGTCAACTCATCAGGCTCAGTTATATCTCAAGTAATTTAATATAGGAGTTTCATATCTAGCAAGAGATTTTAAATGGAGCTACGTTTCTTTTCAGCAACTTTTTTTCTCTGGGAGGACCCGCTGTAGTTTTCTCAAGGTCTGCATCTGACAGAGGAAACGAGTCTTTTCTCAAAAGTACACAACTCCTTACATGTGGTTAGTGCAACACTCGTGTGAGGCTTCCTTGAAGAGATCTACGGCTGCCTGCTTTTGTTGTTCCTTCAGTAGCCAAGCCTCCTTAACTTTTCATTTGAATAAAAATATCAGAGGAAGACTGGTGTGTAGTTTTTTCTTGTCCTGACCAACAGCAAAATATTGCCATTTTAGAAACCTGATTTTTTTATAAACCCTTTGAACAAATAACACAGGTTTAGGAAGTGTTCTCACTAATTAAGGACAGCATGTACAATAGAAACTCATGTAAAATACACTCTTGGAGAGTTTGCAAATTGAAGTTGGTAATGAAAATCAGGCATGGTCTGATTTTGAAAGAGGCATTTGTTCAGATTATAGGAACCAGAGCCAGGAAACCCTGTGTCTCATACCAGTCACAGCGTTGGCTCCTCTTGTGACTTTGGGCAAGTCAGTTATTGTACCTTTATACATCATTACACAGTGCCACATTGTGGCATTTGACCTAAAGTCCTTCTCTGTAAAACCAGGATAATACCTGTCAAAGAGAAGCTTTCAGGATTAATTTTTTATTGTTTTACGAAGTGCTTCAAAGAAGAAAGACATACGTGTTAAACACTGCTACCATTTTGATTAGATAAATGTAGTGGACTTGGCATAGCACTTACAGATGAATCAGGCACAAACCAGTAACCAAATATTTAGAGCTAGATATGGTTATGCTGACAGAGTTTAATATTACACAGCTCTTCTGGGTCTTCACAGAAGGGTCACAAAAAAGCTATTTTGAAGGGAGGCACCACAAAACCTTTCCAGTTGCATCAGCCCCTGGCAGCCTCTGGGGATGCTGCCCCCGGGCACATCCTGAGCGAGGTGGGAAGGGAGGCACAGCCTCACTGGGACTATTCATGTCAGAGTTAGAGCAGAATTGAATTCTTCGTAATGAGCTTTATGCTCATGGTAGTGGATAATGAAGATTTTTCTTATGAGTGTCTAAAGCTTCATTGGGAGGTCACAGAGAGCAAATCCGCTGATAAATGGAAAGGTGATAAAAATCTATAAGGATGAAAAGATGTGCCTAATTATCTGCCTGCATGACCCCCATCACTGAGATGCTTGGAAGTCTAACAAACTACTAATGCCTTGGTAGCACTCCTGCAAGACAGCATGGCTATGCACAGGGAGGCACTGACACATTGCATACCCAGAGCTTCACTGCAGATAAGGGACCTACATATTTTTTAAAAGGTTCTCCATAATGTTTTCCTCAAGTTCAGATAGATAATCTCTGGCAAACTGGGAAACAGCAGCACCACTCAAATTCTGGTGGGTACAACAGACGGGGCAGCACCTTGCACCCTTTTCAGCTGCTCTAGGCTTTGGATAAACAATTTCTGTGGCCCATTACTACTGAGAAAATAGCTAACTTCGGGATTTGGGATATTGTTAACCCTGATCATGTTGATTAAACCCGTGATACCTTATTCCTCTTTTTTTAACAACGGATAGTAACTAAACAGTTCAATAGCCTATTTCTTGGCTGAAGAGAAGTAAAAGAGAAAAGACTTACAACAGGCTTGTTTCCCTCCTTCAGTGTAATCCAGTCCTCTCCATTGGAGCTGACATCTACGCGGTATGTTTTCAGATAATATTCTTTCTTTGTTTCTTTTGAGATGGCTCCTTGAGTCCCAATTCCAGAAACAAAGCGGAGAAGGCCTAGGTCTACCTGTGGTAAGGAATGAACAGGGAAGTGAGGACAACCTGTTCAGAGCATAACAGTAATGCAGAAGTGACACCCGCCCTGACCATGTTTTACAGAGATAATAACAATTTTATATAAAGAAAATTGCAGCATACTGTTGATAATAACATAGCCACATTCTCCTCTTTTGTAAACAGTATCATCACAGGAGACGGGAACGTTTGCCTAATTAGCCAGGAGGGCTATTCACATACCAGAGAATTATCTTTCCTCTATGGGGGAGGAACCAGAGACCCCATCAGTGTGGGCAGGAACCACCAGACTGCAGAGAAGTTACTAGAGAAGTTCCTCAAGGACCAGTCTGGTGTACAATCTTACTTAATACTTTCACTAACTACCTTGCATAGATGCTAATGAAATTTGCTGAGGACACAAAGCTGCAAGGCATTGTCAATACAGAGGAGAGTGATGCAGTGAGAACTGAATGACCCTGAGGACTGGAGTATTAGAAATGGGATGAAATTTAATAGTACAATATCAAAGTCGTGCGCTTAGGGAATGATAACAAGAATTCTGCTAAAACCCAGGAGCTCATCACTTGCAAACAGAAGAGGAGAAAAGAATCTTGTGGTGTGTTAGTTAGTCACAAGATAATTAAGAATCACTGTGTGATTTTGTTGGGAAAAAAGCATATGAGTTGCTTGTACTGTATGAGGTATTTGAAGAAAACAGAAAGAAGCATTAACACAAGTGCAATAATTCTGTTCCAACTGTCAAATATAGTGAACTTTAATCATTAGAAAATAATGGCATTTTGCACTTGCTGGAGAAATGAATGCTATGGTATGCATATGAATGCATGTTAGAGGCCTCCTCTCTTCTTCACTCATTCTCTGTCTTTCTCCTTCTCTCATGAAGTTATATTGCAACCAAATGGACAAGTGATTTAGGTTAACCTTCCCCTCCCCCAGTTATTTATTTTGTCATCCAGATCTGTTTCCTGATCTAGTTCATTCTGTGGCATCACAGAAGTTGTATTGGCATAGTTGGGAGGATGATGTGGGGTGCAGGAGTGCGGCTACCCGAGTCAGTTCTCCTGGCAAAAGAAACCTTTGTCCCAGTGCACAAGTCCAGCTGCCAAATGGCTGAAACTAGGCACAAAACTCTCTCACAGCCAGGTTGATGACCACAGCTTTGAAACACCTGCTCTTTCCTTACAGCTTTTCTTTAGCCATAATGACAAACCAATTAAAATCAAATTCATCACCCTCTTTCTCCACAGCTAGAACCTCCTCTTTGTTTCCTAAAGCAAACCATTTAGTGTCAATATAAAATGACACTACTCACAAAATATTAATCACAGTAATTTATTCCTCTAAACTTCAGTTGTCCAGACTTTAGTAGGATAATAATAGGTTGAATTAACCCTTCGCAAGTGAATGCCCCATGAATGTCTCGGGCTTTTTCATTATTTCCAAAGTACACAGGATGCACAATATATGTGCCCTGCATCCCACAGGCATCCTTTTTCCTGGATGTATGTCATATATCCAAAGGCACTGGAGCAGATAAATCAACATGCTCTGCATTCTCTCTCAAAAGGCTGAAGGAAGTGCTATTGAGGACAGACTGGCTGCTCTCTCAATGCTCATGTCATATGCAAGGCATTTTGAAGTCTTCCAACACAAGAATAGCAGCCTTGTGTATGACAGATAGAACTAGCTTTCAGGGCAAAGCCCCTGCCCCTGCCCCTGCCCCAGTTTTTAAGGCTGGTAAAGTCTGTATGTAACATTTTAGCCCTTGTCTTTAGGGGTGAAATACTGCAACATTTTGTTTTGTCGTGATAAAAAAATTCAGTCTTAAAAAAAAAAAAAAATCCCAGCACCACCTTACAAAAACAATCAAGTGATTTAAAGTAACTGGAGAGTCTCAGATGTTAGATTGTTGCAATCTGAAAGTTAATGGGGGAATCTGGGCATCATTGCGCTGAGCAATCTCAGCTTAACTTCAAATGCTCTCCAAACTGTACTCTGCTGATTGTAAAGTGTGCTGCACTGAGTTATGTCCAATACCACATACACTTCCAGGCTGAAGTGCACTTGAAAATCTGGAAGTCTGAGGGAGTGCAGAGCTAAGTTATTTAAATGATCTGCTTCTCTTACAATTTGAAACAGCTCTTCAGTTTTGAAATGATTAGGGTCCCAAGCCTGTACCATTCCAACTGATTTGAAATTATTCTAGTAGGGGCTTTTTAATATACAGTAAGTACTTCATTGTGAATGAAGTCAAGCAATGGCCTATTACAAGAGTTCTAGGTATTTGAAGCCAAGTTAAAATTGAACATTGGGGATTTAGGGGAAGGTTTGATTAGTTGATGTCTGAGCTAACAATTACAGCTACCAGTCACTGACTGTTCAGGCCACTCAGGCTTGTCCCATCAAATAACTTCAGGTGCCCAAATTTTGCTCAGTCCCAAATGCTGGTATTCAATATACCCGCTTAACTCTTGGGGCACTGAATATCCTACAGCATCTATCCCACTGCCCAGAACTAAGTCCTAAACATGCAACGGATTTAGACATCTACCTTCATGCCTAAAACCTGGCAGAATTCGAAAGGTAGGCAGAAATTCTCCAGCCAGAAGTTAACAGCTCACTGGGAGAGAGAGAGACTCTGAGAAGGCCTCTAATTTATTGCCTACAGGTAGGGAAGAGGCAACCTCATTAGCACTCCTGGCTTCAGTAACTGTGTAATACAGTACAGGAGGAGGGGGGCACCTCTTGTCGTTAGGGAGAACATCTCTTCGCATAGATGTGCTCTCTCCGGATCAGCAAATCTTTACGTGCTTCTTGAAAACTGGAACTACGTCAACAGCAGTCCTCTCCTGGAGTGCCTGGAGGCTGATGGCTCCAGTGTTCAGCTGCGTGCCACGGCTTTAAAGCCCTTGCAAAAGCAAGCTGTAACCCCAGACCTGCCACATGCCAGGGGCTGTTTGCTCAGAAGCTGATAGAGGAAAAAAGAATAACCTTTCTCCATCAGTGTTTTGTGAGAAAGGAACAGTGCAAACAAGAAAGGTGGGGTTAAGCAGCAGAGAAGCAGAAGAGTTGCAGTTTTTAAGTACTAACTCTGACTCAGCGCAGTGGAGAGAGGTAGAGCTTAAGGCATTTTCCTCCCTTTGACAGTTCTCTGCAGTGGCCTCCGGAGGAACTGCTCCTCTCCAGGTGCATGCGAACAGCACTGCAACACTGAGCACTCCTCTGTGGGGCCTAAGTATGTTTGTAAATCAAGCTCTAAATGTACCAATCTTCTTTGCTAGATAGAAATAAATTATGTAGAAGACTACCTTGGAAACTGCACGACGCATCTTAAGGGGCTGTTAAGCTCAACTTCATTAATCACTTTGTGATGTATTTCGTTTTATTTCCAATGTCTTTTGAAACTTTGCTTTCTGTAAAATGCAAAATTGTGCATAAAATACACATTCTAAATGTCACAGGGACTGCTCAGGGTTGAAGTTCAACCATATCAACTGCTATTAACTGGAACCTGAAGGCACCAAAATGCAGCTGTGGTAAGACACAGCTCTTCTGCACCATGTTACCCAGAGGGATCATTGTAGAGGGCAGTAGCTCTAGTACAGCTGTGTCACCAAAAAGATAGGAGTTCTTTTGCTTTTTGGAGGCTTGTGCTTATAGAGTCCAACTGGCTGTGTAATTTCCAGTCAGCTTAGTATGTCCTCTCCACAGAGGTCTCCAAGTGTTAACATGACCAGAGGTAACTCATTTTTCTCAGATCCAGTCTCCTCCAGCTGAGATAGTAATAGAAATCTTTAACAACTAGCTTTTTGTTTTGGGCTTCTTGTCCTTTTTTGTTTCAAGAACTTGTGTTTCACGTTAAAATGAACTGTGGAGAGAGGTGGTGATGAAATACAGTACTTTTGAAGATGAACATCAAATGCATTTCCATGCAATTATTTGACATTTAACTTTCTGCACATATGATAAACAAACATCTGGTATTTATTTTAGAGGATGCAAGCGATTTTGTAAGTTATTGCATGCTGTATGGCTGTGATCTGAGATAGGCAGCTGTCTCCAAACCTGAAATCATGACATTTCATTTCCATGACCAGAGTTTTAGCTTTGACTAACTGCAGTATGTTGCTAGTTCTTTTCTCAAATGTTGCTCACTTTCATTCAGATTAAAAAGCATATCTCTTCTGGAAAATGATGCCTTAGGGCCTCATCCAACAAACACAGCCTTTGATAATTGCCTATGCTGCAATGTGACTGCCTTTATTGGTAAGTACAAGACTGGGAGCAGACTTGCCTATAGGAATGGGCCCCTAACTTACAAGAAATGAGGAACATCTCAAGTGTGTATTTTTTTCCAGGAGAGAAATGATCATGTAAAAAAAGCACCAGTTGTTCCTAGTTCTAAAATCAATTTCTTTCTTGTGAAAGTGTATTGCAAGATGCTAGCTGTTTCTACATATGAATTGCTTCCTCTCTATTTATTCTGCAATATCTTTTAGCATCTGGGAAAAATATTTTTATTGCTGTCTTACTGTCTCCAAAAAATGTGGGTGGGTGACACATTTTAAAGACATAGATATGCAAACGGTGGCATATGCATTTTATTAGAGACCAGTTGAGGAGAAAGAAAAAGAATAACATTTAGCTCTGCACAATATATCATGTAGCAAATCTTAGCAAACTGCTGGATAAAGAACAACATACAACATGCGCAACTTGAAATGAATATTGCTGCTTCCTGTCGCCGTACATAACCATGTCATAGTATGGAAGACCTTATTTTCAGAATGAAAATCTGCCTTGCTAAATAAAATGCAGTCATTGAGGGAGCTGTAGCAAGGGAGCAGTTTTACCAGCTTTTAACACTCCTACTGTAGATCTGTTCAACAGCCTGAGCAAATAAAGGACAAAGTGCTGGAGTTTGATTAACAACAGGAAGCTTTTTGTTGTGGGCATCTCTTGTGGCTTGAAAAGCTGTATAATCCATCGCTTTACACAACATACCAAAGTAAATATTTTTAGAGAACTGTGTCATTTCCCTAGATAGCATATAATGCTCTGAGTCTGATTAACTGTTGTGACGCCTCACTGTTCTTCTGTCAAATATTTAATTAAGCAAGAGTTGATCTTTTTTATTAGGTGTTGCTGTTGATTTGACCAATCATGCTCTCCCATGATGTATATGCAACTATCACTTAATTCCTTTATTTATTGAGCTTTAAGTAAAGAAGAATATAATGCCAAGTAAAAATGGCACAGGCTCTAGTAGAAATTCTGAAAATAGTTTCATTAATTTGGTTGGAAAATTACTTCCAAAAGTCTTTGTCCTTGAAATGAGTAGTCTTTACAAGTGCACAACTCCTTGATTAATGACAGGGTGTAAATATTCATGCTGGGTTTAAGTGAAAATAGTAAAGGCTGTAAACCATCTCAGATCTTTGTGCAAAATTCTCAATGATATTTGTGGCAGCTCCATAAAGAAAGTGAGGAGAAAATATTGCTCTTAGTAAGAGCTCTCCTGTGTCACTGAAGTCTTTCTCATTGACCTTGACAGCAACATCCTGAAAGCCCCAGAAGAGAAAGCAGCTAATCACACGCTCAACTTCTAGTCTGTGCCTAACAACTGTCCTCAGTCAGTATGCTTTACCGAACTGATGCTTATGTGACTTGGCAAAAATGGGGAAGCACGAAAGAGAAGATGAGCAAACATTCATGCCAAAGAAATAGGAATGCTTGGCAGCAAAAAGGAAATGAACTTTCTTTAGCGGTTGAAATATTCCTCACAATCTTCACCTTCTGCCCAAATCCTTTTCTGCAGCAGAAAAAACGTAAGCGTAAAGATTCTCCCAACTGAAAACAAAGAATAGACTCAAAGGATGCTACCACAATGAGATACTGATACTGGGATTGTAGTATTGAGTACGGTATTTTTTTTAGAGGCAGACTAGCCAGTTTCTACAAGACAAAATTTAAGATAATGATGAAAAAGTATGACTGATGAACATAAGAGAACCTCAGTCATCATTACAGGGCTGGTTCAAGAAGGAAAAGATGCAGAAAGTGTAAGAAAAATGAAATCCAGAAACAAAAAGGAAAAAAGAAAAGACAAGAAAAAATGAAAGAAAAGGCTTCTGTGTCTCTGACAGAGAAAAGATAATGCTTGTGTGGGCTGTGTTGCATCTGGATTCATGGCACATTCTCCCACTCTTATGTTAATTTTTTTTTGCATAAATCAGAAGCAACTAATTAAAAAAGAAATATTTAATTCTGACATGTTCTTTGAACTGGTGTTCCATCTGGTTCTGTTTGAATAGTAAAATCTGCTGTGGTTGTAAAAATTGGCAAGCAGCACTCTGGTAAAGAGAAACAAAAGAGACTCAGTACAGCAGGTTAATACACTAGCATTTCAACTTGAGACATTTCCAGAATTCAGCAAACCAAATCGCTCCAGTATGGAAACTATAAAGATCAAATGTGAAAGAGAAATGCTGTGAGTGGGCCGGGAGGAGCACTGCCACTGGTACACATTAGTTCTGTGTGATATTTTTAGTGTGAGTCTTTGAAGGAGTTTGGTTTAAAATCAAGGGCAATGCAATGCTCCCCTGAAATGGGCTCACTGCATTTTATGAAATGCATCCAGTGCACATGCAGTGATAGGGAACGATCCTTCTGCTATTCATTTGCAAGCTCCACCTTACGCATTCATGTGGTGCTCTGATGTAACACGATCGTTATTCAGAAGACTGAGAAAATACCTTCTTCTTAATTTATTTTTTTACTTGAAAACTACTTAAAACCTGAACACCAAGATACAATAAACTCTGATAACAAAGGGAGGAAAATGTAATCGTATTGGGATTTCTATAGACTCTGGGATCTAAGTAATCAGCATCTTATGCTATTCGAACCTTCTCTGTAGCAATGAAGAGAAAGGCTGATTAACTCCCAGTGCTTTAGAAAAAGATTGTTTTACATCTTGCAGGAGCATATCTTGCTGTGAAATATTACTTCTTTAAAATGAAAACCTTTGCTTCAGCACTACATTAACTTGCAAATGGATAACCTAAGACATGTACAATGACTTGGTCAAAAAAGGAGGAATGTGAATGGCCCCTTTCTCCAGCTAAGATACTTAGGAACCCTTGCTGAGCAATAAATGAATCAGGAACGTAATACTTTTAATTAACGTTTTCTGAATACTTATTTGTAATTTACATTTAATTTTAAACCTGAGCTTAATCCTCTGATCTGGAATGAAGACAACTATTTAGTGCAGTTTGAATGTAACCTTCCCCAGTTTGTGTTAGAAACTATAGAAAAGGGAAACTCTATAGCAATACTTGCAGAACCACTCTTTTCTGAGAGAAGGACATAATTGTAGGACTTTTTTTCGCCCAAGTGTACTGAGCAACTAATGCACAAATGGGAAACAAGTAATCCAAAGCTTCTCTATCAGGCTGCTTCACATGTGAATAACTGGGCTTTGGGTGCAAAATGCTGAATTTTGCCTATAAAGTTCTTCTGTAGCATTCTTTTGCCAGCTGCTGTCCTGTTAAAATCAGAGAGGACAGGCAGCAGGGCTTGATTTATAACACATTTTGGTATTTTGAATATAAACACAATATTACACATGCAAAACCACACAGAAATAACTTCTGCTTCTTCTTGTTTCGCAGCATACCTGTGCTAATTGGGTAGGAAGCTGGTAAGGGAGGGGATGATATAATATGCAGGATTAAGCCTCTACTGTCTCAGACAGCACACCTTGATGGTGTAGATAGATAGATCTGACCGTGCAATCACTGTGTTCAGAGTTCCACTGAAATCACTGGAATTTGCTACACTTGATATTTTTGAAAGTTCAGGCTTTGGGTTTTCTATAAAAAATAGCAACAAAATGGGGAAAAACTGCCAGTGCCTAAGATTTAATACTTTTTAAGCCTAATTTCACTGGCAATTGGAATAGGTGTATAACCTGTGTCACATAGAAATATATGTATTTTCTTGTGATCAGCTTTCTCATCTTGGAAAATTGGCACAGTCTTTTTAAATCAGTCAGTCATCCACAGGAGTCTGCATTCATTTATTCTCTGTTAAATGGAACTGTCAGTTTTGTTGCACCAAAATTCAATTTTCTATTTCATACACATTGTGTATGATGATTTTAATTTACTGCTGGGTCACCAAGCAAGTCACTGCTTTTTTAAAATATGAGTTTCTGCTACCTTCTAGAAAAATGTCAGGTAGCTGCAGTTAGATGGTGTGGTGAGGGTACTGTAAATGTACAGGGGAAAACGAGAGACAAAGACTATACATACAAAGATCATTTTGCTTTTTCCTTGGTATGTCCCTCATAGCCCCGAGGAAATGCACACATGTAGATGAAATACTTCTGAGGCTGTGATTTGGAAGACCCGCTGCTGAGAGCAGCGCTCTCGTCCTGTGCCGGGGGAGGAAGGGGGACAGCAGAAGGGAGGGTGAAAGCCAGTGACTACTGAGACAACTTCCCCTCTGGTGCTAAAGCAAACCAGGGAGACTGGCTGCCCCCAGCTCTGCCCTCTCTCAACAAAGCCTGCTCAAACTCCAGCCGTGGGGATTTAATTTCCAGGGTTTCTCTGGCCAAAGAATGGTGCCTGGTTTGTGTACCCCCACCTGGCCTCTCTAAAAGTTGCTCTATCTCCAGCTATGTAAAGAGCAAAACTATCGATTTTTAAGTGCCGTGGCTTTTTAAAATAAACACAGGATGTATTTTCTTAGTTAAGCATGCCATGAAAGGGGGGAACACTCCTATGGACAGTTAATTTTTATGGCCTGATAAGAACATTTTAAAATTATTCTGTGCTATGTCAGCCCTTCAGCACATAGCTTGAATTTAATAGGATTTGCAACGGAAGAGTCTGCTCCTGTCTGTGTTAAGGCTGAAAGCCACCTTAGTCTATAGTACAATAATCTATAACCTAAATATGACCTGCTAAAATATGCCTGGGTTTTATATGTAATAGGACAAATTGATCTTTTGAGCAGCTTCAGAGGATCCCCACTAGAAATGAATTTGGCCCAAAGTGTTCAACGCAGGAGGCTGCAATGAAGAGAAAGACCAGACTACATAGGTACAGCTGCTTGGTGGAAGCTGTGTGTAAACAGTGCTTCTCTGATGAGAAGCCAGTTCCTGAAAACAGAGGAACCGAACCTCAGCTTAATGTTTGGTCAACTGTGTTTTCTCTGCTAGTAGGTTTTGTTTATCAGACCACTATGAAGTTTACTCTGATGCCTTTTTAAAGAGTTTTTTAAAACCTTGAATGAAAACATTAGAGGTAAAGCAAAAATGGAAGTATTTCCCTGTTGAAATATACTTCTTTTTTTTTTCTTTCTTTTTTCTTTTTTCATGGGAAGAAGACAAATTGCTTTCTGAAGGGCAGGTATTTACCACTTGGAAGAAATCTCATTTGTCCTTCCACTTTACCTATCTTGCTACTGCTGTGAAAATGTCACCTAATGGGCAGAACAGAATTAAACTGGGACAGAAAAGCAGGATGACACAAGGACGGGGAGAAAAATAATAGCTCAGCAACACCAAATCTGGAGCATGGATGCTGCGATGGGGAAGGGCCCATAGGACTCATGAACTCTTCAGCTTCATACTACTGTGCAGGTGTGGAAAGAGTGAATAAAAATGCACAATTGTCTCTGCAAAGCACTCAGCAGTACAGCTATCATCTCCAGCCCAGGGTCGGCCCCGTGAGAACAGAGACCTTTAGCTCAGTAACAACTCTGCTTATTATAACATGCCTCAGCTGTGCGTTCCTACCCAAGGCTATATTTCTAGCCACTACCCTTGGTCACTTAACTTCTAGCCTTCAGCTCTACCTCACCGACAGTTTGACACCTGCCTAGTCTTGTAGATTAATTTATTTCTGCTGGACTCAGAAAAATCTCCTTCTGAGATACCTTCCTTCACATCTGCAGAAAGTCCTGGCTGTGGTGGAGCAGATGTGTTGCAGTGTCTGGTAGCTGGGGGGGCAAGGCTGCCTCAGCCCCCATAGGGTCTGCAAGCCATCTGGGAGAGAGCTCCCCTACCAAGCAGAATGGCACAAACAACATTTTTTGGCTTGATGGCAGTTTAAAAACCAGCAAACAATAATGTTCTGAGTCAAGCCAAACACATGAAGCTAGTGAATGGGAAAAAAAAGAGAAGAATCATTTTGTACAGAGGTTTTTTAAATGGCTTTAATTTCTGTGAAAGAAAGTAGAAGGAAAAGATGTTGTGATTTAAAAAAAAAACTGTGGTGTTTAGTTTAAAACCATATTTAAAGGTTTTAAGTTCTTTCCCTCCTGGAACCAACTAGTGAAAGTGAGATAAATTTACAAAATTATTTTAGTAGTTGCTGAATCAGTGCTTTTGCTGGACACATTTTTAATTCGCTATCTCAGCTCTAAAGGGCCATCTGTCTTGCAGCCATTGAGGGGATGTAGGGCTGGACTGGGAAGTGGATGCATAGGTAATTACAGAGTTATACACAAACTACTCAGATCTCTGCATAATGGATCCCCTGAAAGAACTGAAACTATTATAATGATTAGGCTGGTAGTGGAGGCTCGGAGGGGCTCTGCCTCTGCTGCTCCTCCATATGTTGCACGCAGGATTGCTCAAAGCCACGCAGGACTCCCCTCTGTATTAGGGCTGATGCTGAAACATGTCAGGGGGAGGTAGAGAGGATTTTCTTCTAAACTGCATTTTGCACCTGCGCTTCTGGAGCAATAAGGCTGCCAACAGTTTTGCACAGTTCTCTGAGCATCCCTTCAGCCTCCCCAGAGTGATAAATCTATGGCTGGGAACTTTCTGGTACTAAAATAGCTCTTAAAGCACTTTGAATAATCAAAAAAACCTTCATACTTTGTAGGGCCCTTTTATTTCTCCCTCTCCCTCTTGTCTAATTTCAGTACTTGCCTTTGTGAAACTCTACCATTTATTCCCATGTCACAGTAAATAAAGGTATGAATGTATCCTGCTGGGTCAATTAACCCCAGTTCTGCACTGTGTCACAGTCTGTACTGGCTGTGATTTCCAGAAAGGAATATTCTTTTGTCATTCTTTGCCCATGTGCAAAGTATGTTAAGACCGTAAGATAACTGTAACACTTTTCCACACAAAGCTAACTCTGCTTTTTGTAATTTCTGGAGTGCAGTTATGAACTGTAGAATGACATGAACCGCATACATGACTTGTATTCTAAAGTGGTAGAGAAGACAAAGGACTGACAGTTTTTGTGCTTTCATGTCAGTGTGCTCCCTAATGATGGGCAAGCCCAGCCACAAAGCCTCTGAACTTCAGCTCTCAGGCAGTCCTTCAAAGGCTAGGAGAACTGGGAGGCTGAGGTTTCCCAGGTTTCATGTTATTCTATGCAGTAATATGATGCACTTCACTGCAATATCAAGCTCCAAAATAAACAGAAATAATAAGAATAAAAATAACAGGCATTGTTGACTTGCACTTCCTTAAGCTTTCATGTGAAATATTTAGATAAGCTTGCTTGGTAAAGTCAACCTAAACAGCTGCCTGATGTAAGAATAAACCTGTTAATGAAACAAATGTGCTGTACAGCAGCATATATAAATACTGACTATATTTTTAAGTGAATACCTGATAAGGAAATAAGCTATGACACAGATGAAAGGTTGAGACACCAAATGATGAACTGCAACTATTTTCAGAAGTGCTACAGGAATAAATCTGTGCTAATCTATAAACCAGTTCACATCAGCAATGCATGCTTCTGGGTTTTGCTTACAAAGGAGCAAATAATAAGGAACGTAGGTTACTGCAAATGTAAAGGAATGAAGACAAATGTGGAAGGAAAATTCCACCTCAGAGGTCCCTCTCATTCTGGTGAAGTAGTGTATACATAGAAGTGTTTTAAATCAATGGAAGTGTATTTTCCTTGCATGGGAGAGTTAGTGTTAAATAAACAACTGATATTTCAATCAGTGGAGGCGAGGGGGATCTCCCAGGTTGCTTTTTGAGGAGGCCTACTCTTACCTCTCTCTGGCCTTTCTCCAGATCCCTAAATGCTGCAAGATGCAGAGGGAGACTTTTGCACCACATCAGCTGATACTCCCAGGGGTGACTGATCTAGAGGTTTAGAGGAATACTCTGCAAGAGTCGTAGGTGCCAAAGGGATGGGTGGGGGACGAGGTGGAGATGGGCAGGCAGAGGCCAGAGGGAGTGACCAGACCTGCTCCCGGTGCCAACCTCTGACTCCAGCTGTTTCCACGTGATACCAGATCTGTGCCCTGCTGAAAAACCCAGCAGTACAAATTTGGGCTGGATTAGCCATTTATCTCATATTAGCCAGAACACACAATAAGGAGTTCATCTTAGTGTATGGCCTTATGTCAGCTGCAGAATGACAGATAATACCTATTCCAGAGTATAATATCTATTTATGTTAACTCCCTGTTAACCTTTTTTGAACAAATTTGAACTGGCAGAGTGTGTTTATACCAGAGCAGTGCTTTTTGGTTTATGGCCGCAAAATTTTGATCTGATACTAGGATTCTTAAAGCTGGATTTATGGTTTTGTCCAACCGCAGCCATAATATGAACTGAAGATCTTGTGTTATTAACAAACATGCTTTGCTTTCTGGGCAAGCTGGAAGTCTTGCTCAGTGTTACAGGACGAGAGAAAAATTGTGCCACCCTGAAACTATCATCCAGCTTGGTGGGAGTGTAAAGATTTGTGTTATATGCATCAGAAGAAACATTTTGATAGAAAACATACAGATTCTGCAGTAAAAGTACCCAGGAGGTGTTGCTCCTTGCGGGTTTGAAAACCCACACCATTGTGAGGATCGATGATAGCACAGGTTCCCAGTGACCCTGGTAATAGGCAATCAGTCTCCCTGCAAAACCACACACACACGTGGGTCTCAAGTGTCTTAGCTGCTGGCACCTATCCGGCCAGGCCCTCCTCCTGGCGCTCCCCGGGCTCCTGCGCTGCCCCGGGGGCTGCTGGCCATGACCCATCGGGGCGTCCCTGAGGCACAAGGGCTTGCCATGCACAGCGGCCTGTGGCTCCTGCTCAAAGGCTTCAAAAATAAGATGCAAAAAGTTCCCTAATTGTAAAGATTTCACATGTTACTTTTTCAGATGAGTGTAAACGTAACTGCTGTTCTTAAATGCGAACATTAAATCTACTCTGTAAAAACACAATTACTGCTGCCATGGCAGAAATCAGTCGTCCCTTTTGAAGGAATGTCTTGAAAATGCAATCATAAAATCCCCACACGTTATGGATTTCATTAACATTGTACTCCCCTAGGATTCCCAATTGCACAATAACAGGAGTTCTTTAAATTTTAAATACCACAGACAGGAACAGTTTCACTAAAACCAGATGTGAAACCCTTGCACCAGCCTTCTTACTGGTTCGAAGTACTGAAACTGGCTGGTAATTGATACCTATTAACATGTTTGTTGTTCAGATTACAGAAATGGAAACACTATACTATTTTTCCTGTGAAAGGATACGTTAATGAGGGACAATGACTTATGTTGCAATGGTAGTTCCCTGCTCTTGATTAAATTAAAGGGCTGTTTTTATTTTTTATTTTAAATTATGGTATTTCACACTGAAGGGCAGTCGAGTGTGTGAAACGTAAGTGTAATAAACAAGTAGACTGAGTTTAAGGTTGAGGAGCTAATAACATCCCATATAACAATAAACTAACTTCATGCTTATTTTTGGCAGCCCTTGCCTCATGCATATCTTTATTCCATTCATATTAGAAAATCCACAGACTTTATTAATGTGTTTTTAAAGAAGAAATTCAATCTGGAGTGACTCTGTTTCTGATTATGGAGTCACTCCAAATCTCAAGTTAGTGGAGCAATTTTTAAAAGTGTGTTTGAGGGTAACAATAAAATGGAGAAAGTACTGTGCGGACTTATGGTGTGACTGTGCTATGGATATTTTGAATCGAAACTTTGACATTTATTTCAAAACAACTAAGGAAAGGAACAGACAGACAGCTTTCACTTGGCAGAGCCCGGTAAGCAGGCAGCATTCAGATGAACTCAGGAGTCAGTACCCTGTCAGCCACAAAGGAGCAATCTAGTTTTTCCACCAAAGAATGGGTTCCACATCCACAGATGGAATTCATGCAAATCCATTACTAACAACAAGCCAACGCTATTTTCCTAATTCTTTTCAGCCAAATGGTCCGAAAGACGTCAACACCTCAAAGGATACAATCATATCACATGCCCTCTAGACGTCCTCCTTAGATACCAATCTCCCTTTGCTGATACTTAACTGAGGTTTTCTGTTTCTTTTGTCTTAGCAAAAACATTAACCTTGAAGAGAGGGGTAAAAGGCAGGGAAAGGAGAACTATAAGATTTCCCCTATACAAAAAAATGATACACTAAGGAAATTAGTATTTGGAGCTGAATTTTCAAGCTGCTTTGCCCATGTATGATTGTACATATCTCATATATATGCCCTAGTTGCATATGCATATTAGCGTTTTGAAGGCAGACATCACTACTTAACCAGCTGCAGTGTGTGTGCAGGTATGGAAACCTGCAATCATGGAAAGATTAATGAATACTGATACACACAAAATCTTTGTCTCTCAAACAAGGGCATATAGGCATAAATTTTCACTTTAAAAGTTCCAAGTTCAGCATTGCTGTATCCTTCAACCTGTTTGTTGCTGTTGAATATTTTCTAGAGTTCTTGCACTATGCAACAAAAATCCATTCACGCTGTACTGCACAAAAGCAAATACTTCCAATAAATAACGAGTTTACAATAGCATACAGAACAAACCAGAACAAAGTGACCTCAGCCCTTCATATACAAGTGCCTTCCTCCTTTGATAAAATATAAAATAATAAAAAATATTATTATTTTTTTCAATGGGTAATTTCAGAGCATTTTATTAGTTGCATGTCCTTGGTTGTTTGTCTGTAAGCTCTTATGGAGATGAACATCTGTTCCTGGGGATATTTGTACAGAGGAAACATGGGATTTCAATATTTTATCCAGATACAAACTCGCAACATGTGCTTACTGCCAATGGCATCAAGCCTTTGTAGAAGATGGCAGTTCACATGTGCATGGACCCTGTTATTGAGGTACCTGATGGTCTGAAGTGCTTAGCACCCATCTCAAGATTGTCAATTAAGTTTAACAGGAAAGCACTTAGAACACATTTGGAAGTCTGAATTAGCAATGTTAGTATTGAATTAAACCATAATAAATAAGAATTAATATCCTCCTGACACAAATGGAACTAAAGATTAGTTAAAGCATTGTACCTTGTGAAAAGCCAGGTGATGGCATGCTCAATCTCCAAACTAGCTCAGTTGCTTCTGCTACATAGGCTGAGTGGTAGAAGTGATTAACAGCTCTTCTGCAACACATGTTAAGCACGCCTGTTCAATGCAATGAATCTTCAAGCAAGACTTTGTAGGCTCAGTCTTGCAAACAAGACCCAGCTCTGCAGCGAAGGCTGGTACAGCCTAGTTCCTCTGTCATGAAGTCTGCCTTGGGGGTGTCGGTCCCTCTACATGGGCCCTGGGCAATGGAGGAGATGCCGTAGGGCTAGACTGCTCAGGGAAATGGTTCATGCTGCCTTTTCCAAACAACGGGCTGGGTGAAGTAGGTGAGAGCTGGGGCATGAGCAGTACAGCATACAAATATCCACCAACTTCTTGGCTGATGTGGTAGCTGGAGGCAGCGTAAAGCTGCTAAAAATTATGCTTGGTGGTTGTTTCAGCCCCTGAGCACCCTGGTTTATGGCAGAAGGCAAAGGAGGCTGAGAAATTCATGGGCAGGAGGCCTGAGGTACCCTGAGCTGTTTTAAGCATAAACCCCAGAGTAGCTTGGATTCTGTTATGTGTTTGTTATTAAAAAAGTTAATGGTTAAAAAAAAATCCTTTGAAACTTTTTCTCAGAAAGGTCTAGTTCTAAGTGAAAGGATTAAGCTATATATGTGTGTATGTAGTCATCATAACTTAATAAAGTTAATAAGCACACAGAACACATGAATGAGATTTGACTAGCTCTCTTGTTTTGATTATCCAGTCATAAATACGTAAGTGACAGCAGAAAAGAAGGAAATAAAGAAAAAGTGGCGGCCTTCCGACCAGATGAAACACATGGAATTTGATTCTGATGCATTCCACCTTTTTTCCATGTGCATTCCATGGATTGCAAGTGGCAATGATTAATAACAAGCCTTGCACTTATATAAGGCTGGGGAGATTTTAACATTTATTCCTAAGTAAGGAAAAAGGATCAACAGATTTTTTTTTGCCACTCTGAAGTCTGATTAAGTCCATCATACACGATTACCAATTTGCCAAGAGCTCAGGATGTGTAGGGGCCCCTAAGCAGGACACTCGAGAGTCCCATTGTGTGCAAAGGATCAGAAATGAAAGATTTCCCCCTCTTTCTTCCCTTTACTAACTACTACTCAACATGTTTTTAAGCTTTCTTGCAGACAGCAAACCTCACAGGAAACATCAATGTGAACATTTGTATGGACGGCTAATAAGGCATTGTTTTTATATGTCAGTTAGTAATTTCCTATAGAAAACAACAGAAGCAGGAGGAATGTTTCAAATATATGAACAAGTTTTCAATATTAGTGATATTGATCTAATATGCTCAAGCCTTTCTCTTAGCTTTTGTCAACAGAAATAGGTTCTAGATCATAACTAAGAAGTGTAAGTCAACCTACAGCTGAGACAAATCAGTATTTTTTTCACCTAGTTATATTAATACTTGTCTGCTAGTGTAGATTATTTGTATACAGTAATTCATGTGAATAATTCTAACTTCTTCAGGAATCATGTGCCATTAAGCTATGGACCTGATGACAAATAGCAAACAACAAGCCTAAGTAGACTAACTGAACTCAAGGAGTCTCTTTGTGGGGACAAACATTTGCAGGATTTCTGCGTATTAACAGAGCAAAGCCAAGGCGGCCAATCTTGCTAATGAATGTTGTGTCTGAGGACATGGAAGAATAGCCACTAGACAGAGATCACTAAACTCATTTCGTATGTAACATATTCTAGAAGGGACATAGGTCTTCTGAGGTGAAATCTGAGTGCATGAAAACACCATGCCGTATTAATGCTTAACTGTAATCAACTAGAGACATAGCACATGCTCGGTTTACTGGGACATTCCACTTTAAGTGCATGTTAAACTAATATTGACTTTTCCACTAAACCAAAATCTCTGTTATTTGTGCCCAGAAGACTGAAAAAACAATAGACGTGGGAAGCAGAAGAATTAATCTTCCTGACCTTTTCTTTTTTTATACCTTTGGGAGTCAGTCTTTTTTTGTGTGTCTAATAGGGAATGTGAGCTATTCACTTGCAATGATTCTTAGATTATGTAGAAATACTTTATGGTGTTATTTTTTTCCTTTCTTTTGCATTCTCCACATTCAATAAACTCCACAGAGTATTATTATTAATATCTTTAAAATGTTATCTTTTTACCTGTATCCATTCTCTGCTAGAATCTTCCCCTGGGGTCCATCCGTTCTCAGGGTAATTTAGCCGGGACCTTTCTGAAGACCAGATAGCACTGTACTGGGAGGAGACAGTGATTTGATCAGAATGAATTTCTCCTGACTCCATACCTAGTGGTTCCATGCACTGGAAATCTGAAGAAAAATAAATTACCATCATTATTATGGTCAGCTTTTTCATTTAGTCTTTGAATAATAAGAACATTTTCCTGCTTTGAATATGAATATCTAAAGAATTTATTTTTATGTGACTCTGAATTCTTTAGCAACTTTAAGTGAGGCAGTATTGGGCTTATGGTATCATTCTTAATACTGTCATTTGAGTTGCCATGGCAATTCCTGCAATAATAATGCTATACAAATATTTTTAGCCCAGCATTGTAGCCATTTCAATATAGGACAATAGAATTCTCTTTTCTAGGGTAGCATAGGCACTTCTGTGGATTCATAATATAAAACAACGTATGTCGAAGTCGTAATTATGCACAAAGTCAGGAAAGACAAACCAGATGACTGGATAAAATAATTTTATTTTAAAACTACTTACTCCAGTACAAAAAGTATAAAATGTTTTAAAAACATTATTAAAATTCTAGCCATTCTCTTTTGGTCCTGGACACTGCAAAGAAACAGATCAACAAAATTTGAATCCAGGCCAGAAGAGTATTGACCTAAGGGAATTACCACCTCTTCTATATATTTTAAATGAGTTGATCATCTCCATCCAATCTCTTTTTGTTGACACAAAAATTACCAAGATAATTTAGAATCAACTGACAACCCAGTCACTATAGAGAGTTCAAAGGCTGACAGGGCATGGAGACTCAATTCTTCTCTCACTCTTCAAAAATAAAGGCTCCAACACTACCGAAGCGAGAGAGGCAGGGAGGTTTAGATGGATCCTCACACCCAGCTGCTCATAGGCCCCTCTGTCAGAGGTTTACCAACCCCATTGCAAGGGCAGGAGAAAATAATATGTGTCCATGCTTCTATTCAGAGACTTCATCGTATATTAATATAATTCATTCCTTCATTAGCAGTTTAAGGTAAAATACCAGTGTGTGAAGTGGAGGCTCTGACATTTGGGTACACACTCCCTTTTATCACACGTTCTCTGGAGCTGATGTATCACTAACAGAGGATTAGGTGCTGAAAGTTTCAAAATCTATGAGTTGGAAAAATGAACTTTTAATAATCAAAGTTCTGATTTTTCAATTAAAATCAAAATATCTTGAAAAAAAAAAAAGAGTTTAAAAACTTCTGTCTGGGATCCAAAAACTTATATTCAGAAATGCTATCAGGGTACCTTATAGGAATTGTAGTTAGCGTGCCCCATAACTGAATTATCAAACTTGTTGCCAAACTACATTTCCTGTGGTGTACCACCCTTTTCCCCATTTCTGTGCTGCTTCAATGTATCAGGGGCCTTGGGTGAAGTACTGAAACTGAACTACTTTAGGGTAAGACTCAAAGTAAATTAACTTCTGCTTGGAATCAGAAGGAGAGCCATAAGCCACTACAAAGAACTCAAGACATGGTAGGTGGCAGTCACGTTAAAATATCTAAAAGGTAGGTGTCTAGTTTGATCTAGACATCTGGACTTTCCCTGTAGTCTACGGAGAGGGACAAGTACCTCCTGGGGACATGTCATGTGTCTGAGATAAGCAGGCTGAGTTGCCCTCTGGAGGTGACCCTCTCTGTAGTGACAACTCAAAGAGCAAAGGTGGCTGAAATCAAGTGAGAGGAATCACTCCTCTGTCTAAGCCTGCATCATAGAAAATATTTCCTCTTATCATCCAAAAGGGTTTCCACACACACTGACTTCTCCTGTTCCGTTGTCCTCTGTTTAAGAGCTGAAGGCATCCCAGCATAGCAGATATTATTAATTCTGGCTCCAGTGTGATGATGCCTCTACAGCCCAGGGAGGATGACTGTGGAGGAGGTGGACATGGGACCCAAGTTGGCTGTACTAGCTAATGAAGGGGTAGGAGCAGCACCTACATAAGGAGAAGCCAAACTAGCTGGAGGTACAATCTGAGAGAGATGGAGGAGGATGCTTCCCATCCACAGAGGCTGGGATATGTCCCATTCCTCTTCCTGGCTATGTATGTACAAGAAAGCTATTAAAGAGGCAAGGGGCAGAGGAGAGGTAGGGAGTAACAGGCATAATTTCAGTTTACTCATTTTTCTTTTATTCCTTCTTTGACTAAACAAGTACATCAAATCTGGGTGAATCTGCTCAAAACTCAGTGAGTTGCAGAAAGGAGAGAGAGTTTGATTTAAAGTGTGTGATTTATCATCAAGTAAAGCAAGGAAATCTGCAAGGACATGGTGTAACACAGCCCGTTATTTTCCTGCATCTCCCTCACTTCTTTTCATTTTCTGTCCAAAGGGTAAGCATGAAAATGAGGCAACTGGGAAAAAATACGAGACAGAGAACAAAGCTTAGATAGCTTATGAAATGGTTTTACAAGAGCACATATATTAAATGGGTTCTTTTTATTCAAGAAATCGATCATCAAAGCTTATTCCATGTAATAAAAGAAGGCTTTGGATAGTGCATTCATTGTTCATGTTTCATTGTTTTAATCCAAGTGTTCAATTGCTCTGCATTCCTGCGTTTCCTTGGTCAGCACAGTTTTTCACAATAATTATCCCAACTTCCTGGCAATACTGCGGAATAAAACTGTAAGGAGAATTCTGCTTCTTGCACTGCTTTTCAAAGGGCAGCTGTTCTTTCAAAAAAAAAAAAAGAAAAAAGCAAAACAGAACCAACCCTTCCCCATCATCTTATTTATTTAAGGTTTCTTTAAAGTTTCACGCAACACCTGGTGTGCAAGAAGACATAACAGAGAATATTTTCCAAGAAGCTCTGCAGCATAGATACTGACCTTCTGATACACTGCTCTGTGACACACTGTAGTTTGCTGAGAATCCTTCTTTTGCTATTGCACTGTCGGTGTAAAATACCATTGAAAGAATCCCTGTTGAGGACCGGACACGTCCTGGGTTGTTCTGCCCACAATAACGGCCTATGTGCGGGCCAACTGCAAAGAGACAGGATATAATAGTAAACTCCCAGTGCTACTACAACAATAGATGCCACTACAATAGCCTCCTAAAGAGAGTCCCTCAGCAGGAAATAGTGAACCTCTACAACAGTTCAAAATCACAATCTCATCAATAACTTAGAGGTGAGCAATAAATTGCTTACCCTACCCTAGTAATCTTACTTCTAAAATGTTCCAGATACCACTCCATAAAAGTAGAGAACCAGGATTTCAAAAAGTGTCCTTTAAAGTGTGCAGAGGGCAACGATGCACAAAACTACATGTACAAAACACCAAAAGTATTTTCCAAAGTGTGATTGAAGCACCTATTTATGACAAGGACATCTGAATGGCCTGATTTGCCCACCCAGTCTACAAGATGCTCTGAGAAGAGGAGTTCAAACAGCACCTTCCATGTTTTATGCTCAATACTGCAGATAATCTGTTAATTTTATAGCGAACTTAGAAAAACAGTTTTGCACTCATATTGAGGCTATGACCAATGACTCTTTATCCCTGCCCATTTAGGCTTTCAGCACACACTCATGAATCTTTTGCCCATATGCTCAATATTAAACAATACTGTAAAAGAATTCAAGATGAAAATCTTAATCCTTTCAAAAGAGCAAGGATTTCTTAAGTATATCTCCACGTCACTGAACACACACACATACACACATGCATGATCTCTCTCAGTGTTAATAATGTATAAACCAGTTCCTGATATTTTTCTGGATTTCCTGTGCAGTGAGATAATCTTTTTCCTTAATTAAGCTACTCAATTCACAACCAACATATGTGGCCTTCTAGCACTTGAGCATTCCCTACAGATAGGTCCCTAGGCTGTTGAATAGTGGTACATCTGTGCTTACAAACAATAATAAAAGATAATGCTAAAACCCATCCATGGAGTCAATAATGAAAATAATCATAAGACGTCATTCTAATGCTTACACCACTGGCTTTCCAGGCTTAAATTAAGAACTTGTCATTTCTCTAGGAAATCCATTTCACTTTCAGTTTAACATATAAAATGTTTATATATCCTAATTATTCACAGTTCAAAGAAAATCCTCAGCTAACATAATTTTGTAGTCATTTATTGGCATTTTCCAACAAGTAAAACAGTTCCAGCTTGGAATAACTTTATTATGTAAGCTACACATTTCTGTAAGGCCCTAGAGTTGCCAGAAAGATGGGGCTCAGGTGTTATAGCTCTTGCTGCCAGCATGTGCTTTTCCATCCATATTCTGGCCATAGTTAGTCTTCAGTTGGCAATCCCATGGCATTTAAAAATACCTGCCAGTTCAGCCCTTTTCCACCAGGGGTGTTCAATGCAGTATTGATAGAATGAAACACCCTATAGAGGGTATGAGTTGAATTCTTCCTCATCCTAGAAATCATTAAAGCTTTACAGTTTTATTATTTGGAATGAGAAAGTTGTTTTAGACTGTTACCATTAGTGACTATGTAAAAACACAAAATAATGCCCCTACTCCAATTGCTGCAGGTTTTTTTTTTTCTTTGCATTTTCTATGTGCAAACAGCTCTGATCCTGCTCTTTCCCATGATGGCCTTTCAACATTATAGCTGTTGATGTTGCTCTGAACTGCAAGAAAATAAGGAGGATAAGGCCACCATGTTATGGCACTCTGAGCCTCCCTCCTCCCATTTCCTGTAGGGAAGCCTCTTTGAAATGACAAACAGAAGAGAACTTTGTTTAAAGCAGACAGGCTTTAAGATTCCCCATGACTCACTGGTTTATAATTTTTAAGACATATTTAGTTACTCTGCATTTCAGTCTTCTACAGATTGGCCCTGCTATCACAGTACTATTCCCTTTGCTAGCTGTGTAGATGCAAGAGCTAAAAACTTGCAGAATATGACACAAAGAGGTATTGAATTTTTTTGCACAACATGTAAACCTTAGCCTACTGAGCTGTTACAGTATTGATCTGAGCAGAACTGAATGAAATAGAGATTCTTATTCTTCTTAGATAAATAGCTAACACAAAGTTCTCCTTTTTTCCTTTCAAGTCTTGAAAACTTTTGAATGACAATAAATTATCATATGTTTCAGGTGTCACCACATCAAATAAATGCTGTCTGGGGGACACCATCTGAGCAATCATTCGGGGGATGATACTGCTGTCTGCTTAGGTAGACTATGCCACTGCTTTTTTTAACCATCTTCCTGACCCTTCCTTACGAACCGAGATGGGTTTTCATAATAGACCATATACAGTTCCAATTGGGAATTTTAGGGTGGCAGGTGCTGAAAATCTTTAGGCCCAGAAAGCTCTTTGCAGCCTCTTCCTGTAGACCATCATGTCACTTTGTCAGCATCCCCTAGGAAGGCCTACTCCAAATATGAGTCACTTGGAAACGTCCTCACTCAAGGACACTTCTACATTACCTGCAGAACAGAGGCATTTCTGTGAGCCAGCTAGTTCATTTGACTGCCCATGCTGTAGCTATTTCTGGGACCTTGGCTCCTCTTTTGACTGACATAGTATGATATAGTGGAAAACTGAATGACTTTCAGGTTAAAAGATGCAGGAGCAACTAAGAATCCTGTTTTGCAAGCTTTTCCCAACATGCAGAGTCTAATTCTAGAACCTGAATAAATCCTTGATTATTCTTAATACGTGTGTTTGAAGGTTTACAGGATCTGAGTGTGGAACATATAGAATATGGCTGGTTGTTTAAGACTAAACAGAAACCTTATCCTTACTAACTCTTATCTTCTTTTCTACTGTTTGCCCTTCGGGACAAAGAGTATCAGTATCAGAAAATTTTGAGATTTACTGAAACACACATTTGCCCATCCAGTTGAAATCTGCTTTTCAAATTCAGTTAAAAAAAACCCCCAACAAAACACAAGCAAGGAAAAGTGGTATATCAGACTTCTAACATATTAAAAGAAATGTTATGTTAACTAGCCATTTTACTGAATTTTAAGGCTGGTCTTTAAAAGTATGCTGGTGTGCTGTGGACAGTATTTTCACAGCAGTATGATTGTTATTGACAAAACATTTGCACATAATTTAGGATGCTAAAGAGAAAATAACTGAAAAATTAATCCCATCCTCACAGTCCAGTAGTCACCTACACTGAGCTTGTGTATACTTTTATATCTTAACAGCTTCTCACAAGAGTGTAGAAAGCAACTGCAAAAGAGGACTAACAGCAACCTTCATTTGCACTGATGTTAATGACTGAAGTAAAGCATTCTGTTTTGCTCTGTAACTAAGTGGAAGCTCTTGTGGTATTGACCGAAGCAGCAATGCTCAGCCTGTCATTCTCAAACCATACGTAAACTTCTTTAAATTACTTTTGAGCCCCTAGTAGACAGTCTATAGAGCTTCAAAGAGAGCTGCATGATGAATATGTGCAATTCATCACTTAAGCTAGTCCTGGTTTTGAGTGGGCTATTTTTCTTCAAAGTCATCAATGGTCTGTTCTCAGTCGAGACTGGCTGAGGTATATTTGTGCCTTGGGCAAAGACATTTTTGGTGTCTAGTTTATTAATGCAAACCCACATATTTCTATTCTGTGATCTACTCACTCTCCTGCTCCAACTCCACCTGTTTTGTCCTTCAAACCATGGTCCCTTTTCTGCACAGTATTTTCAACATGCACCTGTAGTTCTCAAATATTCTCCAGGGTTTGTTTCACTTATTGCTTTGTTTTAAAGAAGAGACCAAAGGGTACCCTTGGCATGCAGTTATGCAGGAACAAAATGCCAGGTTTGAGGCATTACTGAATGCCTACCATTCCCCTCCTGAACCAGCAAAACACTTATACCAGTGTTTAACTTCAGACCCGTAAGTGTCCTCGGTGAATTCCTTTTGAAGTCAATCTAACTGCTCACATGCTTCAAAGATAAGCACGTTTTCCAGAATCAAGACGCAAGTACTCAGCTCTTGCCAGATTCAATCCACTAAAAGGACAACCAGGTAGGCTGAGGACTCCGTGATTGTGACAGAGCATTTCAGGATTAACGTCTTTGTGAATGACTTTTATAGTCGCTGGCAAATTGTCTAACAGAAAATTGTTTTCCATCAGAAAAATGGCAATTACGTAGAAGCAAAATGTAAATGGAAGCGTACTGATTTTGACATATCCTTTTAAAGCTCATTGTGAAAATTTGTTTAAGAGAACATTTCTCTTTTTTTGTTTTTTTGGGGGAGGAAGGAAAAAAAATCACAACTGTAGAAAACAGCAAATTCACTTCCTGCCGATCTCCAGTGACTGTAGCTGATCAGACTCTACAGTGGAAACATCTTCCACTTATGGTGGGTTTCATCTGCTCTAACCTAGGTACCTAAAGTTTATGTCTGAGTTAGTGATCCATAGCTCTCAGTACAGTCAATGAGATAAGCACCTCCAGAGCTCCATTAACTGCCCTAAAGTAGATGTTGGAGACAAATCAGAGCGGGGTGCTGTTCTCTGCTGAGAATGGGGGCACTGACAGTGCCTGGCTCAAACACTGATGCATGGTTTCCAGAATTGGGTGAGAGCAGCATGTTCAGGAGGCTGTCCATCTAATTCTGCCCTGGTTGCAGCCACAACTATTTTTCATCAAACTGTTCTCTGTGTCCTATTAAAAACTGCCATCAGCTGTGTTGCTGTGGACCAGGCAGTTTGAATGGAAGGATATGATTTTTTCCAAACATTTAAAAAACCCTTCTACTTCATGTTTATATTAGTGTAGTGCAACGGGGGCTTTAACCTCTAACACAACTGGGCATGTGAGCAGCAATGCAGTACAACAAAGCAAAATAGCTTCCTTTTTTATGGCTATGTCTATATCACTGAACAGAGCAGGCCAGGGACGACCCTCCGGACATGCAGCCGGCAGCCAGGGACTGTTCCAGGGACCAGACTAACAGTGTGACACAGCTTGCTCCCACAGGGCTCTTCCCTCTGAAGCAGGATGGCCATGCCCAACGTGCCTGTTGGGAATGACCCCCAGCTTTTGCTGTCCTCCAAACCGTGCTTAGGAATTGCTTGGAAAAGTGCAAACTGACTGGGCTAAAATTGTGCAAGGGAGTATGCCAGCAATTAAGTACACACAACCATGCCTCGGCCCCGTTTTAGTTAACAGTGTAGCAGTAGCTTCAGAGTATCTTGTCACGGACTAAAGGGAAATGGACAAATGGCTGAAAGACTCACCGTGGGTGAGCCTCCCTTCATCAAAGGCAACCATACTGTCTAATATTCTTCTGAAATTTACTACTCCCATGTGGCTGCAAATTAGATTTATTTTGCCTTCCTTTCTCCTTTTTTTTTTCCCCCAAGATTATCTGGATACTCTCTTTTTGATATCTAGAAACTTTTAATTTCTACCTTCAGTTTATGGCCAGGTCATACCAGTGGCTTCCTGTGTCAGCTTTGCTCTTCGGTTGAAATAGTTCTCCCTCCCAGAGATTCATTCTGTGATGCATTTATAGAGAAGCAATCACGTCCTCTCTGCCTTTGTTATGTTAAGCTAAACAAGAGAAACTGACTGCTGGCTAAGGTTCGTCTGACGGTGAAATGATGCAGCAAACATTTCCCTACAACCGCTGCAACCTCCAATAGTTTGTATCTAAGGAAACATTTCTTTCAAGTCTACAAATTCAGTTGAATATTTACAAACATGTAAACACCCTTATTGGATGTCAGGATCATTTTGGGTTTAGACAGTTTGTGAGGGAATTGGAAGGCTGATAATGCCTGTTGTTAATTGCTCTTCAGTATGGCTCAGTCACTTTCTTGAACCAGGAAATTACCGCTTTGAAACCCTCTGACACTAAAAATAATGCATTTCTTTTTGGTAATATTACACATAAATTGATTGATTGGATCATCTTTTCACATGTCAGCTTAAATGCAAGTTCTACAGGAATTCAGCTTGGAAAGATTTGGCCTATACACAAATAAACCTATTATTAAATGTTCCAGACATCATTATTGTAGTGTTACAATACTGTTTTCCTAACTGAGGCATTAAATACTAAATAGTCTTTCAGCTACTGTTATGGCTCTTTCTTCACTATTTATTGGAGTGGATTGAAAAGAGCCATGATAAACCCATTAAGCATAAAACAAAAAGGAAAACCAAATATAGGTTAAAAAGCACATACCTACTTACTGCAGCATCAATAAAAGCTTTAATTAAAATTATATTGGGGATTTATCTAGGAAAACAGGCAAGTTTAAATGCGTTATTAAAATATGTTCCTTAAGTTATATGTTTTCATTTAAATGAAATATTAATGTAGGATTAGCAGTTTGTAGAAACTGCCACTGCTGTTCATAAAAGCAAAGAAAATATCTATTAATATGGGTTACCACACCAGTGCAAAACTGAAATAGCTGTAATTAGTGCCCACCACAAACAACATAAATCCTCAGTCGTTGAATTTTTCTACCAGTTACAAAATTAAGAAGAAAAAAGACAGCTTCAAGATGCTTCTCTTTATCAGCTTATGCCATACATAGAAACAGTGAAAAGGGCATCACAATCAGTTTTACAGAGCCGTTTGCACAATTCATATAGGCATTTGGGCTCCCTAAAGGTTAGGCATTCAGCTTGAACAGTCCCTCTTAGGCTGGAGCTGCAGCTGATCACGCTGGGGTCCTTGGAGAACTGGTACATGGCTGCCCTACCTGGAGGGGACTTGGATCTTGCAGACCCGTTGCCATATATGAAAAAAAAAGAGAAATCATGCAGCTATTTTGTTCCTCAGTCTCAGTGTAAAACAGGGATATGAGACTGGGTGGAGGGTGAAATGAGGGCTCACTGGCTCTATTGGCTTAGCTAATATCTAGCTATGCACTTAGTGAATTTGCAGAAGGTCAAGTGTGGCCAACAACTAAGTGGAAAATTACTGAGATGGCAGAGAAGTAAGTTCCAGAAGGGTACCCAACACACCCACTCTGACACATGTGCCCAGCTAATCAGAGATTATAAATTAACAAATTAAGATAAAACCTTTGGATTTGCTTATACTGCTGGAGGAGAGCACACTGTAAGGGAGGAACCCTGCGGTGCCCGATCACCGAAGCCACCTGAATGAATAACTCAATGACTGTTTACTGACCTGGGTAATCATTTAGTCACTATGATTTCAGTTGTATGGACACCACGTTTTCTCTGGCAAAGAAATTCTCTGCTTTGACAGCTGGTCTGTAACCCTGTTCCTCCTCAAGCTGGAGGGTTAGTACCTGAAGTCCAATTTGTGCAAGTTGTTGGAAATTTCTGGACAATACTCATGTGTTAGCTGTGAAAGTCTGGGGACCCACTATAAGGCTTCATATTTAATTTATTTTAGCATAGGAGGTCCATCACATATTTCTTCTAAAAATAGAGGTTTCTCCCAAGCCAACTGTTCAAAATTAAACATATTTCATAAAAAAAATCATTCACACTGTGATATGCTTTAATGAATGAATTTACAGAGCATTTTCCCCATTTCTCTCTAATTCAACTTGTTTCACATAAATCAAGCAAGGACCTCTCTACTATGACATTTAAAAAAATGAGAATATGCCTTCTGCAGCCCACTTCAGAGTAATGGTTATGCATATCACAGTCCATTTTTCTCTTACCATCAGGGAATCCATCCCAGATTTCCAATCGGTCATAGCGACAGAACACTCCCCCTGGAGTATTTGAATCAGGTTCTAGCTCAAAGCTTTCAAATTCCAGTATAATCTCTGACATCTTTGGTGCAAAGATAATATAAGTGCATTCAAGGCTATTGGGATATTTTTCAGGGAATCCAGGGGACTTTATCACTCCACTTGACGAAGTAAAGTTTCTGGAACATTCAGGTCCTGTAAGGGAAAGAGAAAAATCACCTGGGTTAACACTGTGCTACTAAGCAAAGTAGTTAGCTGGAAAACAAATTAGGTTGTATTGTCTCTCCAGCAGCAAAGGTGGCTTTTCAATGAAACACCTCATTTTAATCACTGTATTAATCATTCAGCCAGATTGTTCCTATTATTGATAGTCAGGTTTTAAAGTGCAATTCGCATATACTGTCTGATCTCCAGTTTTCAATTTGTATGGAACAATATGAAAACTTGTACCAGCTCTCGAAAAAAATTATGACAAATACAAAGTCATGTGGGAACAATGAAAGTGTAAGCTGCAGAAATCTCGACAGAGCCCTAGAGAAATAATTATAGCCCCTTCAAGCTCAAATCTTTAAATCTTACGGCTGACAGGCTTTTATTGGTGAAATAGAATTTTTTACGAAAGCGGGTGAGTGAATTCAGTAGAGGGAGTAGTGGTTTCAGATTCCTGGAGCACTGACTCAGTAACTCTGCCAGATGTGACCTATGCCTCCTTGACAAACTAAATGTGAAAGGTAATTCGTACATGTACCAAGGGTGAGTGACTCATTCTGAGTGGTGTTGACACAGGTGCACCAGTAAAATGTTGCTGTTAGTGCAGGCATGATAAACTGTGTGATTACAGGCAGTGTTGCTAGAAGTCACCTAATGTCAACATTGACACACCAGCTTTCCCTGATGTCCCCATCATGGCATAACGGGATGCTCCAAACACTGCTCTTGGTGGAGCAGGAAAGTGGCAGTGAAGATGCAAGGATATAAAGGGCCAGATCACTGGATTTGCCTTTGTGAATAGAGGGGACTAAAACTGGAGTCCCTCTCCTGTTGACAGATCGCATTTCTCCTTTATTTAGGTCCCTCAGGAATCCTCTCTGTGGATCCCACATCTGCAGGTGTGCTCAGAGCCAGCCGCAGGCACTGCCCACACATCCTCCCACAGGGTCAGCATAGGTACCCCTCTCTCTCTGACTTTTGACACTCCCAGTTTAATGGAAAGTGATTTACAGGATTTGGGCATCGGTGGATAGCAGCTGACCTGGGGAGTTTGGGTAGGATGACTCAGATGAAGGTCTTCAGACATGCAGTACAGGCAGGACACAGGCGACAGAGTTTGGTTGCAACAGGTTGTGCTGGGGGATGAGTGTGTGCAAGGTTCCGGTTTGGATGAGGATGCTCAGCATCCTTAGAGACAGCAGTCAGGAGCCTTAGAGGATTTCCAATGCTTAACACAGATCATTGAAGGAAAACAGTCTGGCTTGCTGCATGTATGAATACTCTTATTTCACCATAGAAAATGTTTTCCTTGTGAATGTGCCAAACATATTACCCCCCACAGATTTGGCCACCTCCCAGCTAAATTCAGCATGCAAGAGAGAGGTCTGAATGAATTTAGTCAGTTCAGGTATTTTTGTCCTTCAACAGACACTGATAGGAAATGCTTGAGCTATCACATCAATATTCAGAACACTTCATGGCATATTTTGGAAGATGTAGATATTAATGCTCACGCAACCTGACCCATTCCAATTTGGGAAATTACATTTTGCCTATAATTAAATCGCCCCCTTACACATTAGTCGGATATTTCTCTTCTCTCCCTGTCATTCCCTTGTCTCCTTGTCATGTATAGGAGGATTATATTCTGGTTGTTGCTCCTCACTCCCACCAGTAGCTGCTGTTCCAGGATAAAATAGCTTTGCTATGCCATTCATAGCATAAAGTGCTCTGTACTCCTCTTGGAATCCAATAAAAGATGCAATATAAAATGTAAGCCAGAATCATTATTGCTTTATTAAATACAGCCAGATCCTGGCTCTGTGAGCGCACAATCATCAGGCTCCTTACACTCACACATGGTATCTCAATACCAGCTTGCTTTATTTTAAACACGTTCAAGTCAATCTGGTGCAAGAAACAAAAACTGTTTTCAGAAAAGCTGCCTCACTAAAATGCCCTCCACAGATTTTGACCCTTTATTGACACTGCGAAGGAACTCCAGGAATGAAATGATCACTGAGGCTACGAGGAACTCATAGGGCGATGTTCATGGAAAACTGGCAGAAAAGGTTCTAGCAGAGACCGGACAGAGAATAGATGCTTCTGAGGTGGAGAAACTACATGTGTGCATGTGTATGTAATAAAGGAAGAGAGACGAGCTGAAGGAAAGAGAGAGAGGAGGCAAAAGAGAGAGCAAAGAAAGAGAAAGAGATGATACTGGAGATAATTTCACTCGCTTTCTGTAGGTGTTACTGAGCCAGAAAGTAATTTGCCTTCCTGGCTGACACTGTCTTTTCTTTCAGTTTACACCATAAATTTAGTCGACCGAAGTTAGGAATGTTGAATGTGAACTGTGTAGATCCTCTTCTAGTGAATAGACTACTCATTCATCCTCAGATAGGCTGGCTGACGGAGCCAAAATGATGAACATTTCAGATGGGCTAAGCATTGGGCAATATGGGTTTCATGTTTTAGTCTGGAATTCAACTTCTTCAGTGTCTTTCTGGCTAAGGAGCTGGATGAGAAGTAAAAGCAGCTCCTACTCTCAAAGCCCATACTACATTTATCACAGTTATTATGTGTGCTGGTCTCTCCTTACAATTTCCATGGTGTGTGGCATTTTAAGCATCCGGTTTAGAATTCAGCTTAGGACACAGGTAGCGTAAAGTAGTTTTTCTTTTCAAAAACTAAGGATGCTCTCACAGGAATAATGGGCAAAAATACACTGTGTGCTGGAATGCAGCTCAGGCTTCAGCTCAACATCACAGGACTTTGGGCTTGGGATCATTTTAATACTTCTCATACCTGGGAAATTATGAGCTAAGCTGTGAATATGCTAAAATGAAGCATATTAGTCTGGTGTGAGCAACTGAGCTTCACCGGCATAACAGGGTAAACTGGTCAGCTTTATTTGGTACAGAAATTAAAATGTAAATTTGGAATAGCATATATGCATTAATTCAAAAGTTAAAAAAGGCTGTGTTCCCACAGCAACTATAACTTGTATCCTTTGTGTACACACAGCATTTCTAACACTGTACCTGGTGATAACTTCCCTGCCTTAATATACAGTTTATGTGGAAAGACCTAGAGTTAAAGTTGCTCTGGGAGCCATAATTTTGAGTTTCCTGACTTCTGTGTGTGTAAAATCACATTCATAATGCCATCTTACCATGGTTAATGTGCATCACTGAGAGATGTAAATGACCACACAAGGAAATAAAAACAACATTCCTGTCAGAGCTCTGAGTTGCCACTACACTATTAGGAAATAAATAAAAGCTTTTTTCTTGAAAACACTCAGTTGCTAAAATAGATTGTTTCACAGGTCATTCTTTCACTTGTTCTTGTGTTTCAGCCTTGTTCTTTACGAAAGATGGTACTGTATATATAAGCAATGAGAACCTTCAGGACACAGTTTCAAGGGTTTAGCCTCCTAAAGGCACCAAAACAAATAGAGATATTTTTTCAGGAAAGCTTGGTGTCATTTGGATGCTGAGTTCTTTCAAAAAATGTGACCCTGAAGGTCACCAAAATAATTTCTGGGAGCCAAGAGTGGATTTACAGACAGGGAAGATGGTGAACAAGAGGTCTGTGGCCCCAATTAGCACTGTGCAGAGCAGCAATAGCATGCAATAGAAAAGAGACTTCACTACTGTGCTTCTCCTCATTAACAGTACAGCTGCCACCAAGCGCGTGTGCTGAACGCAGCTGAAAATCTGGCTCTGGTTTAGGTGTGTAAAAGGGACTTGAACTGGTTCTGAAAATGGGGCACTGTCTAGGAGTGGTGTGTATTGGAAATTTGGAGTTTTGAGCTGCTTTTGTGAATATGACCCTAAACATTGATGTTGAAGTCAATATTTTTGGGGGTAAAGTTAAGCTTATTGTTTTTCTGTATATTATGAGTTTTGGTCCTCTATTCTCCAGGCATTAAATATATGAATTATTTATCTCCATCAAGCTATAGGGCAGGTGTATGCCAAAACAAAAATCTTACTCCCCTTCTAGCTATTGACTCAGAAAGAGAGTTATCAAAGAGGGACTGTCTATGGGTCTGGCTAATCCTGGACTGTTTGTTTCTCTGGGCTTTCTCTGTGCCCCATACAGCTATCTGTGCTCACCAGCACTGAGCTCCTGGCACAAGCATCCAGCAGGACATGCCTGTGAACAGTCTGAGCTTCTCCTCTCCTTTACCTCCCAAACATGATTTGTGAAAGCAACAGCAACATCATCTGCTGCCCATGTGTATTCTGGTCCTTTCTGAGCCCACAGCCATCTCTTGGGAATGCAGAGCAAAACACTAACCAAAATAAGTCAGGGACTCAGAAGGTCACAGTGCTGTTAAGGCAGTAACATTGTAAATCATACAGCAATTATTATCACATAAAAAAAAAAGGAAGGGACAAAAAAAGGAAGAAAGCTAATGGTTTTAAGAAGGTCGAAACAAACAGCTGATGAAGACTATCACATTACACCCAGAGGAGTCAATCCTCAGATGCAGCTGACCCATTGGACTCATAATGATTTACACCCATTGAATACATGCCCCACCTTGGAATGACAAGGGTAATACAATTTCTCTTTCAAGCATTTTCATGTATTCCCCACATCCCAAAGAATTATGGTGAACTTTTTGATGAAAGCAAAAATCACAGGTTATGAGCTATATAACAATGAATTGTTTCTCACCTCTTTTGAAAACTTCGTAACGGATAGAAAATCCTGCTCCATGTGTCTCATAGTCGGAAACAAATTTAATGAAAAGATATGGTCCCGAAGACACTAAAGGAGGGGGAGCAATTTTTCCACAGTACTTTCCCCATAAGCGTCCTTCAGCATTATCTCCATCAATGACTTCAACATAATCATACCTGGTAGATAAATGGAAGGAAGAAACTTTTAACTTCCAGGAAAGAAGGAGACCTAATTAATTTAGAAACCATAACACAACATAGATAATCAAGAAAAATGCTAGCTTGCTTGGAAAATGCATTATGCTGAAAGATGTAAGCAAAATGAAATAATTAAAATGGACTACATTATGTCTGTAGACATCATCTGGCAACATGGAACTATTAGGAAGAATGGTGTCCATTATGCTTGCAGACAATGTCAGCTAAAGTAACCAATTAACAAAAAAAAAGGAAATCTCATGAGCACAATTCTGTATTATTAAATTGTGTTCCTTTGTCTGTGTAGTGTTGTTATCAATACATAATGCATAGCATTCTTTTCAAACTGTGAAGTTCTGTTATGAATTCAAAAATGTCTTTTTGGCTGGAGCTCTTTATGAACAATACTTTGATTTCCATATGCTGTCCTCCAAACATATGTCCACAGAATAATAAATAAATCCCTAAACATTAGATTTTGTTCAAAACTCCACCATGTTTCAGATCAGTGGTAGAAAAATCTGTTATTTTCCTTGTTAGCTGGACAAATAGTTTGGAGCAAATCACAAAATCCACACGTCAGTCACAGCACTTGTTTTTTCTCAGACAAAACTTGTTTCATTACAGATCATCTTCGCTTAGGTATTTGAATCAAGAAGTGCACGTTAAAATATTCATACTTGTACAGCATGTGATTACTGAACAGGCTGGGCTAAATCCTCCCCTTGTTACTTGCTTGATTCCTTGAGGAATCAAGAAATTCCAAGAGGACTTGATAAGAAAAGGTATATAATATGCAATAATGATTGGTGGTAAAAGTTTGCCCGGGAGCAACAGTCACGTTAGGGTTCCTCAGCCCTGTCACCAGAGATGCCAATGTGTAGGGCTTGGTCTGACAGATGTGGCTTCAGCGGGCTGAGGGAGCCCAGCAGCTTGGTGCACTGAGCCAGCCCAGAGAATACAAATGAGAATGAGAGTCACAGAGAGGTAGAAGCTGCAGGTGCGGAGACAGGTCTGGTTTTAAGTTTTATTAGCAGATGATTTCACTCAACGCCGGACAGGAAGGAGGAGCAGACACAATCTGTAGAATCAGTTTAATCTTTTCCTAAAAGGTGGTGGCATTTGGAGCCTGGGTTGAGCTCTGGGCCTCTTTCGGACTGCGGCGAAAGGCTTTTCTCTACCCCCGCGCCTTTGTGTCTCAGCCGTGCTGCCGTTTTATTTAACAAGTTGCTGTTAGCCGGACAATCTCATTTACTTTTCATTATCCTACTACAACTGACATTAAAATGTTGCCATTAATTTGTTTAGACCTTTATTCTACTGTTATGTTCACTGAAATGTTCCGAGCATATTAATATACAAGGAAGAGCTAAAAATGACAGGACAATAAAGTGTGTCTGACATTTTTAAAGAGATCAAAGGAAAAAAATGTCTTCATGATGACCAATGTCATTTTTAACAACTCTGCTCCAAACTGTTCAGGGCACATTACTTATGTTTACATGAAGCCCCGTGAGACAACTGCAAAGATGATATCACTAGTTAAAGTGGACAGCTTAAGGCTCCTTAAATTGAAAATGACATTACCTCATCAGTTAAATTTGTGTGCCAGCTTTGGTGTATATCAAGTGGAAAATAAAGCTGACACTGATGGAACTGTAAGCATTAACATATGTGAAATATTGTGTTAACTGCATTTCCTCTTATGTATTTGATTTTTCTAGTAGCAATTGCTCAGCTAGTTAGCTTCACTGTCCCATTTCAGATTGGTGGAAATACAAAGTGGAAATGTTCATTTCTGAGATAATTTTACAGATACTTTAAGTAGCCTGCATTTTTTTTAAATTAGACTTCTGTTCTTTCTATAATTTCTTTATGATATATGTAAAACGGGATTTGAAAGTCGGGAGGAGAGTTGTAAAAAGATCTCAGAATTGTTTTTCTTTGGGTTTTGGTTTTTTTTTTTCTTTAGAAATATCCTTAAGAATACCAGCTCTAGGTTCCCTGCAAAACCTATTGGAAGTACTCAGGAACGCAGGCTGCTAGTTTTTATACATTAGGGAAAAAATGAATGTTGAGAATTTTTAACAAGACAACCTTTCTCCGAATAATTAACTGCTTGTTAGAGAGAAAGAGTAACCACATAAAATCACAGCGTCTGAATGACAGTCTTTGCTCTTCTTTCCATGATGACATTATTTCACCAGTTTCCCAGGCACCATTCATTGCTCAAGCCTCAACAGTAGATAATTTTTCAAATGAATATCAAGAAGAACCCTATTTCTGAATTATTTAATGATATGAAAAATTTTACCTAAAAATGCTAAGCAAATTTTTACATGCTTTTTTACTTCATGTAATAAGAAAATAAGAATATAAATAAGAAAAAAAAACCCCAAAGGTTTGAATTCAGTATTTTTAGTCTGCTACACCTTAAAATTAAACAACCTTCTATAGTCTTACTAAGCCTTTCATATACAGCCAAAAAAATAATTAACCTGTAAGTACCAATCCTGCTACTATATGAAGAAAGTTCAGCAAAAAATATTCAAATTAAATTCTATCACTCTCCTAGGTTTCCTCCTTTATAGCGGTAGCCTGCCCACACCTTTCCATTGTCCCTTATAGCGACAGAATTGTAATTTATGGTGCTCTTTCTGGCTGCTGTGCAATTGTAAATGACACAATTTGGTTACTAAAAGGCTGTCTTCTAATGGATTTTGCAAGTTACAGGTCATGCAGCCCTGTGGAAGACTGGAGGATTTTTCAATTTTTTTCTTTTGCTTTGAAAAATTACTGACAGACAGAAAAGAAGTTTAGCTGTAAGACAATAGGTATGAAGTATGATTTGAAAAGGGGAAACTTTAGAGATCAGCCCTACAACCTTCATATTCTAAGGATCATGCCTTTCACTTGGCAGCGAACAAATGGACTTGGATGCTCCCACACTGGCAGCAACATCTGATATCTGGGTTGCTCTAAGTGAGTATCTATATTATTTTTTTCTTAGGGAAATGAAATTACTCTGGATTTTACTAGTTTATACTTGGAAACCAATGTCCTGCTGTCATTTTTGCACTTTTCAAAATCCTACCAGAGACCACAGTGTATCACAAACAACTGTTCTTGTAAATAGAAGAAAGTACAGTCACAACTTGAAAATGGAGCTGCTGCCAAGGAAGCTCAGAAAGCAGCTTGCATCTCCCTCTGGACTTGGGAGCAGTTCTTCTCCATAAGTTTGTCAGGAGAAGATGTTGTGCCAGGGATGCAGTTGGCACATTGGCATCCCTGTGAGGAGACTGAATGTGTCACCTCCGCAGCGCCCAGACAGTCTTGGCGCGCAGCCCAGAATACTGAGTTTGCAAATTTGCATTTCCCACTTGGCAATTCTTCGCTCAGTTACTGCTGCCAATGGTGTGGCAAATATTTCTTGTAATGTTATAGTCCTTTAGGGTTTATGGCACAGCGATGTAAATATAAACATGGCGCTAACCATTGAGTGTAGTTTCAGGTGAAAGACTAGAGCACGAGTTCATGTGCGAAAATAGGAGATGCCTGCCCAGAAGAAGGGGTAATCAGCAGACACATTCATGGAGCCACTATGCTACGATGCAAAAAGCATTCCCTTTTTGCTTGTCTGGGTCTTCCTGGATATCCCATGTTTGTTTGCTTTCTGTTTGCACCCTCTGTGGTGTGCAAGGACCATGCGTGGCTCTTGGGTGAGAGCCTGCTGAAACGCACTGCAGAGCTAGCACGCTCCCCCGCTCCGCCCAGCCGCTGCCTGAACATGCCGTTACTAGATGGTCCTAATTTTATGGTTCAGTAAAACAATGTCTGGGACAGATTCCCATTGGAAAGATGAGGGAATCTAGAATTCCTCTACAAATTCTTGAAGGAATTGCAAAAAACTTGCTCTTTTTTTTGGAAAGTGTAAGTTACGTGTTTGAGGAAAAGGCCAAGCAATACCTATAAAATGAGCACTGGGCAATGAAAAACATAAACAGCTGCAGAATACAGATTTTGCTGAATTTTCTATTGCCAGTCTCTAGTAGGTGATAACAGTGCTTACGTCTGGTTTCAGTTCTGAACATACTGGCGACCCCTGAAGTGCACCATAGCACCTCGTACTGCAGGGAGTGAAGTGAAAGTGCTGGGAAGCCCTGCCTGCTGCTGAAGCCAGCCACTCTGCCAAGCTACGCTCCGCTTCTACACGTTTTCCTCTTATTAGGGCAGCGAGATCTTACGCCTTTTGCCTAAAAGAATTCCTTCCCAAGACATATGCAGAACTCAGCTGAAATCTAAATATCTGCCATTTTACCCTATGAAACAACCAGTGATGTGTATACAACTATACTCGACATCTGAATATGCCATATTTTTCTGCAGCCTACTATGATATACATCTATAGGGTGGTCGTGAGTATTTTGGTTATTCACCTGTTAGAATTAAAAGATTTGCCACCTCTCTGTTTCTTTTATCACTCTGGTTCCACTTCCACCAAGCTGCTAAATCTCTCCCTGACATGAGTTATCCACCCAGGTCAGACTATCTTTGGTTCTGAGAATTTGCTTCTTAGTATGTATCTTTCTTTTGCCTTTATTTTATAAAGATTTTTTTTTAATTCCTCGCAAGGCTCCATTTTAGCTGAACAGAAGGCATTGCAAGAGGAAATCTAAATAAAGAGTTTCGAGTTGTTCTGCACCATGGATTTGTGCCCCATTAGTGACTGAGGGTTAGCAGTGTGGGATTTACTGCCGTGCTTGTGGCACAAGGCGATCTGTATCCTGGAGCTAAAAGTTTAAGAACTGCAGGCACTCGAGGGACACCAACCTTAATCCCAGTTTATTAGCAACAAGAAAAAGAAGTACATGCTGTTAAAAATAAAAAAATGAAGCACAGCCCCAAACGGGCTGTTTTTCTGCCTGTAACCTCAGCGTCTGTCGGGCTGCTCTCCACCCGAGCCTCCGTGCAGCCTGACTGCTCTCCGGGCCTCCTGTGCCCCACGCCGGCAAGGCGACCTGTCTAGCGGGTGCTGAAGGGGCAGCCCCTCCTGTGGAGACGGGCCAGCCTGTCCCGGCAGCTCAGCGCAGGTGTCCACACGGAGGGGATATAACTGCTCACGCATGGGCCTCAAAACACGCCTCGACGGAGGCGAAAGCAGCACGTGGCCCTTGGAGGACCCCGGGTGACTGCTGCGTCTGCAGCCAGCCACCAGGCCTAGGCAGGGCACGGGTACCCCCTGAGCACCGGGACGCACGGGAACTGCAGGGAACCGCGGGGCTTTTGTGCTTTTTTAGCCCCTTCCCAGTGTGCTTGGTGCCATGGGGTCCTGCGTGGCGCATTGCTGCCTGGCTGCTCGCTCCCATCACACACCGCAGTCTTCTCAATGGAGAAGTCTTTCTCCATCCTGCCAAGTCAACTGTTGGTGTGGACATGTCTTTGACAGCATGAGTGAAATGACCTTTTTTTTAATTCCTTCTTTCTTTCTTTCTCTCTTTCCTAAACCTATTAAAAAGCCCAACAGATCATTTCTCCGAGCGTGGACGTGCAAACAGTTGAATTAGCTCCAGCCAGGCAGTGCAAACTCCGTGAGAAAGGGGGAGGCGGGAGCCAGTGCCCATGGCAGGAGGCTTTTAAACTGGTTTTACTTGTACTGGATTCATGGTGTGGATGAAGCCCCCTAAGGGAGACAACACATCATCTGAATCCCGCAGTTCTCTCAAGTGCTGGATATTCAAATACGCAATTTGTAATCGATTAACGATTTGTAATTTACTGAAATCCCTGTCAGTTTGGGGGGCCTTTGTTTCCATTGGTCTTTTGTGAGCTGGTGTTTTTATGGTCTTCACCCAGGGCCAAAATTCACTGAAGTTACTCATACAAAGGTCCTGTCAGCCTAAGAGATTTCTGGGAATAAGGCCATTGGGATTTGGCCACTGTTCAGTAATTTACTAATGCCATTAACTGACACTGGGTCTCCATTAAGAATGAACTAGTGAGGGTCTATTTTAGTACAAGACAATGTTGTCCTGAAAAAGAGAAAAGATGTAACAAAGACATCGATGAAGATCTACAGTTACTCACTGTAACAGTTTGATTGCAACTAATGTTAGCAACAGTTTTGTTATTACACTGGTTTCTGGAATCATCTAATGCTTTGCGATTTGCCCTTTCATTTTAAAATTAAGCTTTTAATTCTCTGCTGAACAGAGGAATTTGAAATATAATGTACCTTAACCAATAAAAGTTCAAAACCCAGAAGTAATAAAAATAATCACTACTATTTTAAAATCTGATTATCCTTCATCTTATCACATGCTTCTGCTTGTTTGGCTCATGCCTTTTAAATACCTGGGACTGGCAGAACTGAAGATCTGAACTAAATAAGCAAGATTATATCTGCACTTTTATCTATACAGCTCTACTGAGAACAGTAGACAGATATTTAGCTGCTGCAAATGAGATTAGCCCCTTTATGTCAATGGATCTGAGCCAGTTTACACTGATATATGGCTAAAGAGGGTGCAAGTGGTGACAGCATATTTTACCTTGTATTTACTTAGTTCTATTCTATTTACACCAAATAAAACCTGGAAAATTCTTCAACAGGAATGTCAACACCAGGATTCACTCCGGGAATGAATGTAACGATGTCATGCAGAAAATTAAGAAGAATCAGAGGTTGTGGACCAGGTTTTGCCATTTTAGTATTGCAATGGCCTACGGGAAGTAAAAGCAAAATTCATCTGCTAAGGTCTTCAGCATATCTATCTGCAAAAAGCATTTTACCAATGAAAAGATCCGATCTTGAAGTTAGGGCAAACTCCACTGATTTCACTGCTTGCCACATACTGTAATAAATTATAATATAATGATCCCAGTACATCAAAATGAAAACCTCTTCTGGGAAGAAACATTCAATTTTAAACCTTTTCAGTGAGAAACTTCAGTTCATAACTTTCTGGCATAGAAAAATGCTCTCTTTTCATGGAAAAAGATTTCTGTCTGTCAAATAAGACAAATTTACAAATCCATGACTTCCACTTTAAGTGGGGGAAAAAGAAACACTTAGCAGTTTAAAGACTTCAGAGACGAAGGAGCTTTCTCGTGTCAAACTGGTGAAGTTTAGTATTTATAGGAAATTCACATGCCTCTAATTACTCTAAATTCAGTTCCCAAGTAAAATATGCCATCTGGAAGATATTAGAGTCATTTACAACTTGTTCACCTCCCTATTTCACTGCAAAATCTTACCTCTTGCCAACTTTCCAGTGTTCTTCACAAAATAAAATGCAGTCTAATTTTTACTGGTTGTTTCATAGCTACTTTATCTACATTGAGCCAGCTAAGGCCTTAAGAAACTGGGGAAAAAAAAAAAAATTAAAAGTAATTTTCATATTACTCACTATATCTCAAGCTTTATATTCTTTCATATGGACATTTCAGGTGCGAGGGTTATGCCTTGGCTTAGTTTGGTATTTAGCCACTAATTTGACACGATTAGATTTGGAAAGATATTCTAGGTGATAAAAGGGAGAAAAAAGATGGCACAAGCAGTTATCTTGCATAAGAGTAGGCCCTTGTAAGCCAAAAAAAATTATTTCCAAAAACTCAATTATACAGTTTTGTTTTTGTTTTTATGACCTCCCAAGAGACGCTCATCAATCAGAAAACTTCTCGTTAGTTGAGCAACTTCATCCAAGTATGCCAATCTGTTTATAAGTGAAGCTTTGCAACATTCCTCTGAGGTAAAGTTGTCATTCTCATTTTACATATGTGGAGACAGAAGAGAGAGACTGAGTGCCAACAGTCTCCCAGAAATTTTGCAAACAGCAAGGAACAAAGCCTAGATAGCCAGATACCATGTTTTAAATGTAAGACCCCAGTCTAGCTCCTCCTGAAATAATGGAACAATTCCTAACGGCTTCTGTGGGTTTCGAATAAAGCTTCTTAACAGAGGCTCGTAACTTGGAAGTTTTGTTAAGCCATAGAATGACTGGAAGAAGGGGCTGCAAAGTCTCACACAGTCTCACAAATACATTTGTGTGATTTCTGTAGGAGAGCTAGACTAACTTACTTGCATACAGAGACTCATGCGTGTATATACACACACTGCTGCAAGGAGTCAAGCACTATCTGTACACCTCTATATCCATTAAACATTGTTTTCATGTGCCTAACTAGTTTTATGATTTGTGGTTGGATTAGTGCTGTTAGCATGTACTGCTGAATTCACTAAAAAGCCTGCTTAATTGGTAAGTTATAGAAGCTTCAGGTTTGCTTCCTCGAATGCCTAAAGAACAGAGAAAGAGTTGTATCAAATGAAGATCAGAATCGTTTGTGATTTCTTTTTCTTTCCATGAAAGTAGAAAAGGAATGCTTTAAAGTGATGGCAACCTTATAGTACTCCATTTGGGAGTTTTGAACTGCTGATTAATTTGTAATTATCCTGTTGGGATCTATGTGGTATATTAATCATAACCTTAGGAACTTGACTTTTAAAAGTATTAGGTAGATGTTAGCTTTTCACAGAAACTGTGAAAGTTCAGAACATAAAATAAGTTCCACGCTTTTGAAACTGAAATATTTGTCCCTTGTGGGCTGTCTACAACCTCTCTGAGCAACACCCATAATTAATGAAACTAAAAGAGGCTAAAGGAGAAAGGAAATTGCAGACATACGTATCAGCTTTAGAACACAAGTTATGGCAATTTTCTTCCATGGCAACCATGTCCTGAAGCTCTGCAAATGCAGTAAAAGGATGGGTATTTTCATTTACTTCCAGTTAGGAACTACATTAAGAGAGTATTAAGGATGCAGCATTAGGCACTTGGAACTCAATATTTTTCAATGTTGCTCCCTTTGTTCTGATTTCTGCACCACATTCCCTTTGGGCAGACCGTTGGCCAAGTGAAAAATCCACTGTGGGATTAGTGTCTTCACATACCTTGTCTGTATTGATATAAATGATTTCTGTGGGTCTTCCTTGCCTGAAAGCGTGACACATGTAAATGAGTGGATTGATTTTTGCTGAGACTGTGTCTAAAACCTGTATACAGCCACATGACTAGGCATATGTACAAACAAGTGGAGTTATTGGAAAAAATATGGCTTTTTTGTTGAAACTTTTGACTTGTCAGTGTTTAATCATGTACACGTATTAGAGCTTTTCCTGTGGTTTTTTAGGGGGAGAAGAGGGGCAGACTCTCTTAAGCTATCACCAAAGAAAAAAGATTTTGAATTACATGAAGGAGACCAAAACTTTCAAGACTTTTCTGGATTGAAAACGGAGTCCTAAAGTGTGTGAAATGTGTGGCATTATTAGCTAAATATTGTCATAATGCTGAGAAGACCTTTGGCAGTCTGTTGAACACTTAAAGATGAAGACCACGTCTCCTGACTTCTTTCATATAATACAAACTTGAAAAGACAAAGTGCCTGGCCATAGCACCTAGAAGCGCTCTCTGGCACAGGAGGCACACAAAGCTGAATAAGAAGCATTTGTTGTAGTTCAGAGATCAACCCACTTACAAAGTCGGCATGTTTCCTGGCGGGCCGTTATCTCAGCACAAAATCATTTGGTTGTGTACATTGCCACTTTAACAAACAACCCTTAAGCAGCATGAGTAATATGCATAGCCGGCAACTTTAAAGAAGCTCTGGCTTTGTAAAATCTAAACGATATTTCACAAGAGCAGTGCAAGGAACATATACTCATGGACGGTGCTTTCAAATTTCAGCCTTCTGATCTTAGAAAGTGTGGTTGAAGAGCTGCCTGCAAAAGTCCCACGGTTCTTCTTCTGTTTTGCAACGGGGACATGTGTATGCATGTATGTGTGCATGTCTCTGTGTGTATATTTTTATCTTCTCTGTACAAAAAAAGACATGAATCATTTTAGCTCTCTCTTTCCAAAGTTCGTTCTCAAGCAGAGGAGCAGCCTGGGAAACTTTCAGCCTGGAAGACGCGCGTTTCAAAACAACTAAAGCAAATGAGAACAGGGAAGCTGAGTGGAAACCTCTATGCAAATTTAACTATAGTAATTGCTACCAATCCTTCTCTATGAATTTGTTGTCCAATTTCATACAGACATTATGAATAAAACTTCTATTGATAACTTAGTGTGTTTCCTTATAGGTGTAGTTGGGTTTTGCACACACCAGTGTGTCAATCCAGTTAGCACAGACCTCCCCATGAGTTTCTGCTCTTGAAATCTACATTAGGAAATTCAATAGCATCCTCAGCATCATTTTCTTATAAAGTACGTGAATACTTAAAATTTACTGCAAACAGATCACTATTTCTCTTAAACTCAGTTTAGTACAGAGTTACAGTACATTGTTTTTGTAATAGAGCTCACAGTTAAACTGTACCAATTTGAAACATCAGTATATAAAAGTTGGTCCCATTGAGCAACTTTATTACCATTTTATTGTGTGTATCATTGAAATAAAAAGCATATATAACTTCAACAAATGTATTTCTATTATGATAAAATATACCATAGATGTTTAAAGCTCCTAAGCCTGAAGTTAGTTCATTTGTATCCTGTATCACAGAGAATGTCACAGTTTTTATGAGTTTTGTGACCTTATGATTTATATGGGTCTTGAGAAATAACTATGTGTTTAGAATGGAGGAAAACAGTGGCCAATAAACATTCCCAGTAGCCTAAAAACAGGAACAGCTTGTTAGCTGAGGTCAGCCATATGACCCAGCGCCTAGTGAAACTGCATTGTTATAGCTGGAGCATGGGGCAAACCAGCCATACAAAAAAAACCCACCCCAGTGATCCACCTCTCATAAAAATGTCTTTCTTAGAGAGCGAGGCATGTGATAATGACTTACAGGAAGGAAAATGTGCACAGCAGATCAGCATCATCCCTGGTACAAATTTACAGAGTTTAGTGGGGTTGCATCAGAGGTTCATCGGCCTACGCTATTTTAAAATGGAAAACTAAGTTGAAAACCTGCCAGAATCCACAAGTGTCTGCTAAAGAATTTTGCATAGTTTTCTTCTGGTACTAAATACTTACTTGTGAAAGCAAGCAGGGTAATGAACATACACACAACACAAACACATACACAGCGCGTGGGCTTCAGTAATTGGGACCATACTGCATACATGCGTGCCAGCTCAAATCCCCAGCGGGAGCTGCACAAATGTCAAGGAAGTATTCATTAGATGGGACCGCGTTTGTCTTCTTTCCACTTCCTTTTCCTCCCTCATCAGTGCAACTTCTTGAGACATACTCTCTTAAATCTGCTGAGCATTTGGACCTATACTCAGTGAAGGCTAAACCTTGTTTGGAGCCGCAAGGCTGTGAGATGACCCCTGTCTTTGGAATCTGGGCAGTGCAAAACCTAAGTCGGGACTAACACCTTCACACAGAAGTTGCTGCTTTTGAGGTCAGCAGTAATGTTCTCCTAGAACCGCTCTCTCCCATCTGTGTCCTGGCTGCTTCAACAGCTGTGATCCAGAAAAACACAGCCTTCAGGAAAGGGCTGTTACTGGGTCCGAGAAAGCATGGGATAATGATGTTGATTTGTCTTCTGCATTTCACAGGTCAGGGTTCTGTCCTCGCTTTCTGCTCAGGGAAACGGACAGTGTGACATGGAGCTATAATATGTATTACCTGAAATATCAAGGGGACCTGTAGTAGCTATGAATTACGAACATAAATGGTGTTGCAACTTCTTTCCTTTTGTTACCCATAAGAGAGTGGTGCTCCAAGT